>NC_136266.1:157899177-158319177 GCF_964187855.1 Myxine glutinosa
AATGACAAATACTCCTCGCCTTGCTAGACAACTCCCTTGCTTATTCCCAAGTGATGCCCCCAGGATCCCATTTTTGTCAAACCTGGGAAAAAGCTAATCTTTTCTTGATGCCCTAATTGGGTAAATAAATAAAATCCCCTTTGAGGTCTAATCTGAAAACAAAAACGGACTATTTTGCCCAAATCCACTCATGTTTGAATCAAAAGCTCTGCTGAAGCGTTGCTTACTTCATGTTCTTGTCATGCTTGGGTTAGCAAGCTTTCCGACATCTCGTCTTGAACCAGCCCTTACGACTTATTCAAAACACGACAGCCAGGCCTGCTTCCTCTTTCGCGGCCACAATTATTCCCACATTGTTGTGGGGGTGGTCGGGAGGCAAGTTTGGCCCAAGGCTTTCACGAAGCGGCTGCCTAAGCCTGACGTTTGACGAACGTTAGGGCAGGAAGTTTGGAGTTTGTCCATGGTGCCAGCAATAGCTCGCCTACTCTTCGGGAAAGACACCGTGGAATCTTAAACGTCCGCCAACTACTTCCAGCAGACATGACATCCAGTTTAACGTCCATCCGAGGGACAGCACACGCATCGATGAATCACCTTGCCGAAGAAACACTGGGATGCCAGTTTATATCTGGCTCGAGATTTGAACCGAGACTAAATGGCTAAGAGCAGAGCATTGTTACACGCTTGCTGGTTTGACAAATAAATAAATAAAAACAACTCACTTGATCCCAGCACAAAAAAATAAAATTGATAGCCATGGGCATTGCCAGCATCGGCAAAACACTCTTTAAATCTATTTGCATCGAATGCTCACAGGCTTAAATAAAGCATGCCTGTGTCAGTCTAGATCTAGACATCACACAACAGTCCAAAATAAAGTTTAAGGCGTACATATTAAATACACAATCCGTTTATATTTTTCTTCCCAATTAGGTACATTTGTTTATCCCCCCAAAAAATACTTCCTGCATCTTGGATAATTGCATCACACTTGTAGACCTTTATCAACGTCTCTCTCAGGGCCTACAGTCTTAAACATCAAAGATCACTTGATAACAATTCAGAGTCGGCCTTTAGGCTGGTACCATTGATTGAGCAGATAAACAAAATCCGACAAAATGAGGTCCGACATCAAACTAACTAGATGTATGAAGCGTTGTTTTAAAACAAGTTAACATAGCATTTTCTAAACTTACTACTTCCCTCATCTGCCATCAACGTAGTTTTCAGCGGTTCACTTCCACAAAGTCATTACATCAACAGTGCACGGCCAATCAGCACTTCTATTATAGCCAACAGAAATGCACTCTGTCTCCATGGGCTCATTTGCACCACGTCTGAGGCCCCTGGGGTCTGTGACCGTGAAGTGTGTTTAGCGTTCGCACCGTACCCGGCCATCAATAAAGATCACACATTTGTTTGTAACGTATGACGTCACCCACGACTGAGGTACGACCGTCTCACTGCTGCGAAGCAAATAGCTGCACTTGTGTGCTTTGCCATGGAGAATGAATCGAGGCCAATGAAGGATCGCCTTGAGCGGCGAATCGAGGGCAATTAATGATCCGCTTGTGCTTGTTCACGAATCAAGACCGTTGAACAATCCATTTGCTGCCAAATCGAGGCCAATGCCATGTCATGCATACGAGAGGCCACTATGATACTGACCATAGATGCGAGAAGCTAAATTAATTCGAGATTAGCCTAATTAGTTTGGAAAGCGAGGGAATGAATGATAAATAAAATAAACAAAAGCTTTTAGAGGATTGCTTCATCTCCAAAAAAATAACTTTGCCACCACAGTTTTGCCAAATTTATTTAAACTAGTTTACCCACACACTACGGGAGAGGAAGGGGGAGTCATGTTATTGTACACCGCTCCTTTCCTATGCCATCTCCAGGCGCTGCATAACATCATTGCCAGGCACCGAAGGGGGCTCGGCAATGACGCACGCTGAAAGGGAGGACTCAGTTTTCACTCTGGTTGTTTTCTTGTTTGTTTTCTTGTTTTCTTGGTTGTCCAGGTGACATCTCAGCCATCCTTTGAGCTAGGAATCTGAAATTTCGGCACAATCGTGAGCAAGTACAAAAATAACGGTATTTTTGTTTTTTTGATTAATCAATTAATCGATGAGCTATTTAATTATTAGCGATTAATTAAGTTTATATATTTCCTTTCTCTTCTGGGCATTATCTCAGGCACCTTTTGAGTTAGGAAGCTGATATTTGGACATGACAATGACCAAGTGATTTGGCTGCAATGGCTATTTTTGATTTATTGATTAATCAATTAATCTATTAATTATTCGATTAATGACTAAAAAAAACAATTCAGCTACAGATTCGGATGAAATGGTGGTGGTTTATGTATTCTATTAGCCAATTGATTAATCATTTAATTTTTTTAAAGATTATTATTTATTTATTTTCATTATTAATCATTTATTTATTTTCTCTTCTGGGCAATATCTCAGGCACCTTTTGAGCGAAGAAGCTGATATTTGGACATGTCAATGACAGTGATTTGGCTGTAAATGGTATTTTTGATTTATTGATTCATCAATTAATCGATTAATTATTTAAATTTTTTTATTCATGACTTGTTTAATTAAATTTCTAAAAGTTACATCTTCAGATGAAGCACTAGTGGTTTAGTTATGCAATTAACTAATTGATGAAGAAAATATTTTACGACAATCTTTTATTGATTTTAATGATGCAATTCATCAATCAATTATTGTGTACCTCTCCCTCCAAATGCAGTCTCTATGAGCTGCATGGTGGTATATTAGCATTAATATAGTTTTCAAATTAATAATATTATTATGTTATTATTATCCTTAGTATTGCTATTACTCTTGGTGTTCGAAGAGTCTTTGGAGAAACGCCAAGATAAAGCTATCTTAACACGGATATACACCTCAACACGCAACTCCCTTGGATGCGAAAAACCCCCTTGTGATGGAGGGGGTGTGGAAGGGGAGTTAAATCGCTACAACTTCCATCGTGTGACCCTCAGTCTCCCTGTCAAGTTTGGATGAGATTGGATAAGTAACTACCTAATGTATTGCGGTCAAAAATCGTCTTACAGACAGACAGACACCAAGGTGCGTACTTTAGTACGATTCACAACCCAAATGGATTTTGATTTTGCGATTGCCAGAAACCATCCCTCTGAGAAAAACAACTGAATAAAAGGTGCGGGTGCATAGGTAGCAGTAGATACACACCCTCAACATTAAAAAAAAATCTAAAGTATTAAAATATTCTTCAAAATTAAAACAAACCTGAGTAAGAGCAGAGCATTCGACATATTTGACGGCTTTAAGATCTTTGGCCTGCCGCTCGGCGAGCTCCAGGTTGACTGGTTTCTGTTTGTTCTTCGCGAGTTTCTCGATAGTTGCGGGATCATCACGCAGGTCAGTCTGGGTCCCCACCAGCAGGAAGGGCGTCTTCGGACAATGGTGGGTAATTTCTGGGACCCACTGCAGGGGCGATCGAGATAAATTAATGCCATGTAGTAATATTTTCAAAAATAAAAATGCTAGTACATCGTGCATTTTATTTTGTATACAAGATCGAGGCTCGTGGATCGAGAGCAGAACACGAGGGAACAAAATGGGAGAACTATCTTGTGTCAGTGAGAAACAAAATTACAAAAACCATTGTAAGAGCACTCCATGGAATGAGAAAGGATCCCACCTTTTCTTTGACGTTTTCAAACGACGATGGGGAAACGACCGAGAAGCATACGAGGAAGACATCAGTCTGGGGGTAGCTAAGAGGACGCAAGCGGTCATAATCTTCCTGTCCTGTTGACAAAATATGGGTTAGGACACAGCAGAGGTGAAGTTAAACATCTCCAAGAGAGAAGTTAGGGTGGGAGAGGGGGCAGGGAAAATCAACACACCCCCCCCCCCCACCCACCCCAAGGTTTCCGATTCAAAATTTCACCAAATTAAGAAATCAAAAGTTTTCTAAATATTCAAAATCAAATGACAATATCATCTGTGATGAGAAAAATCCAATTCCCTTGAAAAGGAGAAACGTCATGTGGGTCAGCATTAAAACTTAAACTTGGTATTTATACCAGATACACAACACCCACAGTTCCTCCGTACATCGAGCACGCAACACTTCCCAAAGTACCAATTCACAACGGGATTGTCCATCACGACAAGTGAAACAGAGGAAAATACATAAATAAAGAAGCACGCAAACGCAACGCAAGCCATTCTTCGCTACGACCATCACGTTTCTATGGTCACAACGGGAACCTGCCTCGAGTGCCAGAAATTCTCTCGGGAACAAGCCGAGACCGTAACTGGAGTGAAAAATCACGAGCGGCTGGGCCATCACTTCGGTGTAAGCAGACCGACGGAGCAGAAAATCCATCATGCCACAGAAATGATTGCCGCATCGCTCACTTACCAGCCGTATCAAACAGGCCCAGCGTGTACGGTTCTCCTCCAATCATCACCGTCACTGCATAGTTATCAAACACCTGTGTAGGTGGGGAAAATGGGCGAAGGAATGTTCAACGACTTCGTAATGATCAAACTCACTTCTGAGAATGGGAACGGCATCAAAATTTGTTTATTTAACAACCAACTTTTAACACAATTAAAAAGGTGCAAAAATAAGCAAAACAAATAGACATGTACAAATGTAGAAGAACATAAAGGCATGTTTGGCATTAGTAATGGAAGAGTGCGTGTACCGTGGGAACGTATTCCGAAGGAAATTTGTTGGTCGTGTACGAGATTAGGAGGCAGGTTTTACCGACGGCTCCATCACCAACCACAACACACTTTATTGTCTGCATGACTCGCTGAGGGGCAGGCCTGTTTCCTGCACGTTGCTTCTGAAACATGAATGCAAAGAAGCACAGAATGAACATGTCAATTCCGGTTGAAGGCCTCGCGCATCGATGCCAGCACATTTGGGTAATGGGGCATTACCTGCATTGGAAATTTGATGCACAAAGCAAAAGCTATATACCGTGTACTCATCCTCCCCAATTCCCTTCCACAGATCTACCGACGTCCCTGTTCTCTACTGTTGTGCTCGTGTGCTTCCCTCTCCCGCTCCCCCTCCCCCTCTTGTCTCCCGCTCCCTTCATTGTATGTTTTATGTGTCTGTGCATATTCTCATGTTCAATGTGTTAACTCTTACACGAGCCTCGATTCTGTATACACCCCCCCACCCCCCATTTTAATAGGTTAGGTACAACCAGAAAAATAACCCTAACAGCGTGATGGTTTGAACATCCATTTCGAATCCGTTAGGTCGGCGGTTCAAATCCTGGCCAAGTCATACCAAGGATTTTAAAAATGGTATATGCTGCTTCCTTGCTTGACGCCTAGCATTTACAGGTTAAGTGAATGGACAAACAATCATAGGTTGGCATCCATGGGGAGGAAAGATGCCCTGCTGAGTGCAGTGCAAGAGACGGCACCGTTGTTGTGACATGGCTGGTACCCAGAGTGCCCTGGGAAGTGACAGCACTCCCTCCCCCAGCTCAATGGCGTTGTCTCCTCCAAGAGTCCTGTGTTGTGTCATGTATTCCATTTCCATGTGTGTGAGTGGCAGCTCCATTATGAGACTTGGATCATGTTAAATTTTGAAAAAGGTTGTCCTGGTTAAGTCGTTGGTTTTGCTTGCCTTGCATTGCCGAACTATTGAAATAGTTTCCACTTGGACCTTTTGATGTTTATCTACTATATGGACGGTTTGATTGCGAGGCGATTAGTTCTACTTGACGTTTCATTGTGATCATGAAGTTTGTAGATCTGCCCCACAGAAAAAGGCATTTTGAATGGTTGGATGGGAATGTAACTCGGTTATCAATTACAACCAATCCAAACATTTGACTTTAATGTACGAGTACAACCACTCCCTACGGGGACAGCAGGAAGGTTCATGTTATCCTCTCTGGGGTTTAAAGATTGCAGTTGATTTAGGCTCATATAATGCCTCAATAACATTAGGGTTCCGCCCTTTCAGTTTTGTGTTAAACAGTAGTAATGACCATTAAAAAAAAAGAAAAGACAATGATGTGTTTGTGCTAAAACAAACAAAAATATATATATATATATATTGTTGCGGTTTTGAGAACCCCTCACTTTGTAAATACTTGTAAATAATATTCCATCATTTAAAAGGTCAAAGGTTGCACCCATAGTTAGTCCACACCAACACGTAGGACACCATAGGACTTTGTTATTTCCTTAGTATGTTTCAGATAAGGCTGTGTTCCCAATAATTGAATCTGCGTTGCATTAATTAAATAAGATAGGCCCCATTCGCTTCTTGGCCAGCCACTCTCCAAGCTACGCCAGTATGCGCCCCTACAGTCGGGGCTTGTCCCTCCCAATTCTATTATGCGCCTCTGCTTGACCAGCAGCGTTCGCTGCCTCGCTCCAAACGCCATTGAACACGCGGTCTCGGGCCGAGGAAAAAGGGGGCGGGACACGGGAACGAGGCATGGCCCTGTCACCTTGCCATCAAGGGTGGAGCCGGTGAGTCCTCGCCAACCAACCAGGGCTGAGGTGAGCTCGCTGGCGGGCGTGGTTTCAAAGAGCGCGTAATATAAGCGCCAGCGTGAGCCTTTTTACGAGAGTGAACTGAGAGTCGACTCGGGGCTGAAACGGACTGCGCAGGGAAACATCGATGGTAACGAACTGCATCGGGGATTGCGTTGCACGAACTGTTTATTGAAGAACTGCGCCGAGAGAGCTCGTTGTTACGAATGGCCTGTTTGATACGGACATTGATTGATCGGGAGAGAGAGAGCGTTTGGTACGCTATACGTACGCAGCATTCCAGCCCCTCGCATATGTAAGGTCCGCTCACGGTCAACGCCAACGACGCGCTGCCGGCCTGTTTCCATCACCGCCACGGGTCGGGATCGGACGAGGAGCCTGGAACCATCTGCTTGGACCTTCCTCCCCTACCACTACAATTCCGTGTGAGTCTGTCTGTTTGTCCTGGGGTCGTGATAAGTTAAGACTGTATAGATAATCTTGCCCTGTGTCCTTTTGTTTCTTCTTGTACATGCTTTCGTTTCCTCTTTGGGATTTTGTACATAATTAATAAACCCACTCTTTGTTCTTCACTTACTCTGGTTTCCTCTTATTCGATCGTTCGCGTCCTTTCTTTCAATTGAGTACCTGTGGCACGATTTGGAAACCGCTCAGGATCGGGTTTAGTTTTATTGTTAACGGCTCGGATCGTGGATTGCTAACCGCTCGGCAATATTCCATCTTATCCGTGGTTCGAGCGGGAGTTATTTCCCTGCTTTACGGTCGGGTTAGTAAGTAGGTATTTGGGACTTCATTGACCAATCACCCTAGCTAATTCCGACCGGAAGGAGCGGCATAATTTCCAGGATTGGGGGACGGCCAGTTTAAAAGACAAGGGGATTAACCCCCCACTTGATAAGGGGAGAGCCGACCCAGGAATCCGCAACAATATATATATATATATATATATATATATATATATATATATATATATATATATATATATATATATATATATATATATTTTGTTATGAATTTGGTAATGCAACATCTAGAGCTAGGTAGATCTGAATAGGTAGGTATTCGGCTGTCGTGACAGGGACTCTACATGTAATAAGTTATTGATGTTCAGGCGGTTGTCGGGGTAAGATGTATGAGTGTGGATCTACCTGGAGATTCGAGTGTTAAATAGTGAGGGATTAAAGGTAACGCCCCTGTGAGTATCACCTAGTAATCAAACCTTTGTCCTTTATGGCACTGCAAACCACATAAACATTAGTTAGGTCCTTAGTGCAACATTAAATAATTCCCTTTCCCTGACATTGACTTCGTAATAAATGGGCACCACCAGGCCAAGAACACCGCCACAATACACCGCCACCGTTTACACCTCCAAGGCCTACAAACCTCGCCTGCGCACCTCAAAGGCCTACCAACCTCGCTGGCACGTGTTACACCAGGACCGCGGGGTCACGGACGGGAGATGTCAGGAGTCGCATGCCGCAGAGGGCGTGACCTGGGCGAGTTGGGAGGCTATGATTGGCTGAGGAGCGCGCCAATGTGACGTCATCGGCCACCAATATAGGCGACGGTCGGACGCCATTTCGGCAGTTCGAGTGGAGTCCAGAGTTGAGAGAGTTGAGTCGCAGAGTTCGTTGTTACAGTTCCGTACCAGAGTTCGTGGCAGTTGGCACAGGACACGGTTCGTTGCACAGTTCGTCGGAGTTGGCACAGGACACGGTTCGTTGAACATTCGTGACCACAGCTCGTTGCAGTTGGCAGTTGGCACTTGGTTTTGGTTGCTTCGTGCAGCCCTGCGGTGGACCGTTGGAGCAAAGGAGCTCGTGGTGTGTGTGGGCCGTTGGACCGACGAGGCCTGGTGGCGCTTGGAGGCGGACGCAGAGGGCCGTGGAACTTGGAGCGAGGTGTGCGATCGGGCCGAAAGGAGCGGTGTTGGACGGCAGCCACAAAGACGACGAAAGACCAGATAAGCCCGAATCCGCGTACATTTTGAACGACGTGACGTGTTCTTTTCGTAATTAATCTCCCTCGTTTTGTGTTTGATATCAGTCGTGTGGGGACGTCCCGATTTAGTTATTAGTATTACCGGCACGTGTTTTTTTCACTGTTATTACTTTTCAATAATAAATCCTTATATTATTTTCTGTACATATTTGAACGCAGTTTCCTGGGTGTTTCATTTTAATAGATAAGGCTGTGGAGCTCGTTGCGTCTGGCCTCCCGCGCGTTTAACTTTGTGTTGAGCTTGAATCCGCCATTGAGTTTTCGCCTCGGGAGTGTAAAGTCTCGCAATCGGTCATCCGTGTTACCCTACGGTGTTCACCAAGGGTAGTCACGCGACAAGTGGTGTCAGGAGTGGGATTTGAACCCGTCGGACAAATTTTTTTGTCCGCGGCGAGACATCGACACGGTCGGACAAATTTTTTTGTCCGCGGGGAGACATCGACACGGTCGGGCGTACATTGCGCCCGACGTTCGAACGCAAAAATTTTTATAGTCGAGGCGGAGAAATTTAATAATCAATCGGGCAAACGGAGCGCGATATCGTGTCTTCGTCAAATTTAAATTGTTTCAGGAATTATTAAAATAAATACGCGCGCGGGAAACAATCTTCCGGAAAGCGGATGTCGGAAATTGATGAGATGGAAGTACGCAGCGAGGCCTCCGTCAGCGTCGGGAGTGAGCCGGAAATAGGGGAATTAGATGCAGAGGTGAGCCTTGGAACCTCCCTCGTCCCGAGCACCAACTTATCCCCCTCCCCCACCGGGGAGTCGGGAGTAGTAGGAACGGCCCCGACAACCGACCAGATGTTGGGTCAATTGCTTCGAAAAATGGAGTCCCAGGGGAAGGAATGTAGGGAAGGAATGAAGGGAATGAGTGATCGATTGGAGGAACAAATTGAAGGGATGGAAAAGAACAGTGAGCGATTGGGAAAGCAGATGGGGGACATGTACGCACAGAGAGAGCGAGCCAGTCGGGAATTGAATGAACAAATGAAGTCACAGGGGAAGGAATGGAGGGAAGGAATGAAGGAAATGAGTGATCGATTGAGTATTAAAATTGATGGGCTGGCAAACAAAATGGCAAAATTTGGAATTGCACAGGTGGATGGGGAATGTCCACAGGTGGATGGGGAATGTGTACAGGTAGATGGGGAATGCCTGCAGGTAAACGTGGAGTGTCCACAGGTGAGCGGGGAAGGAAATTTGGAATGTGAGAGTTGTAATGGGGAATGTTTCCCACATTCTGGCCTGGTTGTTTATCGGGACCGTGTGGATGTCACAACACCCCAACCGGGGGATGAATTTGGAATTGTGCAGCACCAGGGCGGTGGTGCGGAGCAAGAGGGGGTAGAGTTTTTGGGGGTCCATGCGATAGAGCCGGACCGGGTATTTATTGGGGATATTGATCAAAGCCTGGCGGGGCCAGGAATGATTTGTAATGATGAGGATGATTTGATCCAGCGGCTGGAGACCTGTGACAGTCCCATGGAGGTAGAGCTTGTTCAGGCCCAAAGGAGTCTGGGGGAAGAGGTGAGTTGGTCCAAGGAGGTGGTTGGAATGACCGAGGGGACGCTCACTGTACACTGCTATTTGGAAACAGAGGCTCCAAAATTGGACAACCAGTTGGGGGAGTGTGTTGGCTCCGGGCTGGATTTGGATCTTGGAGGATCGGGAGATAGAGCTTCTGGAGATTTGGTCCCTGTAGGGAATTTGGATCAACTGCAGGGAGGGGCAGAACAACCGGTGGTAGAGGTTGTTCCCTGCAGCTGCGGAATGGCAGTGGGAATGAAAATTTGTAAAATAAAATTACAATGGGAAATTGATTTGGAGCAGCCATGGTTTGGATTGGTCCCCGGGCTGCGGGATCTGGACATGGAGAGGTCATGGGTGATGGCCTCGGGCCAAAGTTGCCCCTTTCAAAATTTGGGTATGCCAGCCAGCTGGGGGGCTGTGATGGCGAGATTTGGACGTGGGGTCCAGCCTTGGGTGTCGAGGTACGAGCTGGGTCCCACGGGGGGTCTGGTGGAGTGTGGCGTCCCTTGTCCATCGGGGCGCCGTCCGAGCTGGTGGCTCGGGCCGGCAGGGTCACCGGACCCTGGTGGGGGTTAAGACCTCCAGGGAGGTCCGAGGTGGTTTCTCAAGCCTGGGATGGCAAATATTGAGGACCACTAGGGGGAGGTGTTGTGGGTCGCGCTTTGGTGGTGGCACCGCAGATGGCCAGCTTGGGCCTGATGTAGTGATCACCCGGGCATGCGACCTGACACCCTCTCCCTGAGACTCTGGGACAACCAGCATGTGGTGACCTGGCATGGTGGTTGGTCTATGGACGCGGGTCAAACCGAATGGACAGGGATGGAGATAGCCTGCCGGACAACCATTGGGGCATCTGTGGAACGTGATGGGGTGAGTGACCTTCCACAGATGCTCCGTTATGATTTATGGACTCTCGGGTTGGGAAGAGAGCCATGGGGATGTGAATCGGGAGATGTGTAACGCGCCGAGCATATGGGCCATGCTCGGCTGGCATGTGTATGGCAAAGCATCCTTCTTTGGTGAGGTGAGTGAAATGTGACAAATGGTTGGCATGGGTAATCTGTGGGTTAGATGGAAATTTAAGGGTGGATTTTGAAATGCCATGGTGGACACTGTACAGTGACGCCATTATTGATCCAGGTGTGTAGACCAAAGTGTTGGAGGCTGTGATGAAATTAATAGGGTAGCAAGACACAGCTTTCAACTGGTTGCGGGGGCAACTGTGCTGATATTTGGGACGCGGGATGATGGGGATGTAGTTGTGTAGCCTGAGGGTCAACGTGGTGCTGTGCGTGTCCGAGGTGTGTGGACCATGTCTTCTGGGTGGGTCTCCTGGTGGAGCATGGCTGTTGACTGGACCTTGGTGTGGTCAAGTGTGGGTGAGCACTGGGGGGCTGCAGTTCTGTAGTCGGACTGGGGGATGATGGGGAGGTGCAGGGGACGTGGCTGTAGGGATGCCACGCACTGCGACCGTGCCCCCCAGGGCCGAGGTTGTGTGTGCGGTAGTGTGTGTTTTAGCAGCAAGTGCTCACCACATTGGCCAGCTGGGGCTGCTGCAGCTGTGTTCCTCGCAGGGGGGGCCGAAGGATGGATGGTGGGTCGCACCCTTATGGACACTCATGGGCCATGTTGGCGTTTTGACTGCTCACCTTGTCCCGGTGACCCTTGCACGGTAGAGGTGCAGAGCTGTCGTGGCCACAGGTAGTTGGGTAGTGATGATCACCGTTGGATGCGGATCCACATACCTGCCAGTGTAGTGGGGACAAAAGAGAAATTTGGAAGTATTTGGTAGGCCCAATGTGAAATTTTGGGATTGTGAAGGGTGGATGACGCTCTTGGACCTGACCAACCTGCAACTACCTGCACTTGAGGTGAGTGTTTTGAGGAGTACTGTCCCAGGCTTCAGGATTTGCTTTGGGAAATTGGGGACATGTAATTTGGAGTTGGGAGGCGGGTGAGAGTGATGACATGGCCGGTGAGGGGATGGAATGGGAGCCACAGTGTCTTGTGGGTGGCGTATGTTTTTGTATTGTGGTTAGGTGTTTTGATGTGGTCGTGAGAGTGGAACCTGGAGAGTGTGTGATGATTATTGGAGATAATGAGGGGTGATAATTGTGCTTTTGGAAATGTGTAAGGATTCAATGATTCGAACTGTGAATGGGATTTCACATTGGCAGGCCATGGCAAGCCTTGTAACACCTTTTACACCATCTATGAATTGTACTGAATTGTGCTGAGTTGTGTGGAGAATTGAATGGCAGCGGGGGAGGAAGTGTGTTTTGGGGACCATGGGTGGGGAAGGTGTGTGTGTCCGCAGGTACAGAGCAAGCTCTGAGGAGCGATGCCTGCGGGCCCCCCTCTGCGGCAATTACCCCTGGCAGCCGGTGGTAACTGGAAATTGGAGCTCGTCGGTGGAGGGTCTGGTTGGGCGCCGTGGGGTGAGGAAGTCCCCCGGTGACCCGTGTTGCTGCGCGAAAGCAGGAGGCAAAGGAGCCTGGTGTGTGTGGAGACCCTCACCGGCGAGGTAACGGCGGAAAGGGGCTGTTGGGCTGTCACGGGGCCAAGAGGTAAAGGGGGGGGGGGGGCAATGAACTTGTAAGTCGGTTGACTTGTTTTTGGGACTGCGGGCACCACAGCCTGATGCGCCCCCACCATCTTTTTGTGCGGTACCTCCCCGCTGCCTAGTTGAGGAATGCACACACACGTGAATGACATCAATGCCATGGTCCTGCAGGGGGGTGTATTGAAATAAGTACTTTGTTGATTTTTTTTGAAATGCCTTGATGACCTATGGAATGAGAATGAGTGGTTAAGGGGTCTGTGTAGCATGAATGTGGGCGAAATCCACCGAGCCGTGTCACTCACCTGTAACATCTGGACAGGGCCCGAGGAAATTTAGGGGGATGCATTGGGGATGGCCCCGCAGGTAAGGTTGAGTCTTGTGGCATCCACCGGGGGACGCGGTCTGTAGACCGGGGTATGTACAAAGGTTAGAGTTTTGAGTTTTGGAAAGATGGTTAAGTTTTGTGGTTAAGTTAGTGTTGTGTGTTGTTGTTTCCTCCCTCCACAGGAACAACGAAGAAGATGTACATACTTGCATGATGGTTAAGGGGTTCAGCATGTTAAGGAAGTGTAGGTAGGTAGTCCGACTCACTTCCCACAGCCCTTCCTGATTTATTTCATAGGTTAATTAAGTGTGTGACAGTAAGTGTTAAGGCTGGAATGGTAGCCCTGCGGTGAACCTTGCAGGAGCTACGGTTCCAGGGGGGGGGCTGTGTTATGAATTTGGTAATGCAACATCTAGAGCTAGGTAGATCTGAATAGGTAGGTATTCGGCTGTCGTGACAGGGACTCTACATGTAATAAGTTATTGATGTTCAGGCGGTTGTCGGGGTAAGATGTATGAGTGTGGATCTACCTGGAGATTCGAGTGTTAAATAGTGAGGGATTAAAGGTAACGCCCCTGTGAGTATCACCTAGTAATCAAACCTTTGTCCTTTATGGCACTGCAAACCACATAAACATTAGTTAGGTCCTTAGTGCAACATTAAATAATTCCCTTTCCCTGACATTGACTTCGTAATAAATGGGCACCACCAGGCCAAGAACACCGCCACAATACACCGCCACCGTTTACACCTCCAAGGCCTACAAACCTCGCCTGCGCACCTCAAAGGCCTACCAACCTCGCTGGCACGTGTTACACCAGGACCGCGGGGTCACGGACGGGAGATGTCAGGAGTCGCATGCCGCAGAGGGCGTGACCTGGGCGAGTTGGGAGGCTATGATTGGCTGAGGAGCGCGCCAATGTGACGTCATCGGCCACCAATATAGGCGACGGTCGGACGCCATTTCGGCAGTTCGAGTGGAGTCCAGAGTTGAGAGAGTTGAGTCGCAGAGTTCGTTGTTACAGTTCCGTACCAGAGTTCGTGGCAGTTGGCACAGGACACGGTTCGTTGCACAGTTCGTCGGAGTTGGCACAGGACACGGTTCGTTGAACATTCGTGACCACAGCTCGTTGCAGTTGGCAGTTGGCACTTGGTTTTGGTTGCTTCGTGCAGCCCTGCGGTGGACCGTTGGAGCAAAGGAGCTCGTGGTGTGTGTGGGCCGTTGGACCGACGAGGCCTGGTGGCGCTTGGAGGCGGACGCAGAGGGCCGTGGAACTTGGAGCGAGGTGTGCGATCGGGCCGAAAGGAGCGGTGTTGGACGGCAGCCACAAAGACGACGAAAGACCAGATAAGCCCGAATCCGCGTACATTTTGAACGACGTGACGTGTTCTTTTCGTAATTAATCTCCCTCGTTTTGTGTTTGATATCAGTCGTGTGGGGACGTCCCGATTTAGTTATTAGTATTACCGGCGCGTGTTTTTTTCACTGTTATTACTTTTCAATAATAAATCCTTATATTATTTTCTGTACATATTTGAACGCAGTTTCCTGGGTGTTTCATTTTAATAGATAAGGCTGTGGAGCTCGTTGCGTCTGGCCTCCCGCGCGTTTAACTTTGTGTTGAGCTTGAATCCGCCATTGAGTTTTCGCCTCGGGAGTGTAAAGTCTCGCAATCGGTCATCCGTGTTACCCTACGGTGTTCACCAAGGGTAGTCACGCGACAATATATATATATATATATATATATATATATATATATATATATATATATATATATATATATATACATATATATATATACAGTCATCCCTCGCTATATCGCGGTTCACTTTTCGCGGATTCGGTACATCGCGGTTTTTTCTCGCTAGTATATGTAAAATTATATCGCGGATTTTTCGCTATATCGCGGGATTTTGCGGTATAAATGTATTTTTATATACTATTATTTTAAATATTTTTGTGGTAAAATAAGCATTTTCTAGCCTAAAAAATTAAAAAACGTAAAGAAATAAGAAAAATACAGTATTTAAAACATATTACAAGAAATAAAATACTGTACATAGTGTACAGTAGAAGGGTAGACAAAGAGTCGTGCGTATGGAAAACGCCAGTACATTCATCATCGTCATCACCTTCATCGTCATCAGTACTGCACAGCTAATTCATCATCATCTTCATCACGCAAGTTGTAGTATTGAAGAGCCGGGGCTCTTGCTTGATACGGACGAAATGACGGGCAAGACACAAACTCGTCCGAGAAGATATTTATTCTCAAAACCAACTCGGGAACACTGAAAAGCCCATTTATCGGGCTGCATTATAAAGCACAACCAGAAACCGAAAGCCACGCCTCTCAAGCGTGGCGTGCTTCGGTGAATCGGTGGTCACGTGATCAACAGGTGTAGCTGATTATACCCGCAAAGCGCGGCACGCTTTAGCGGTCACGTGACCAGCCACTCTCGCGCCGGGAATCCCCGCCGGTGACGTCACCGGCTGGAGCAAGGAGATTCTGATGCTGGTCTTGCTTGGGGAACCCATGGGTAGCTACAGTATCTTCAATGGTGAGTACCCATTAGAATTTTATATGTTGTTAAAATTACGTATGTTTAAGAGTGTAAAAAAGTGTTTAAGAGTATAGGAAGTGTTTATAAGAGTATGGGAAAGGTTAATAAGAGTGTGGGGAGTTCATAATGCTTTAAAATATATATATATTAAAAAAAAAAAATATGGTCGCTACTTCGCGGATTTTCGTTTATCGCGGGGGGTTCTGGAATGTAACCCCCGCGATAAACGAGGGTTCACTGTATATATATATATATATATATATATATATATATATATATATATATATAGTTCTGTCCGCAGCTAGTTAAGACCAGCCTTGGACGAACAGCTGAGAGTTTTTACTCCCGAGGCGAGCAACCAAAAATGGCGGCTTTTTTTTTACATGTGCAGGAATGATGGGATGCTAGACATTTACCTGACGAAACACATGAGTTTATTCCGAAACCACAACCAAGTAAACACGACAAGGAAAATTCAATAATAACGATTTAATAAAAAAAGAAATCAGAGAATGAAAATGAAGGCTGAGGCGACGAATTCCTCACTGAGGTACCTACAAACACAGACTCAAAAAAGGACAGGAATGAATGAATGAATAGCTAGAACGCCACTCAGTGGAGTGCATACTCCCGCCATGGGTGGCCGCTGCTGAGCCCTATCTTCCAATGGTAACAAAAAAAACCTTCAAAAAATTCCTGAATCCAGAATAATATCCCAAGCTTCACCAAAAACTAATCAATTCTTCCTTATCCCAAGGGCAATCATCCCACCAACTTTCATCCAAATCCGTTCAGAACTTTTCCAGATATCTTGTTGAAACACACGAACACACACGATCGAATGCATTACTCCCTGGCGGGAGTAAAAATCCCTTTTTATAGTGCACTTATGTGGTCCCGAATGGTCTTTTTGTAAGGCCAGCGGTGGTGGCGAAGCCCAGAGCGTCCCACGCCTCTTCAGACAAGATGGCGCCGACCGATGAAAGCAAAGACACACCCACAGCCGTGGGGTGAGCAGTGAACCACTCCATGGAAAAACTTGAAACATGGCTCAGTCAAGTACGCCCCACGTGGAATAAGATATGTTGACGATATCGGTGCCTTCATTGCGACGTCATAATTCGACAAGTATAATGCTTCATCCAATCAGTATGAATTTTTTTTCTCAGCAACTGTTGGTCTGATGGACAAAATTTACCACAGGAGCACCTCCTCCTGTAGAATTTTTAAATGATAATTATGGTGTCATAGGTCACATGGTACAGGCACCATCTTGGGGAAAAAAAAAAAAAAAAAAAACATTGCACCTCTATATCAACAAAACCGCTCATGGAAAAAATTGAAACGTGGCTCATTGTAAAGAACCGCATGGGGAATAGGTGTTGTTAACAGTGGTTGACGTCATTGGTGCCTTAAGTATAACAACAGGCATTTTAAGGCCATTTTCCCTGCTAGAGTGGGGGTTAGCCTTGAGGACCTTGCCCGCATGTTTTCTTCCACCACCTTTAGCCAAATATTTCTCGGTCTTCCCAGTCCTCTACTTCCTTCGACATTCATTTCCATCACTCTTCTCAACCAGTCACTTTCATCCTTCCTCAACACGTGACCAAACCATCTCATTGGTGCCTTAAGTATGACGTCCTAATTCGAAAGGGGACAACACTTAGTCTGATCAGTTTGAAATTTATTGCGCATGATCAAGATATACATTTATATTGTCATATAATTGTTGATGGCATCACTCACATAGTCTGGCAGCTATATTGGATCAAACAAAAATAAAATAACCCTTCAAAAACAGAATTTTAAAATTTTTGTATACAAGATTGAGGCTCGTTTAAGAGCCAACATTAATGACCAAAAAAATATTAATGGACACAAGACATAATAAAGGGTGCGAGAAACAAGATGGGGAGAGAGGGGGAAGCACACATGTACAACATTTGAGAGCAGGGACATAGGGAGATCTGTGGGAGGGGGAGTGCTTGGGGGGGAGGAGGAATGGGAAGGGGGGGTGGGGTGAATGAATGAATGATCGTTTTAAGGCCATTTCCCCGCTAGAGCGGGGGTTAGCCTTGCAGGCCCTGGATGACAATCATGGTTCCCTGTTTGAGGCAATGTTTTCCCTTCCTGACGCCAACCCTTGGTCGCCTCTTACGATGCGCAGGGATACGGTGTACCTATTCTAAATCGGGGTACACACCGTGATCATTCATCCTAGCAAGCTGGTACTCAATTTGCCGACCTCGGAAGGATGACAGGCTGAGTCAACCCCCCTGGTGTTAATTCAGCGATTGACCGGGATTCGAACGTAGGATCCCAAGCCGGCACCCTAACCGCTAAGCCAACACCAGCCAACACCAGCCAACACCAGCCAACACCAGCCAACACCAGCCAACACCAGCCAACACCAGCCAACACCAGCCAACACCAGGGGTGGGAGAGGTTAAAAAAAAAAAAAATACATGGACAACTAGAGCTTCCAGGAAAGAAGTCGGTATTTCAGAAAAGTGGATCTGGGGTGAATTAACGGGGGTAGAAAAGATCAAGGCTTTGGATGGGGGAAGATAGATGGTGGTGAACAGCTGTTTTAAAGACTTGGAGAGAGGAGTGGGATTGCAGAGAGTGAGGGATTTTGTTCCAGAGGTGGGAGAAAAGAGGAATGAAAGAGTGACGGTGAGCAGAGAGTCATGATTTTGGCAGTTTCATCTTGGGTAAGATCTTGTGCGACCTGAAGGAGTATTTGGAGAACAGAGCACAGACAGGGCTGGGGGGACTAGGCCAGAGAAGAGTCAGTAGAAGACAGGAAGACAGGAAGACAGGAAGACCACCAACCTGCCTGCGGTGTGAGTGAAAGGCCCTCAGCTTCATCGTGGGAGATTCCAATGATTCTGAAAGCTATGGTTTCAACAGCGTGAAACCGAAATCGGTGTGAGGCAGGAATATCAGCCCAGAGGGGCGAGCAGTATTCCATCGAGCTGCAGATGAAAACCTTGTATGTGGTGAGGACCTCATGTGTGCCAAGGAAGGACTTCGCACGACGGAGGATGCCCAGTCGGCGACTGGCTTTGGAGACCAGCTTGGAAATGTGGCTTTCCCAGGAAAGATCATGGCAGATTGTGAGACCCAAGAGCTTGAGTGACAGAACTTCTTGGAGAGGACTGTTGAGAAAGTAGATGGGAGGGTTGTCCAGACAGTCTTTTCGGAGAGACATAGTGTGTGAAATTTGTCAGGATTGAAAGACATGTTCCACTTGTTTGACCAGTGCGATTTTGTCCAGGTCTGCAGAGAGCGAGGCTGCAGACTGCCGATCTGAGGGATGAGGAATAGAGTGGCAGAGAGGAGTCATCAACAAAGAGATAGAGAGGATTTTCCGGAGAGTCAGAGAGATCATTTATGAAGACCAGAAAAAGCACAGGGCCCATAACCCTGCCTTGGGGAACTCCAGCCTGAACAGGAAGGGGAGATGTGAGAAATCCATTCAGGGCCACACGTTGTCTACGACCAGAGAGGAATTCCGCAAGCCATGCGTGGAGATTTTCATGGATACCATCGGAGGAGAGTTTGGCGAGCAGAGCGGGGTGCCAGACCGTATCGAAGGCACGTGATATGTCAAGGGAGACAGCTCTAATTTCCTGTTTGACATTGAGGACCTCCATCCATTGTTGACAGCAGAAGCAGCATGTCCAGAGTAGTGGCCTGGTCTGAATCCAAATTGATGATCAGAGATCAAGCCATTGGAGAAGAGGAAAGATTTGATATCCGAAGCAATGATGGATTCCATGACTTTGCTGATAATTAGGAGAAGGCTGATTGGTCTGTAGTTGCAAGGATCTGTTTTTGCACCTTTTTTGTGTAAAGCGGTAATGTTGGCTGATTTCCAAGATGATGGCAATGACCTTGAGCAAAAGAGAGGGTGAAGAGAACAGAGAGGGTGTGAAAGAGCGGCAGAGCAGGATTTTAGGACCTGTGGGCTGATGCTGTCTGGTCCAGTTGCAGAATCAGAGTCGAGGATTGACAGAAACTTCTCAACTTTGTCAGGCGAGAAGGACACAAAGTCCAGGAAGCTGGGTACTGTGGGTACAGAGTCGGGTTTGGGGCACAAGAGTGGAGGCAAACACAGAGTTGAGGCATTCGGCTTTTTCACGTGCGGAGTCAGCTTTGTAGCCTTTTGCGGTAGGGGAGGGGATGGAGGAGGAACAAACACCAGAAACAGATTTGACAAGACGCCACCAGGATTTGGAAGAGGGAGACAGGTTCTGTGAGTTCACTCTCGAGTAGAGATATTGTTTCCTGGCTCTCCTGAGGGTTGACACACTTGTTGCGGGCTTTGTGAAAGTAAATGAGATTGCCTATCGTTGGATTGCCTTCCAGGAGGCGAAGGCAAATCGTTTCAGGGCAACTGCCTCACCAAAGGATTCCGTGTACCACGGATGGGAGGAAGGGTATGACAACTGAAGACGGGATGGGATAAATCTGTGCATGAGAGAGAGCAGTTTACTTTGGAAGAATTCCCAGGATGAGTTGATGTCAGAGGCAGTAGAGATGGGAGACCAGTCCAGATGATTTATGGCTGCTTGAAGTCCGTGCCAGTTGGCCTGAGTGAAATGCCAGACTCATCAATGCTGAGGAGGCTCTCTGAGAGTGGCCAGAGATGTCCACTTTAACAAACATGTGGTGAGATGAACCGATTGGAGCAGAAGAAGAGCAGCAGAATTGTTGGCTCGCACCAAGTTGACTGTGCAGGGTAAGTTTTCTTTGAATACCATGTAGTTATCCAATGTTCCAGATAGGCCTCCATGTCCAGTGGTGCTCAAAGCATGTGCGTGGCAAAGAACAAAGCACATGTTCACCAATTTGCATATGCACTACCAGAACCTCATTCAAATCCACGTGCCATAATCCAACCACCACCACCTCAACCATGCCAACTCAACCACAATTTACCCACCACCGGACTCCACTCCACAACACAACCGCCTTCCTTAAACGCAAGACCAACATCGCACTTTATTAATGTACCATTCACTCACGCTTGCGCCTCAACCACAGTCTGTCTCACCACCACACGATATCCACCACGCTTCAAACAACTGCCTGAACTTCTCTTGCAACCAACCCCTCGCGCAGTGCGAGAATGCCATGGTGCTGGTGCTCACTGCACAACGACCAACAAGCCTCACTTCCTGCTGGCGCAAACGTGGGCTAAACTTCCCATGGTTTCCAATAATCATTGATGACCCTCCGGTTGTCTAACAAGGTATCGGATCCTGATTGGAGGTTCGTGCCACTAACGCAAAGTAATACAAGTCCGTCCAATATCAAGTCGAGAGCTCAGTTCTGTGGCCGCCCTGGAAGTCAATGGGGACAATTCGGGATTGACAGGCGCAGAGAGGACGTCAAGAGGCTCGTGTTTACCAATGGACATGCCACACCAGGACCAGAGGGCGGTGTGTGGTGTGTGATCTTTACTCCCAAGAACCACACCTGAAACAGGTGGGACATCACCCCTGACCCCTGCAGAGCTCCACCCCTCTCCGGACGCATACAAGGGGGTTGCAATTCGGTACAGACGGTACGGTATGGTTCCCGGGACCAAACAGTGGCGAGTGGTCACCTGGAGACGGTGCAGTCAAAGAATGAGGTCTCGACAGGAAACAGTGGGAGTGACCAGACAGAACGGAGGTGCTAACCTGCAGATGGAACAAGGGAGAAACGAGAAAAGAGCACTGAAGCAGGCCAGACAATCAGCGCCAATGACCACTGTTGAATACTAAAAGAGCATGACCAGTATTCTTTCCAATGGCCTCTCCCCTGGCACAGGGAAGCGCCGGATTCGTCAGTCCTCGCGCGGTGAGCAAGAGATCGGACCACCCTCACACTGCTCTACGTTTCTGAACTTATCTACCTTTCCTTTGGGTGCGAATCTGAGTTGGCACCATTGTCATGTTAATGGAGGTAAGATTGTTTCAGGGATTTATTTAGAACGGGTTAACATCAGCACTGCGTCCTCTTGCTTGCTCTGTATATTGCTGCACTACACAAATACTCCCCAATGCTTGTCTTTTGTCGCACAACATGAATAACTGCCTTGTCTGTAGGTATGAACAAACATTTGCTTTGAATGTACACATACCCTTCACGACCAAATATCTGACGCCCCACGTGGGGATCCGTTTGAGGTTTGGAACATGGAATGTAGGGACAATGACAGGGAGATCAGGAGAAGTGGTGGAAGTATTGGTCAGAAGAAGAGTGGACATATGTTGTGTGCAGGAGACGAGATGGAAGGGAAGTGGTGTGAGAATGGTGAAGGGTAGGCAGGGACAGAAATACAAGTTTACGTGGCAAGAGTGCCCAGAGGGCGTGAATGGTGGTGGTGTCCTGTTTTCTGAGGAGTTTGTAGACAGTGTGGTGAGTGTGACGAGAGTGAGCGAAAGGTTGATGATGGTGAAAATGATGATTGGAAAGCTCTTGGTGAACGTCATCTCGGGATATGCTCCGTAGGTTGGTCGGAGCGATAAGAGGACAAGTTCTGGTGTGCAATCGAGAAGCTGATGGAAAACGTGAAAGATAAGGAAGTTGTTGTGGTAGGAGACCTAAATGGACATGTGGGAAGGAGTATGGATGGTTTTGAGGGAGTTCATGGGGGTTACGGATATGGTGTGAGGAATGGAGAAGGTGAAAGAATTTTGTGTTTGCTGATGGAGCTGGTTTGTTGATTTGTAATAATCAGTTCCAGAAAGAGGATAATAATCATGTTACATACAAGTCAGATGGGTCGACGACAACCGTTGACTACCTGATGGTGCGTCGGCGAGATAGGGGGCACCTCCGGGATACAAAGGTGATCCCAGAGGAGGAGGCTGTTTCACAGCACCACTTGGTTGTCTGCGACATAAGGGTGAAAGGTGCGAGGAGAGCTCGGCAGGTAAAGTACCAACCAATAATGAAGGTGTGGAGGTTGAAAGAGGTGACAGTGAGGGAGGCATTAAAAGAGAGGCTGAGTATGGTCGAGGATGATGTGTTTGAGCTTGAAAGTGGTTGGATGTCAATGAAAGATAGTCTGTTGGGAGCCGTTAGCAAGGTATGTGGATGGACAAAAGGACCACCAAGGCACTCAGAAACATGGTGATGGGATGAAGTTGGAAAGAGGATTGACAAGAAGAGGAAGAACTTCAAGCAGGGGCAGAAGGCGAAGGGTACGGGGGCAGAAAAGGAAGAGCATGAAAGTTATAAGGCAGCCAAGAAGGCTGCAAAGAAAGAGGTAGCAAAGGTGCAGGAGGCATGCAGGAAAATGTTCGGAGAACGTTTGGATTTGGAAGAGGGTCAGAGAGCGGTATTCAGGATTGCAAAGCAGATAGCGAAAGAGAGGTGTGATGTGATGGGGTGAGTTGCTTGAAGGATGAAGTGGGACAAATCGTTGTGGACCGAGATGGAATTAAAGGAAGATGGAAGAGAAATATGGAAATGCTGTTGAATGCAGAGAACGAATGGGACGGCAACATCGAGAGTAACCCAGTTTTAGGACCAGCAGAGAAGATACACTACCGGTCAAAAGCTTTATAAAATCAATTTTCAAGTTTTTATTGAAATTTACGCAGTCGAATGTCCCAATGTACTCTGAAATTAAGCAAAGAACAAATAAACAATTGGAGATTAAAAAGAAATCATAGAATCATTTTGTTTATCAAAATTTAATTTAAAATTTTGACTCGACTCAGCAAAGTAGCCACCTTTTACAGATATAACCACCAAACACACTTGTCGCATTCTTTCTACAATGGAAATCAAATATTGTTCGAGAAGTTCTTCCCAACACTGTTGCAGAAGTTCCCACAAATATGTTGCATTTGTAGGTTGCTTTGCTTTCACCCTTCTGTCCAGTTCATCTCAAACCAGCTCAATGGGGTTTAAGTCTGGAGAATGTGCTGGCCATTCCATGATTTGAAGCCGACAGTCTTGTTCTTTTCCTTGAAGGTAGTTTTGACATAGCCTGGAGGTGTGTTTCGGGTCATTATCTTACTGTAGGATGAACCCCTGACCAACTAGGCGTATACCAGAGGGTATTGCATGGCGCTGCAAAATGCTGTGGTAGCCCTTTTGGTTCAGGGTGCCAGTCACTCTGTGCAAGTCGCCGACTGGATCCAGCAAAAAGAGCCCCAGACCATCACGCTCCCTCCTCCATGTTTGACAGTTGGTGTCACACACTGAGGAACCATCCTTTCGCCTACTCAACGGCATACAAAATCCCTGCATGATGAACCAAAGATTTCAAATTTTGATTCATCGGTCCATAAGACCTTCTTCCAGTCTTCAGTAGTCCATTGGCGGTGCTTCATGGCCCAGGCAAGCCTCTTTTTCGTATTTTGCTATCTTAGCAATGGCTTTCTTACTGCCACTCGACCTGTCAAACCTGCAGCTCGAAGTCTTCTGTTCACAGTTGAAACTGAGACTTGCTTACTTCGACTAGTGTTAAGCTGTGCTTGAAGCTGTTGTCCTGTGAGCCGCCTATCACGCATGCTGTTGACTCTCAGAAACTTGTCTTCTGATTCTGTTGTGGCCTTGGGTCTGCCAGACCTCTTCGTGTCAGAGGTTCCTCCAGTTTCCAATATACTACTTCCTGCAGTGCAATGTTGTCTAAATAATGCTTCAGAGGGTGTAATAACAGTCTGTTCCAATACTGCTTTTTCACAGACAGGGGAGGGGTTTTGTAATCAAATAATCAGCAGAGGTTGGGACACCTGTAGGAATTGTTTGCATCAACTTTCAAGGCTTAATTTACTTACATTGCTGCAGAACAGCTGTAAGTTGTTAACCCATTACTTGTTCCCTGAAGGTCTTTTTTTTACAATACAACTGTGCAATTTACATTATTGTCATGTTTTTGCTAACCTAAACTTTTTTCTTTTTTTTAAAACCTCGAGCAGTTTACTGCTTCCCTTTATACCATTTCAGGTTATTCACTGGACATTAAACTGCGTAAATTTCAATAAAAACTGGAAAAATTGAGGTGTTCTAAAACTTTTGACCGGTAATGTAACTGAGAAGGAAGTTGAGGAAGCGATAAAAGCAATGAAGAGCAGAAAAGCGGGAGGGCTGACAGGAGTTGTGGGATACATGTTGAAGGCAGCGGTAAGTTGAGGTGTGAAGAGAATGACAACAACAAAACAACAGGCATTTGAAGGCCATTTTCCCTGCAAGAGCGGAGGTTAGCCTTGCGGTCCCCATGACAATCTTCTCCATTTTGCCCTATTTTCTGCATCTCCCCTTGTAAACCCCCTTGCCCGCATTTCTTCTTCGACCATCTTTAGCCAAGTCTTTCTCGGTCTTCCCCGTCCTCTACTTCCTTCTACATTCATTTACATCACTCTTCTCAACCAGTCACTTTCATCCTTCCTCGACACATGACCAAACCATCTCAAACTGTTTCTCTTCACAGCATCCATCACAGGCTCTATTCCCATCATCTTTCGCAATTCATCATTTGTCTTCCTCTCTCTCAAAGATACTCCACACATCCACCAAACCATTCGCATTTCCACCCTTTCCAGCCTTCGTTGCTGCTGTACGTTCATTACCCATGTCTCGCTCCCATAAATCATAACACTTCTCACACATGCAGCATACATCTTTCCCTTCAGCTTCAACAACACTCCCCACCTAGTCAGCACGCCACTCAATTCCCAAAACTTCTTCCATGCACATCTCACTCCAGCAACCATTGCTGAGTCTGATCCACCTTCTCCATTCAGCATGTCTCCTAGGTCCCAAAATGTTTTCACACCTTCCAGCTTCACGCAGTCTCCAAGATCCAACTCAACATTTCCTCCATCTGCAGCTCCCCCTGTGCACCTTACACATGAATATAGCTGCCACACTGGTTGATGACCCTCTCAAACCACTACATTTTTGAATGAACCAACTCAGCGCACATTGTACATTGAATGGAATTCACTCCGACACCCTTCCTGCACACAGCACACGGCCACTTCCCAGTTCTTTCCACCTCACCACATGCTTTACCACTTGCCATCACCTTCGTTTTCCGATATTCACCTTCAGACTTTTTGTCTCCATACATTCCTTCCACTTGTTCATCTTCTCCTTCAGTCCATCCATACTTTCTGCAATCAACACCAGATCATCTGCATACAACAACTCCCATGGTAAACCCTCCTATACGTTCCGAGCCAGGACCTCCATCACAGCTACAAATAGTAGTGGACTTCGTACCGACCCCTGATGCACTCCCACCTTCACCTCAAACTCACCACTGATCCCGTCCGTTCGTCCTTCGTCCTTACAGCTGTGCGCGCTCTTTTGTACATTGCCATCACTACTCTGATCAACCATTCCTCCACTCCCAACTTCCTCAATGCCCATGTCACTATCATGAAGAGAATGACAGAGATCTGTAATCTGGTGGTGAAAGAAGGCCGGATTCCAGTGGATTTGGAACTGAGTACCCTCGTCCCTCTATACAAGGGGAAAGGTGACCCTCTGGCCTGTGGCTCGTATAGAGCGATAAAGTGATTAGAGCATGGAATGAAGGTATTGGAAAGGGTGTTGGAGAAGAGGATAAGGAAGAAAGTGAAGATCGACGAAATGCAGTTTGGATTTATGCCAGGAAGAGGAACAACAGACGCACATTTTATTGTAAGGCAGTTGCAGGAGAAGTACATGGAGAAGAGAAAGTTGTTCTCTTGGATTTGTTGATCTAGAGAAAGCATTCGATGGGGTTCCACACAGAGTGGTGACATGGGCATTGAGGAAGTTAGGAGTGGAGGAATGGTTGATCAGAGTAGTGATGGCAATGTACGAGAGTGCGCACAGCTGTAAGGACGAAAGACGGGAACAGTGGTGAGGTGAAGGTGGGAGTGCATTAGGGGTCGATACCAACTCCACTACTATTTGTAGCTGTGATGGATGTGCTGGCTCGGAACGTAAATGAGGGTTTACCGTGGGAGCTGTTGTATGCAGATGATCTGGTGTTGATTGGGGAGAGTATGGATGGACTGAAGGAGAAGATGAACAAGTGGAAGGAATGTATGGAGGCAAAAAGTCTGAAGGTGAATATCGGAAAAACGAAGGTGATGGCAAGTGGTAAAGCATGTGGTGAGGTGGAAAGAACTGGGAAGTGGCCGTGTGCTGTGTGCAGGAAGGGTGTCAGAGTGAACTCCATTCCATGTACAATGTGCGCTGAGTGGGTTCATCAAAAAAGTAGTGGTCTGAGAGGGTCATTAACAAGTGTGGCAGCTGCATTCAAGTGTAAGGTGTGCACAGAGGGAGCTGCAGATGGAGGAAATGTTGAGTTGGATATTGGAGACGGCGTGAAGCTGTGAAAGCATGTTGCTACCTCGGAGACATGCCAAATGGAGAAGGTGGATCAGACTCGGCAATGGTTGCTTGAGTGAGATGTGCATGGAAGAAGTTTTGGGAACCGAGGGGCGTGCTGACGAGGAGGGGTGTCGTTGAAGCTGAAGGGAAACATGTATGCTGCATGTGTGAGAAGTGTTTTGATTTATGGGAGCGAGACGTAGGTAATGAAAGTAAAGCAGCAACTAAGGCTGGAAAGGGTGGAAATGTGAATGGTTCCGTGGATATGTGGAGTATCGAGAGAGAGGAAGACAAATGATGCATTGCGAAAGATGATGGGAATAGAGCCGATGATGGATTCTGTGAAGAGAAACAGGTTGAGATGGTTTGGCCATGTGTTGAGGAAGGATGAAAGTGACTTGTTGAGAAGAGTGATGGAAATTAATGTAGAGGCAAGTAGAGGACGGGGAAGACCAAGAAAGACTCGACTGAAGGTGGTGGAAGAAGAAATGCGGGCAAGGGGGTTAACAAGGGGAGATGTAGAAAATAGGGTAAAATGGAGAAGATTGTCATGGGGCCCACAAGGCTAACTTAGTAATTTAGCCCACAAGGCTAAATACACCAAATCAAGGCTGATGTGTACAGTTTACACCAAATCAAGGCTAATATGCACAGTGTACACCCAAGCCAAGGGTAAAGGCCAAGCTTGGATGCTATTCAGCAAGGACTTTCCCCCCCATGGTCAGCTGCTGTATTTGTCTCGAAGAGTCCTGTGTTGTGTCTGGTGTATTTTTGTCTGTATGCACATGTATATTCAGTTCTACTTACGAGCCTTAGATCCTGTTTAAAAAAAAAAAAATTAATGAAACGCTGTCTTTGTACAGCCACAAGTTATTCCAAAAACAGATAAATTTGAAGATTGTATGTTGCTTTTTAGAAATATACAGAAACATGCTTGAAGTCCAAGCAGACCTTTCCCTCCACCTTCCACCACTCATCCACTCCCTTTTTCCTCAAAGTTCGATTTGGAAGCCAAAATGCAAAGGAGAAAAACTTGAAGTCCATGCAACAGGAAATCTATCTTCCTTCCGGCACATTGGGCTCTGCAATAACTGTACTGCACATTGTGCAGGTTCCTTGTGCAAAGGCAACTCACCCACCAAGGCAGGAAATTGAACATAGATTAGTCTTATCCGTCAAAATTGCCCTTGTTGCAAAAGCAACCACAAACCAGAGAAGAGAAAGCACTACTGTACACAATGAAAAGTGCAGAACCCAAAAAGGAAATTCTGCCACCGGAATCAGCTTTGATCAACAAATCACTGTTTTGTAATTATTTAGATTAATAATTTCTGATGAACAAAAATGGATCCTTAGGAATTATATTTGAAATGATAAAACGTTTGTGGAATGAGAAGAGCCATGTTAGACAGATCAACCATTGTGGACCTCCAATGAAAAACAATAAACAGCACACGCACCAACACAAACCCACTGGAATCATCGGGGACGCCTTTTATTTGTGGTTGTAACCCTCTCCTCCCCCCAACACAAGTCAGGGGCCAAATCTTCCCCATCCTTACCTGCTGCCCGGATTCGCCAGGGCAGCACACCGATTGGTCCCCATGGACCGGCCCTTTCCCTCTGGTCTCTCCAACTCTGTCGTGGCCCTGACTTTGTGAAGGCGGGGGTACATAACCCTGGATGCAGGGCGATATCTGGGTCGCTCCTGGGAGATTGATCGTCTATCTGGCTGCCACAGGCTTGTTCAAGAGAACTGTCCAGGGATGGGATATTTAACAATAACAATACAAACCGACTTCCACTTTATTTGATGAATGAAATTTTCGACATACTGAAGAAAACCACAATGGTCATGTGGACTTGTAATGGTTTGCATTGACGGTGTTGGTCCAAGCAATCATCAAAGAAAACCAGGTTAAGACAAAACCAACGGCACTCAGTGGAGCATACCTCCACCTGGTTGGCCATATCACTCAATAGTAAATAATCACTTAAAATTTTCTACTGGCTGGATCCGCATCCAGATCTTCAACGAAATCGAATCATTTCGTCCTCGTCACATACCTACATCTCTGCCAAATGTCATCCAAATCCGTCCACAACTTTGATATTTTGTTCACAAACGGACAAAGAAAGACAGGGGTGAAGACATAACCTCCATCCAACTTTGGTGGTGGAGGTAAATAAAATAAACTTTATATGAGGGAAGCAAGTCAAGCAACCAGATACAGTCGAGTAAGACTGGAAGAGCAAGAGCAGCGAAATGAATACTCTACTGGCAAAACGGAGATGAAAACAGATTACAGCTACAGGAAGAAGACATCAAAATACAAGATAAGGGAATAGATAGAAAAACTGGAAATAGAAACAAGAGGATATTTAACAATTGGAGATCACGGCGAGGTCACGTCTTTTCGAAGCTGCTCCATGCGCTCACGCTTTCGAAGCTAAGTGATATTTCTCAATTGTGTTTTTGTCGAGACTGTATCTATCTTTCGGTGTATGTACCTATAGCGTATCTTTTGGAAAATTTTCGGTGCTAATTTTTCGTACATGTATACACAATCGTCGGTTAATGGTATCGAGTATTCTGCGGCCTAGTACTCGTAGGCTTAGACTACCGTACCGTCTGACCTTGTGGTTTGTTTTTCTCAGCGATTCGTCGAATGCGCTGAAATTATTTTCGTTCTCTGTTTCGTACCAGTCGTTCACCCCGTACCTCCTTGTTTAATATCTGTACTCACAAAAAAAAAAAAAAAAACCCCAAAAAAAATATTTCCTTCCCAGGTCTTATTCGTTTATTTGTTGTTCTTTATGTTCGTTCGTTCTTCGTTCGTGATCACGCGGTTAGAAATGTATAATCTCTCCCCTGAACAACTATTTTCTCTCATATATTATAACACCCTTTTCTTCTTTTCCTACAAAAGGATGCTTTTGTCTTGCTCACCAAATCTATTCATTCCAAAAATATATATATAATACCATCTCTTACAGTTCCTCCTTTCTACATTCCCTAAACTATCCAGAACTCCATCCCTCCTCCAGTGTCCTCAAACGTATTTTTGACTCAAAGGTCTCAAACTCATTTTGCAAAAAATGTTCGTTTCCCATGAATCGTACACTTTTCAAAATCCAATCTCACCCCTCCCCTCCAAATCCTCCCCATCACCCATCCCTTTCAAATCTCCCCCCTTGCCCCTTCCCTCCCCTCCCTCCTAAACTCCCCCCACACCCCTCCCCTCCGAGACTCTCCCTCGCTCCTCCCCTCCTAGACTCCCCTCTCACCCCTCCTCCTCAAAGCATCCTCCCTGCTTCTTCCTCCTTCCAACTTTCACCTTCATCTCCCCAAACCTCTGCCTTGCTCTTCCCCCTCCTCAAATAACACCTCACTGTTCCTCACCCAATCTCCATCAAACCTTTTGTCCACCCCATTCTTCCCTTTCTCCAAGCTATTCTGAAATCTCTGACACACCTTCAACAGCTCTCCCTACCTCTTCCTCCTCTTCCACATCTTACCCTACACCCCTCCCCCCCCCTGTTCTGGACCCGATGTTCCCCCTTCCTCTTCATTAACGGTATAGACCTCAAACATCCGGGGCCTTCGCTCAAACTTGACTGACCTCTCCATACAGGTTGCTTCTGACAAACCAGATGTGATCTGCTTAACAGAAACTTTCCTCCTTCATGATGTCTCTGATGCCTTGGTATCTCTCCCAGGTTACTCCCTCCTCCGGTATGATAGACCTGAGCCTCGTCCTGGAGGTGGGGTTGCTATCTTTATAAAAAAACTCTTCCTCACTCGCCCTCCACTGCCCTCTCTCCACCTCACCCCTAGGAATACCTTTGGCTACGGCTTCCCCTTCGCTCCCACCTTTTGTTCATATGTGTGTTGTACCGTCCACCAATCAGCGGTGACTCCATCTACATCTCACTGTCTGATAATATGGACCAACTTCTATCTACCCATCCCAACTCTCTCTTCCTCATATGTGGTGATTTCAATTGTCACCATGCCAGTTGGCTGGGTGTGGGTACCTCTCTCACCAGCCATGGCTCTTCAGCAAAGGAGTTCTGCGACTCACTGGGACTGACACAATCTGTCAATTTCCCGACCCGGATCTCAGTCAACGGAGCATCTTCTCTTCTGGATTTGGTTATGACAAACTTCCCTGAAAATGTCTGCTGCTCTTCTTCTGCTCCAATCGGCTCATCTGATCATGTGCTTGTCAAAGTGGACATCTCTCTGACCATTCTCAGAGAGCCTCCTCAGCGTCAACGAGTCTGGCATTTCACTCAGGCCAACTGGCACGGTCTTCAAGCAGCCATCAATCATCTGGACTGGTCTCCCATCTCTACCGCCTCTGACATCAACTCATCCTGGGAATTCTTTCAAAGTAAATTGCTCTCTCTCATGCACAGATTTATACCATCTCGTCTTCAGTTGTCATACCCTTCCTCCCGTCCATGGTACACGGAATCTTGTGGTGAGGCTGTTGCACTGAAACAACTTGCTTTCGTCTCCTGGAAAGCAAATCCAACGGAAGGAAATCTCATTTCCTTTCACAAAGCCCGAAACAAGTGTGTGTCCACCCTCAGGAGAGCCAGGAAACAATATCTCACCATTCTCAAGACAGAACTCTCTTATCTGTCTCCCTCTTCCAAATCCTGGTGGCGTCTGGTCAAATCTGTTTCTGGTGTTTGTTGCCCCTCCATCCCCTCCCTCACCTCAAACGGCTTAACGGCTGACTCCGCACGTGAAAAAGCTGAATGCCTCAACTCTGTGTTTGCCTCTAAATCTTGTGTCCCAAACCCATCCCTCTCTGTACCCACCGTACCCAGTCGTACCCAGCTGCTCCTGGACTCTGTGTCCTTTCCTCCTGACAAGGTGGAAAAGTTTCTGTCAACCCTCGACTCTGATTCTGCAACTGGTCCTGACGGCATCAGCCCACAGGTCCTAAAATCATGTTCTTCTGCTCTTTCACTCCCTCTTTCTGTTCTCTTCACCCTCTCTTTTGCTCAAGGTCATCTGCCATCTGCTTGGAAATCAGCCAACATCACCGCTTTGCACAAAAAAGGTGCAAAAACAGATCCCAGCAACTACAGACCAATCAGCCTTCTCCCAATTATCAGCAAAGTCATGGAATCCATCATTGCTTCAGATATTAAATCTTTCCTCTTCTCCAATGGCTTGATCTCTGATCATCAATTTGGTTTCAGACCTGGTCACTCTACTCTGGACATGCTGCTTCTGCTTTCTCAACAACGGATGGAGGTCCTCAACGCCAAACAGGAAATTAGAGCTGTCTCCCTTGACATTTCACGTGCCTTCGATACGGTCTGGCACCCTGCTCTGCTCTCCAAACTCTCCTCCTTTGGTATCCATGGAAATCTCCACGCATGGCTGGCGGACTTCCTCTCTGGTCGTAGTCAACGTGTGGCCCTGAATGGGTTTCTCTCATCTCCTCTTCCTGTTCAGGCTGGAGTTCCCCAAGGTAGTGTTCTGGGCCCTGTGCTTTTTCTGGTCTTCATCAATGATCTCTCCGACTCTCTTGAAAATCCTCTCTATCTCTTTGCTGACGACTCTACTCTCTGTCGCTCCATTCCTCATCCCTCAGATCGGCAGTCTGCAGCCTCCTCACTCTCTGCAGACCTGGACAAAATCACAGACTGGTCAAACAAGTGGAACATGTCTTTCAATCCTGACAAATCTCACACTCTTACAATGTCTCTCCGAAAGGACCGACTGGACAACCCTCCCATCTACTTTCTCAACAATCCTCTCCAAGAAGTTCTGTCGCTCAAGCTTTTGGGTCTCACTATCTGCCATGATCTTTCTTGGGAAAACCACATTTCCAAGCTGGCCTCCAAAGCCAGTCGCCAACTGGGCATCCTCCGTCGTGCGAAGTCCTTCCTTGGCACACCTGAGCTCCTCACCACATACAAGGCTTTCATCCACAGCTCAATGGAATACTGTTCCCCCCTCTGGGCTGGTGGTCCTGCCTCACCTTGCTCGGCTTCACGCTGTTGAGGCCAAAGCTTTCAGAATCATTGGAATCTCCTGCGATGTAGTCAACGCCGAGGGCCTTTCACTCACTCACCGCAGGCAGGTTGGTGGTCTTTCTGTCTTCTACCGACTCCTCTCCGGCCTTGCTCCCCCAGCTCTCTCTGTGCTCTGTCCCCCCAATATTCCTTCAGGTCGCACAAGATCTGCCTGCAACCCTCTTATGGTTAAACTGCCAAAGTCTAGGCTCTCTGCTCACCTTCACTCTTTCATTCCCCTTTTCTCCCGCCTCTGGAACAAACTCCCCCACTCCCTTCAATCCCACTCCTCCCTCCAGGTCTTTAAAACAGCTGTTCACCACCATCTCTTATCTTCCCCCATCGAAAACCTTGATCTTTTCTACCCCCGGTAATTCACCCCAGAGTCCTTGCAGTGTTCATATGTTTTAATCCTCTCCCACCTCCCCCCAAGTCCTCCCGATGTCCCTGCTCTCAAATGTTGTGTTTGTGTCCTTCCCCCTCTTCCCCCTCTTTTGTGTCCTTCCCCCTCTCTCCCCATCTTGTCTGCCGCTCCTTGTTTTTTGTGTTTTGTGTGTCGGTTTGTCTTTTTGTGTGATTAATGTTAGCTCTTTCACGAGCCTCGATCTTGTATACAAAAAAAAAAGAAAAAAAAAAAGAGGAACTAAAGTAAACAGGTTATAAAAAGTGCAACCTCCTAATACAACCCCCACATGGCCCCAATTATTCCAACCTTCTTCAATGGGGCCAGCCGAGAAAGGTTATTCGTTCAATTTTGAGCGATCTTCATTATCCCCCACTAACCATTCCGAACCCAGCCATCTTGCTAGTTTCAGCGTTTCCTAACCACCACCTCCCCACACCTCTTATCCTGTTTATCAATTCCCTTGACATTTGTCCAATGTCAGATCTACCTTGCTCTTCCCTTAGCCTCACACCTGGAAAGAAAAATAAATGCTTTCATGAACAGGTTGGCAAGTCTTGACCTAGTCATGGTCAAAAATATTGGTGCCCTTGCACTTTTTTCAAATAATACACTATTTCTTCCAGAAAATGGTTGAATTTAAAAACGATTTTGATATCCCCATATGTATTTATTTTGTTTGCAGTGGAACAAAACAAAAAAAGCTGAAAAAAAAAAATCACTAAATCTTAGCTTATTCTACACAGAAATCCTAAAATGGTCCAGACAATATTATTGGCACCTTTTAGAAGTTGTTAGAAATAATTAGATTTCACGCAGGTGTTTCTCCTTTACTTTGGAATTGAACTTACCTATGGTGAGTTGCAGGTGCCTGCAATATAAAAAAAAAAATCACTCATTCAACCAGTTTGATTTTGAAGAGAGAAAATGAGTCATTCTGCTGTTTTGTGTCACTGTGTGTACCGCAATGAGCATGGAGACACAACAACATGCATTTTAAGGCCATTTTCCTTGCTAGAGCGGGGGTTAGTCTTGCGGTCCCCATGACATGCAATGAGCATGGAGAAAAGAAAGAAAACCAGAGAATTGTCTGAGGTCAGACATGAGATTGTAGCCAAGCATGGACAATCTCAAGGCTACAAGTCCATCTCCAGAGACCTTGAGGATCCTGTGTCCACCATACACAATGTTATCTGGAAGTTTAAGGCCCATGACACTGTAGCCAGCCTACCTGGACGTGGCCGCAAGAGAAAACTTGATCGAAGATTGCAGCGAAGGATTGTTCAAATGGTGGAGAAAGCACCTTGATCAACTGCCAAACAGATTCAAGCTGACCTTCAGATACAAGGTACGACAGTTTCAACTCTCAACATCCATCACCAACTCAATGAAAGGGTGTTCTATGGTAGGAGACCCAGGAGGAGAGAGACATAAGGAAGCCCGACTGGAGTTTGCCAAAACACACCTGAACAAGCCAAAATCCTTCTGGGAGAATGTCCTATGGACAGATGAGACCAAATTTGAGCTTTTTGGTGAAGTACATCATCGTTATGTTTACAGAAAACAAAATTAAGCCTTCAAAGAAAAGAACACCTTCCCTTCAGTCAACCATGGAGGAGGTTCAGTGACCTTTTGGGGTTGCTGTGCTGCCTCTGGCACTGAGTACCTTGAATGTGTGCATTGCATCATGAAATCAGAAGATTAAGAAGGCATTTTGGAGTGCAATGTTCAACCCAGTGTCAGAAAGCTGGGTCTCCGTCGAAGGTCATGGGTCTTACATCAGGAGAATGACCCCAAACACACTTCAAAAAGCACCCAAGAATGGTTCAAGACAAAACGCTGGACTGTTCTGAAGTGGCCAGCAATGAGTCCAGATCTAAATCCCATTGAACACCTATTGGGAGATCTGAAAACAGCAGTTGGGAGAAGGCACCCTTCAAATCTGGGAGAACTGCAGCAGTTTGCACAAGAAGAGTGGGCCAAACTGCCAGTAGAGAGGTGAAGGAAGCTCATTCATGGCTATAGGAAGCGCTTGACTGCCGTTATTTTGTCCAAAGGCCGTGCTACCAAATATTAAATCGAAGGTGTCAATTTTGTCAATGCCATTTCTATTTATGTTCTGATGTAAAAGGACATATTAAGTTCTGAATCAAAAATAAGGTTCTGTAATACTAACAGTGAAATAAATAATTGTGGAAACCAAATACTTTTATCAATTTCAACTTATTTTTAGAGAAAATTGTGAGTTAATTGAAAAAGTGCAAGGGTGCCAATATTTTTGGCCATGACTAAGATTAAAAGGGACTGGAATTTGAAATTTGTTCAGGTGCCGGAGATAACTCACTTATACTCCAGGAAAAACAGTGACATCCTATACGTTGACCAACTAATGCCAACAAACAGGATACCATGCTGATTCATAGAATTATTGCATGAGCAATTTAAGTCCAAAGGCTGTGGTCTATAAAACAAGAGAAAGTAGAACAGCATAGTCTACGTTTCAAATCCCGATAGGCCCGATCTGAATAAAAATCGAATAAGCTCGTTCTTGTCACCTCACCAACTCATCCACCAGATTGTCATAACTCATCGACAACTTTGGAGATGTCGTGCTATACTGTATATAGTTTTTGGTGAAGAGCCATTCTTTGAAAATTCGAGTATCCTAATCCAAATCTTCATCAAAATCGAATAATTTTGTCCTGAATACACACCCAAACTGTCCACCAAGCTTCGGCCGAATCCATCCATAGCTTTTTGAAACACCCTGCTCACAGACAGCCAGACAGAAGTACAAACAGGGGTGAAAACAATGATAACCACACTGTGGAGCAAAAAAAGCAATGCTCGACATCAAACGATTCACAGATAAAAACCATCAATAATCATCTCAACAAACAATGGTCAACATCAAATGATTCACAGGTAGAAAAATAGCAAGTTATCTCAACAAGCAATAGTCAACACCAAACGATTCACAGGTAGAAAAACAGCAAGCCATCCCAACAAACAATGGTGAACACCAAATGATTCACAGGTAAAAAAAACAGCAACAGTCATCCCAATAAACAATGGTGAACAACAAATGATTCACAGGTAGAAAAACAGCAACAGTCATCCCAACAAACAATGGTCAACACCAAACGATTCACAGGTAGATAAACAGCAACAGTGATCCAAATAAATGGTGAACAACAAATGATTCACAGGTAGAAAAACAGCAACAGTCATCCCAACAAACAATGGTGAACAACAAATGATTCACAGGTAGAAAAACAGCAAGTCATCTCAACAAACAATGGTGAACACCAAATGATTCACAGGTAAAAAACAGCAACAGTCATCCCAACAAACAATGGTGAACACCAAATGATTCACAGGTTAAAAAAAACAGCAACAGTCATCCCAATAAACAATGGTGAACAACAAATGATTCACAGGTAGATAAACAGCAACAGTGATCCAAACAAATGGTGAACACCAAATGATTCACAGGTAGATAAACAGCAACAGTCATCCCAACAAATGGTGAACACCAAATGATTCACAGGTAGATAAACAGCAACAGTCGTCCCAACAAACAATGGTGAACACCAAATGATTCACAGGTAGATAAACAGCAACAGTCATCCAAACAAACAATGGTGAACACCAAATGATTCACAGGTAGATAAACAGCAACAGTCATCCAAACAAACAATGGTGAACACCAAATGATTCACAGGTAGATAAACAGCAACAGTCGTCCCAACAAACAATGGTGAACACCAAATGATTCACAGGTTAAAAAAAACAGCAACAGTCATCCAAACAAACAATGGTGAACACCAAATGATTCACAGGTAGATAAACAGCAACAGTCGTCCCAACAAACAATGGTGAACACCAAATGATTCACAGGTAGATAAACAGCAAGTCATCCAAACAAACAATGGTGAACACCAAATGATTCACAGGTAGACCAGCTGCACCAGTTATCTCAGCAAATAATGGACGTCATCTCCCAGGAAATTCAATGCTTTAACTCCATTCGATGGTAAAGCGTTCCAAGTGTCGCATCTTGAAATGAAACACAAAAATATAATAAACCTTCAAATGAAAATTCATTCAATTTCAAGCACAATTCATGTTGGAACAAAATCCCGGATGGAGTCAACTTCATCCATGGTCCCCACGTCGTTATTCACATTTAGGATTTAAAGGTTTATACAAAAAGGCGATAAACAATTTCGTAACAATAAACCCGTTTAGGTCACAATACAATAATTCAATTAAAGGTTTCACAATCGATCATCAAACACGAATGCGGTCAAATCGCAATTTACAAATCACAATCCTTCAAACTCAAGTCAAGTCACCAAAGCAGAGGCCTTGGTTGTGTCGACTAGACTAGAGCATCCGGCCAGTGCCGTCACCCATGAAACGGAAGCAGGGCCTCGATTGAACGTCAAACGACAAGAATAATAATAAAACCAGGTTCGAAAGGTAAACATCGATCAACGTATCCACGGACACTCTCACAAGAACGTTCAACGAACTCAAGATCCACAAACCTGGGGCGTAGGCGACGCGGCACTCGGGGCCAGAAAAAAGGGCCGAAAAGGAGAACGTAGCTCAGCGAAGCACAGACGGCGATCACAGGACGCGAAAACGTCGTCTGGCGCCGAGTGAAGATTATACCCACAAACGTGACCGACCGAAGGCGATAAACGAACGGGGAAGAGAGAGACACGGACAAGCAAAACGCCGCCTCACACGAAAATTGTTCGAGGCCGCAGTAGAGGGCGTTGGCAAAAAAGCGTGGGGTTTACAAAGGAGATCATCAGGGGCGGACGTCGCGTATTCGTCAGCACGCCAGTGTGACGTAAACACGTAAAACATTTTATTTATTTATTTATTTAGGCCTATACGTGCGTTACATCTTCAAATGAAACGAATCCAGTGTCAACTTGAGAATCCGTCTACATATTATGTACGCACATGATAAATCTTCGCGTCTCCCTCTCCCACCTTGTTTGCTTACGTGTATATTCTTCTTTTGCCTCTCCATCATCTTCTTTTCTCCTTCTTCTTCTTCTTATTCTGTTTTTCTTATCCCAATACTCCCCAGTTGCCCTCCATTCTTCTCTCCCTCTTTTTAAATTTCAATTCAAGTTAGCTACGTACTACTTACTACTCCTTTATAGGAAATACCGTGTAAATAGCTATGGTTCTTTTTTATTCCGTACCATGATGTATTTGTGTGTTTTGTTATCTTTGTTCAGTAACCGAAACAGCTCGGTTTCCTTCCAGTTTTTGTTTAATTTTCCCACTGCTTATCTTATCCTATGTGCTTCACTGTGCACCTGAAATTCTCATGTTTTCCTATTTCATGGCCACTATTACTGGTATCGTTTTTGGTTTTTCTATTTATTACTTGAGAAATCGAAAATCGAAGATATTTCAAGTGTATTGGTTGGTCTTGTGCGTTATTCTGTCTGTCTGTTTGCTATTGTTTGTTACTTGACAAAAAAACATTTTTCGACAAGTATGTTGATCACTCCAGTTTGTGTGTGTGTGTGTGTGTGTGTGTGTGTGTGTGTGTGTGTGTGTGTGTGTGTTTGTGTGTGTGTGTGTGTGTGTGTGTGTGTGTGTGTGCGCGCGTTTGTGTGGTTGTGTGTGTGTTTATGTGTTTGTGTGTGTGTGTGTTTATGTGTTTGTGTGTGTGTGTGTTTATGTGTCTGTATGTTTATGTGTTTATGTGTCTATGTTTATGTGTTTGTGTGTGTGTGTGTGTGTGTGTGTACGTTTGTGTGTTTGTGTGTGTGTGTGTGTGTGTGTGTGTGTGTGTGTGTGTGTGTATGTGTGTGTGTGTGTGTGTGTGTGTGCGCGCGTTTGTGTGGTTGTGTGTGTGTTTATGTGTTTGTGTGTGTGTGTGTTTATGTGTTTGTGTGTGTGTGTGTTTATGTGTCTGTATGTTTATGTGTTTATGTGTCTATGTTTATGTGTTTGTGTGTGTGTGTGTGTACGTTTGTGTGTTTGTGTGTGTGTGTGTGTGTGTGTGTGTGTGTGTGTGCGCGCGTTTGTGTGGTTGTGTGTGTGTTTATGTGTTTGTGTGTGTGTGTGTTTATGTGTTTGTGTGTGTGTGTGTTTATGTGTCTGTATGTTTATGTGTTTATGTGTCTATATGTTTATGTGTTTGTGTGTGTGTGTGTGTGTGTGTGTACGTTTGTGTGTTTGTGTGTGTGTGTGTGTGTGTGTGTTTATGTGTCTGTATGTTTATGTGTTTATGTGTCTATATGTTTATGTGTTTGTGTGTGTGTGTGTGTGTGTACGTTTGTGTGTTTGTGTGTGTGTGTGTGTGTGTGTACGTTTGTGTGTTTGTGTGTGTACGTTTGTGTGTTTGTGTGTGTGTGTGTGTGTGTGTTTGTGTGTGTGTGTGTGTGCGTGCGTTTGTGTGGTTGTGTGTGTGTTTATGTGTTTGTGTGTGTGTGTGTTTATGTGTTTGTGTGTGTGTGTGTGTGTTTATGTGTCTGTATGTTTATGTGTTTATGTGTCTATATGTTTATGTGTTTGTGTGTGTGTGTGTGTGTGTGTGTGTGTGCGTGCGTTTGTGTGGTTGTGTGTGTGTGTTTATGTGTTTGTGTGTGTGTGTGTTTATGTGTTTGTGTGTATGTGTGTGTGTGTGTGTGTGTGTGTTTATGTGTCTGTATGTTTATGTGTTTATGTGTCTATATGTTTATGTGTTTGTGTGTGTGTGTGTGTGTGTACGTTTGTGTGTTTGTGTGTGTGTGTGTGTGTGTGTATGTGTGTGTGTGTGTGTGTGTGTGTGTGTGCGTGCGTTTGTGTGGTTGTGTGTGTGTGTGTGTTTATGTGTTTGTGTGTGTTTATGTGTTTGTGTGTGTGTGTGTCTGTTTGTGTGTGTCTGTTTGTGTGTGTGTGTGTGTGTGTGTGTGTGTGTTTATGCATGTGTGTGTGTGTGTGTGTTTGTGTGTGTGTTTGTGTGTCTGCTCAATTATATTTGCTCAGATCAATTTTAATCTGATCTTTGCGAAACTTCTCCAAATGGTAGAGTTGGTGGTCGGACAGAATTCTATTTATTTTTGAAGTCAAAAGGTCAAAATAGGCTAAAAGGTTAACAACTTTTTCAAATTTCTAAAATCATCAATTTTCATCCGATTGACTTGAAATTTGAATAGGATTTTCATATCAGTGAACAGAATTCAACCACCATCTATTTATATGGTCAACATAGGCCAAAGGTTAACAACCTTTTCAAATTTTTGAAAATCCTCAATTTTCATCCGATTGACTTGAAATTTGAATAGGATTTTCATATCAGTGAACAGAATTCAACCACCATCTATTTTTAAGGTCAACATAGGCCAAAAGGTCAACATAGGCCGAGGGTCAACAACCATTTCAAATTTCTTAAATTCTCAATTTTCATCTGATTGACTTGAATTTTGAATAGGATTTTCATGTCAGCTAACTGAATTCAACCACCAACTATTTTTCCGGTCATTGTAGGCCAAAAGGTCAACAACCTTTTCAAATCATGGCTAACTGAATTCAACCACCAACTATTTTTGAGGTCATCGTAGGCCAAAAGAGCAACATAGCCAAAGGTCAACAACCTTTTCAATTTCTAAAATCCTCAATTTTCATCTGATTGACATGAAATTTGCATAAAATTTTCATGTCAGCTTACTGAATTCAACCACCAATTATATTTGAGGTCAACATAGGCCAAATTTATAAATTGTCAATTTTCATCTGATTAATTTAAAATTTGAAGACTATTTGCATATCAGGTCACTGAATTCAACCGCCAATTATTTTTGAGGTCAATAGGATGCTCAACTGAGCGGCATTCTACTTTGTTCTCTTTTGCCAAGTGTCACTCTATGAGTGATTTTTCATCTGTTTGTTACTTGGGAATTTCGAAGATTTTTCAAGTATATTTGTTTCTCTTGTGCGTTATTACCTGGCCAAAATTTTTTTTTTGGACAAGTATATTGATCACTCTGGTTTGTGTGTTTGTTTGTCTTTCCGCTCACTTATACTTGCCTTCAGGTCACAATTTTAAACCGATCTTCATGAAACTTCAACAAATGGTAGAGTTCGTGGTCTGACAACATCCTATATATTTTTGATGGCAAAAGGTCAAAAGGTCATCATAGGCCAAAGGTCAACCACTTTTTTCAAATTTCTAAAATCCTCAATTTCCATCCAATTGACTTGAAATTTTAATGGGATTTTCATATCAGCTAACTGAATTCAACCACCAACTATTTTTGAGATTAGCATAGGTGAAAAGGTCAATATAGACCAAAGTTCAACCACATTTTTTGCAAATACCTAAAATCCTAAATTTTCATCCAATTGACTTGAAATTTGAATAGGATTTTCTTATCAGTGAACTGAATTCAACCACCAACTACTTTTGAGATCAACAGAGGTCACAAGGTTAACATAGGCCAAGGGTGAACCACTTTTTTTCAAATTTCTAAAATCCTCAATTTTCATCGGATTGACTTGAAATTTGAATAGGATTTCCACATTAGCTAATTGAATTAAACCACCAACTATTTATAAGATCAGCATAGGCCAAAAGGTCAATAAAGGCCAAAGGTAAACCACTTCTTTCTAATTTCAAAATCCTCAATTTTCATTCGATTGACTTGAAATCTGAATAGGATTTGCATATCAGCTTACTGAAACCACCTATTTTGCATATCAGCTTACTAAACTCACCGATTCATTTTGAGGTCAATATAGGCCAAAAGGTCAACATAGGCCAAAATTCTAAAATTGTCAATTTTCATCCGATTAACTTAAAATTTGAAGACGATTTACATATCAGGTCACAGAATTCAACCACGAATTATTTTTGAGGTCAAAAGGATGTTCTACTGAGTGCCATTCTACTTTGTTCTGTTTTGCCAAGTGTTGCTCTATGAGTGATTTTTTATTTGTCTGTCTGTGAACAGGATATCTCAAAATTGTTTGTTTGTCTGTTTGTCTGTGAACAGGATATCTCAAAATTGTTGTCTGTCTGTGAGCAGGATATGTCAAAATTGTTGTCTGTCTGTGAGCAGGATATGTCAAAATTGTTGTCTGTCTTTGAACAGGATATCTCAAAATTGTTTTTTGTCTATGAACGGGATATCTCAAGATTGTTTGTGTCTGTGAGCAGGATATGTCAAAATTGTTGTCTGTCTTTGAACAGGATATCTCAAAATTGTTTTTTGTCTATGAACAGGATATCTCAAGATTGTTTGTGTCTGTGAGCAGGATATCTCAAAATTGTTTGTTTGTCTATGAACAGGATATCTCAAAATTGTTTGTTTGTCTGTTTGTCTGTGAGCAAGATATCTCAAGATTGTTTATTTGTATGTAAGCAAGATATTTCAAAATTGTTTGTCTGTGAGCAGGATATCTCAAAATTATTTGTCTGTCTGTGAACAGGATATCTCAAAAAGTTGCGGACAGATTCGGGAGTTTTTTTTTTAATTTTGTAAGTCATTCTTCACCATTGAGTGATAGGACCAAAAACAATATATAGCATGACATCTCAATAGGTTATGGACAAGTTATGACAAAACTTGGTGGATGAGTTAGATGACAAGGACAAGCCGATTCGATTTTGGTTCAGGTCCGACTCCAGATCCGGTCTATTAGTGGATACAAAACATAAACTGTTCAGCCTGGCGGAGGTATGCTCTCTATCTACCGAGCGTCGCTTTTGTTTATTCAGGTAACCATTTTCGGAGGAAATTAAATTGGCATTGCTGTCAAATAAAATAAAATGAAAATCACGAGTTGTGATCATTATCGAATTTTTCATGACCCAACGTTTAATGAAAAGTGCATTATTTAAACGCAGTGAATGTAAATTAGTCTTGTGATGTGAACCCACAGGTGTTCATGTCATTGTGAATGCAGTCCCTGGTTTGAAGCTCGGCTGTGCCGCTGATGCAGTTCCCTCTGTAGGTAAGGACAGGGATTTGTAACTTGTTCAGGTGCTGGTGATAACTCTCCTCCTCTTCGTGAAAGACAGCTTGGGATATTTAACATCTATCAACTAATGCAGGCACATGGGACGCCCAGTTTAACGTCAATCTGAGTGACTACACACCACTCGTTGTAGTACTTGTTGTGAGCTTACTTCAGTAACACGCAGAACATCTCAGAGAGAGTCCTCACTCTTCCATGAGCCTTGGATTTAGAAAAAAAACTGCGCAAGCTTTAAGCAGCGGATCAACGCATCAGGTTTTGAAGACTTGCACATTCGCAAATATTGTACCTTTTGAAGACTTGCACCTTTTGAGAATGTTTTGTCGTTTTCATAAAAAACATAAAATTCACTATTTATTTGCTCAGTAATTTCTGTTAGTTAGTGAATTGTTCAGTAATTTCTGTTAGTTAGTGAATTGTTCAGTAATTTATGTTAGTTAGTGAATTGTTCAGTAATTTCTGGTAGGTAGTGAATTGTTCAGTAATTTATGTTAGTTAGTGAATTGTTCAGTAATTTCTCTTAGTCATTTAATTGTTCAGTAATTTATCTTATTAATTGAATTGTTCAGTAATTTCTGTTAGTTAGTGAATTGTTCAGTAATTTCTGTTAGTTAGTGAATTGTTCAGTAATTTCTGTTAGTTAGTGAATTGTTCAGTAATTTCTGGTAGGTAGTGAATTGTTCAGTAATTTATGTTAGTTAGTGAACTGTTCAGTAATTTCTCTTAGTCATTTAATTGTTCAGTAATTTATCTTATTCATTGAATTGTTCAGTAATTTCTGTTAGTTAGTGAATTATTCAGTAATTTCTCTTATTCATTGAATTGTTCAGTAATTTCTGTTAGTTAGTGAATTGTTCAGTAATATCTGCTCGTTAGTGAATTGCTCAGTAATTTCTGTTAGTTAGTGAATTGTTCAGTAATTTCTGTGAGTTAGTGAATTGTTCAGTAATTTCTGTTAGTTAGTGAATTGTTTAGTAATTTCTGTTAGTTAGTGAATTGTTCAGTAATTTCTCTTCGTCATTTAATTGTTCAATAATTTCTTTGTTCGTGAATTGCTCAGTAATTTCTGCTCGTGAATTGCTTATTGAGTTCTGTTAGTTAGTGAATTGTTCAGTAATTTTTGTTAGGTAGTGAATTGTTCAGTAATTTTTAAGGTAGTGAATTGTTCAGTAATTTCTGTTAGTTAGTGAATTGTTCAGTAATTTCTGTTAGTTCGTGAATTGTTCAGTAATTTCTGTTAGGTAGTGAATTGTTCAATAATTTATGTTAGTTAGTGAATTGTTCAGTAATTTCTGTTAGGTAGTGAATTGTTCAGTAATTAATGTTAGTTAGTGAATTGTTCAGTAATTTATGTTAGTTAGTGAATTGTTCAGTAATTTCTGTTAGTTAGTGAATTGTTTAGTAAATTCTGTTCGGTAGTGAATTGTTCAGTCATTTCTGTTAGGTAGTGAATTGTTCAGTAATTTCTGTTAGTTAGTGAATTGTTCAGTAATTTCTGTTCGTTCGTGAATTGTTCGGTAATTTCTGTTCGTTAGTGAATTGTTCAGTCATTTCTGTTAGTTAGTGAATTGTTCAGTAATTTCTGTTAGTTAGTGCATTGTTCAGTAATTTCTGTTAGTTTGTGAATTGTTCAGTAATTTCTGTTAGTTCGTGAATTGTTCAGTAATTTCTGTTAGGTCATGAATTGTTCAGTAATTTCTGTTAGTTAGTGAATTGTCAGTAATTTCTCTTATTCATTGAATTGTTCAGTAATTTCTGTTAGTTAATGAATTGTTCAGTAATTTCTCTTATTCATTGAATTGTTCAGTAATTTCTGTTAGTTATTGAATTGTTCAGTAATTTCTGTTCGTTAGTGAATTGTTCAGTAATTTCTGTTAGTTAGGGAATTGTTCAGTAATTTCTGTTCGTTAGTGAATTGTTCAGTAATTTTTGTTAGGTAGTGAATTGTTCAGTAATTTGTTAGGTAGTGAATTGTTCAGTAATTTCTGTTAGTTAGTGAATTGTTCAGTAATTTCTGTTAGTTCGTGAATTGTTCAGTAATTCCTGTTAGTTCGTGAATTGTTCAGTAATTTATCTTCGTCATTTAATTGTTCAATGATTTCTTTGTTCGTGAATTGCTCAGTAATTTCTGCTAGTGAATTGCTTAGTGAGTTCTGTTAGTGAATTGTTCAGTAATTTCTGTTAGGTAGTGAATTGTTCAGTAATTTCTGTTAGGGAGTGAATTATTCCGTAATTTCTGTTAGTTCGTGAATTGTTCAGTAATTTCTGTTAGTTAGTGAATTGTTCAGTAATTTCTGTTAGGTAGTGAATTGTTCAGTAATTTCTGTTAGGTAGTGAATTGTTCAGAAATTTATGTTAGTTAGTGAATTGTTCAGTAATTTATGTTAGTTCGTGAATTGTTCAGTAATTTCTGTTAGTTAGTGAATTGTTCAGTAATTTCTGTTAGTTAGTGAATTGTTCAGTAATTTCTGGTAGGTAGTGAATTGTTCAGTAATTTATGTTAGTTAGTGAATTGTTAAGTAATTTCTCTTAGTCATTTAATTGTTCAGTAATTTATCTTATTCATTGAATTGTTCAGTAATTTCTGTTAGTTTGTTAATTGTTCAGTAATTTCTGTTCGTTCATGAATTGTTCAGTAATTTCTGTTAGTTAGTGAATTGTTCAGTAATTTCTGTTAGTTAGTGAATTGTTCAGTAATTTCTGTTCGGGAGCGAATTGTTCAGTAATTTCTGTTCGTTAGTGAATTGTTCAGTAATTTCTGTTAGGGAGTGAATTGTTTAGTAATTTTTGTTTGTTAGTGAATTGTTCAGTAATTTCTGTTCGGTATTGAATTGTTCAGTAATTTTTGTTAGGGAGGGAATTGTTCAGTATACCAAAGCCATTTACATTGACATCACTGCAATAACAGCCTGGTGTTGGTTTAACGGTTAGGGTGCTGGCTTGGGATCCACAAACACGCTTCCAGAGAAATGATGCAACCAGCAGCCACAGGCTGCATTAAAAAAAAACAACAACTGCAATAACACAAGTGTTGAAGTTGTAATCCATAATTTTACAACTCTGCCAAAAGACTGAAGGCTGCGGAGGGGGACGAGAGTAGTGGTTAGTTGGCATTTTCAACTTTTCTGGCGAAGGAGGCCATCGTGTAAGCTGCTCCAGCGTGAAATGGCCACTTCCCGACACATGCACTATCAATATAAGTGAATCTTGGCACTGTCGAGTTGAACCCTGCTTTTTTATGATTTATCGTTATTAGTCCCCTACAGGTGTACACCGGAGGGGACTATAGCTTTGCACGCCGTCCCTCCGTCCGTCAGTCAGTCAGTCCGTCAGTCTGTCAGTCCGTCACGCAAAGAACAGTTTTCCGGACTTTTTTTCTAAACGCTTAATGCTAATGATTTCAAACTTGGCACATCGTTTCCTCATGATAAGTTACAGATAAAGTTCGAACTTCACGACGTTTCGATCATTTTTGACAAAGTTATGGCACTTTGAACTTTAGGAATTCTGATAATTCTGATGATCCTTAACTCAGTGCCATTTTAAGTTTTAATTTCCTTTAAAAAAGATTTTCTCTGCAATAACAGGACCGATTGAGATCAAATTTTCACCATAGGAGGGACTCGGTGTGTAGAATATTTTAATGGTAATCATGACGTCACAGGTCACGTGGTTCTGGCGCCATATTGTTTTTTGTGAAAACACGAAAACCCCTTTTTCTCTGCAACGGCTGAACAGATCGAGGCCAACTTTTCAGGCAGAATCGCATACCCATGACGAACAAAAAAGTCAGCGAGCATGACGTCATGCGTCACATGGTTTCAGAGTTATGACGTTTTTAAGCATGAACATTTAAAAACGAGCCCCTCCCTCATTTTTGATCCAATCGAGGGGAACTTCACAGATCTGTTCCGCATGTCAGTCTACTAAAATGTCCTTTTGGAATTTGCGATAGCTCACGTGGTTTGGCAGATATCGTTAATTAAACGAAAATATTTTAAAAATGGATATCTCTTGGATCGCTTTATTGATCGACGTGAAACTTCATACTATAGTAGAAGTCATGAAGAGTACTAAGTGTGCAAAATTTCAAGATGATTGGATGTACGGTTTGGAAGCTATAAGTTGTTATTGCGTGATGAAGAAGAGGCGTCAAGTGTGCGGATATAATTATTTATCACATGTACAGACTGAAAGCATCGTTGGACACGACCTGTCGCGGTCATTTTAACCTCAAATAAAATTCTAATTTAAGTTTTGTCAATAGCTGAGGTATATTAACAAACGAATAAAACAGATTTGGTCAAATTCTGACTTTTTTAACTCGATCGCATTTGACAGAGTTGTGTCAAGCTGAGGAAGAAGAAACCTCGCATTGGCTTCTCCAATGTGCCATAAAAAAATGGATATCTCTTGAATCGCTAGTACCTCAGACCGTGAGTTGTTAATAAATTATATAATTCACACAGTGCAATACGTGCAGGCCGCTGCACGGAGCTACCTTGGGGGCTTATCAACGAGGCGAGGCGTGACACACGTGTCTCAGCATACCTCAGATCAAGCTTGAAAACCAGCATCAACCGTGCATAAATTTGCATATTCGATCATTTTTGACAAAGTTATGGCACTTTGAACTTTGGTAGGGGACATGTATTGCAGCGCAATACTCAGAATGCTTGTTAATAAATGGGGTTTGTGGAGGAATCTGAAATGTGTTTCTCAATTTTTTTGAAACAGTGAGTTGGTGGGGGCTTTCTGTACACCAGTCCTCAAAGGATATGGATGTGAAAAGACAGTGGGCGTGGTTTATGTGTGTAACAGGTAAAGTTTACACGGCTAACATCATTCCCTTTGAGTCGTATCATGGTCAGAGCAATCTCACTGCTAACTGATGTCAGGATGGCTTGACAGTTACAATGAGATTCAAGTCGAAGAGAATGTTCAAACTCTGATCTGTGCTAACTCTGAAAGCTAGTGTTCTTGCCCATCCAGTGCTTACTACTGACGATAACAATACCACTCACACCAGACTAGAACCAAAGTTATTGACTCTTTGGCAATAACCATCTCATTATAGATGTAACTAGAACGGGCACTCGGTAGAGCGCATACCTTCGCCGCAGCTACTGTTCTGTACTTGGCATGGGAGTGGAGGGAACAGAACAGTGAACAGTTTTGACCTTTTCGTGACCTTGACCTTGACCTTTGACCCGATTGCTCCCAAAATCTAATCAAATGTGTCCCGTATAATAACCAATCATCCCACCAAATTTCATGCAATTCGGTTGAATACTTTTTGAGTTATGCGAATAACATACACACACACACACAGACATACAAATAAATACACAGCGATCAAAACATAACCTTCCGCTTTTGCGAAGGTAATGAAGATTCTGTCATGGAACTACTTAAGTAATACATTTTGATTCTCATGTACCATATTCTTTACAGAGCGTTGATGCTACCATCGCAGTTTCTTTGCAAGGTGTATCCTGGGTGGCTTCTCATTGCCTTCCCAGGAGTAGTCAGGGTAGGAATTTTTAAAATTAGGCCAGGGTGTCGGAGATAGCTCGCGTCCTCTTCGCATAGGACACTGTGGGTCTCCCAGGTTAACTTCCATCCGAGGGACAACGGGATGACAGTTTATAGATGGGCCGAGATTCAAACCCAGGCTAGAAAGATTAGAGGTGTGTTTGCATACCTATGTATATACATGGTTATAGTTGATGAGCTCATTTTACGATTTATCAGCACATATTTCTTACTGGGGCTGTATGGCCTACTGGGAGTATGGCCTACAAGTAGCCTGGCAGAAAATGCTGCGGCGTGCAAGGGGTGTGTGTGGCCATCCTTCCCTCTTCCCCCACCCGCTCACCCCTCCTCCACCTACAAAAACACACCCCTCCACCCTGCAGCATTTTCTGCCAGGCTATTTGATTTTAAGTGCTAATGGTTGGAAGTCACGAATTTGAGTTTCCGGGATATGGCTTTGATTGGTTCGTTCAGCCTGCCCACCCCTCGTTGAGTTGATAAAAGGCTGGCTTGGAATGATTTTCTTCACTTTTGAGAAAGGCCAATGGAGGCATGTTGTATTGCCTATTGCTAACCAAAATGTTGAGTCTGAAGGAACTGCGCTCCAACGCGAGTCGAAAGAATTGACGCGACCAAAGACGGAATTCGTCCGAGTTGCTTTATTGAAACAAAACAGCTCAGGTATTCTGACAAGCCCGTTTATCGGGCAGCAATATATATACACATTTATGTCGGGAAGTTTGCCCGGCAAAAGCTATACCGGGCATGCCCGGGTGTCAAGGGCGAGCCTTGGAAAGGCGAGTCTGGACCTGCCCGGGTGTGTTTGGCTGCGGCCTGGCAAGTCGAGGCTGGGCGTGCCCGGGCGTTCTGGGCGAGCCCTGGAAAGGCGATAGCGGGCATGCCCGGACGCTCTGGGCGAGCCCTGGAAAGGCGAGAGCGGGCATGCCCGGGAAAGATGAGACCGGGCGTGCCCGGGAGGTTCGGGGGTGCCCGGGAACAGTGAGTCCGGGCATGCCCGGGAGAGGCGCGTCTGGCCGTGTTCTGGCCGGTGCAAGGCGATTGTGTGCATCCAGCGGTAACCGCTACACATGCCCCTCCAGAATCGACCTGCACCAGCAGGGTCAATTTAAGGGGGGTCCGGGTGACCTGGCCGAAGCGACCCCTGGAGGGTCGTGGGGAGGGGTCCGACGTGGTGGTGGGTGGTCGAGCGGGGGGAACTGTGGACGGGGGGCGGCCTCGCCGCGGAGGAAGGGCCAACCGTGGTGGTCGGTCGACGTCCATGTGCGCCGGTTTGAGGCGGTCCACAGAAATCCGGTCCGGCCGGCCGCCGAAGTCGACGATGAAAGACTTGTCGCCCCGTCGCAGGACCCGGAAGGGCCCGTCGTACGGCGGCCGGAGTGGCCCCCGGTGCGCGTCATGACGCACAAAGACGTACTCCGCTGTGCGAAGCGCCGGGGGTCGTAGGACTGGGGGCCACCGTGGCGGGACGTCGGCACGGGGGCAAATCGTCGGGCGGCCTCCTGGAGGTCCGAGCGCTGGCGAGCGGCGGACCAGGGACTGGTAGCGTCGGGCACGAATTCGCCCGGGACGCGGAGCGGCTGGCCGTAGACGAGCTCGGCGGCGGACGCCTGGAGGTCTTCCTTGGGGGCCGTGCGAAGGCCCAAAAGGACCCACGGCAGCCGGTCGGCCCAACCGTCGTCCTGAAGGCCGGCCATGAGTGCGGCCTTCATGGAGCGGTGAAACCACTCGCACAACCCGTTGGCTTGGGGGTGGTAGGCCGTGGTTCGGTGCAGCGTGACCCCCAACGAAAGGGCGACCGTGCCCCAAAGCTCAGACGTGAACTGTGGGCCGCGGTCGGACGAGATGTCCGCTGGTGCGCCGAAGCGCGCGACCCAGGTGGCAATGAACGCCTGCGCCACATCGGCGGTGGTGGTGGAGGCGAGGGGCACAGCCTCCGGCCACCTGGTGGTCCTGTCCACCATGGTGAGCAGGTGGGTGAACCCCCGCGAGGGGGGCAGGGGACCCACCAGGTCCACGTGGACATGGTTGAAACGCCGTTCAGGCACGGCGAAAGGTGCCAGCGGGGCCTGGGTGTGGCGGTGGACCTTGACCCGCTGGCAGGCCGTGCAGGCATTGGCCCAGTCGCGGATGTTTCATCGAAGGCCGTGCCAGACGAAACGCGCCGACACCAGCTTCTGAGAAGCTTTCCGGCACGGGTGAGAAAGGCCGTGGATGGAGGCGAAGATGCGGCGCTGCCAGGAAACGGGCACGATGGGGCGAGGCTGGCCCTGGGAGACGTCGCAGAGCAGGACGGTGCCCGCGAAGGGAATGTCGGCCAGGCGGAGGCCCGTGTCCGCCGCACGGAGTGCCTGCACCGAGGCGTCAGTGGTCTGGTCGGCCGCCATGAGCGCGAAGTCCACGCCGAGGTGGACCGCGTTCGCGCTGGCCCGAGAAAGACAGTCGGCCACGGCGTTGTCTTTGCCGGCGACATGCCGGATGTCCGTGGTGAACTCCGACACGGCGGAGAGGTGGCGCTGCTGGCGGGCCGACCACGGCTCCATGACCTTAGCCATTGCGTAGACCAACGGCTTGTGGTCGACGAAAGCCGTGAACGGGCGGCCCTCCAGGAGGTGTCGGAAATGGCGAACGGCCAGGAATAGCCCAAGCAGCTCGCGGTCGAACGTGCTGTAGTTTAACTCGTTCGGCCGGAGTTGCCGGCTGAAAAAAGCGAGTGGCTGCCAAACCCCGTCCACCCATTGCTCATGGACGGCGCCCACCGCGTAGTTGGAGGCGTCCGTGGTGAGGGCAATGGGCGCGTTGAGCACCGGGTGAGCCAGCAGCGTTGCGTCGGCGAGGGCCCGTTTGGCGCTGGCGAAGGCCGCGTCCATGGCCGCAGACCACACAATGTCATGCTTGGCCGGCTTGCCCCGGAGGGCCTCGTAAAGGGGCCGCATGAGCTGAGCAGCGCGGGGCACGAATCGGTGATAAAAATTCACCATGCCGAGGAACTCTTGGAGGGCCTTGATGGAACGGGGACGCGGGAACATGGTGATGGCCTCGACCTTGGTCGGCAGCGGCATGGCCCCGGTCTTGGTGATGCGGCGGCCCAAAAAGTCAACGGTCGTCGCGCCGAAGTGGCATTTGACCGGGTTGACAATTAAGCCGTGCTCGCTGAGGCGACCGAACAGTGTTCGGAGGTGGAGGAGGTGCTCGGCGCGGGACGTGCTGGTGTCATGGAAGTGTTGTGAGACTCAAGACTCCAATGATGTCACAGGTTTACAAAAGATCACAACTTTATTAACTAGTTGTTCACTTCATTCAAATACTAATAACTACCGTTAACTCAATGGACCAGATAACTCTATCCGCATAGTCCCTCTTTCTCAGAACTCAAAACTCCGCAGCGCCGTACTCGTTCATTCCATCGGGCAGGGCTTCTGATGGCAAGTCTCCTTGACTCAAAGTCTCTTCTGTTTATATGGGCAAACTTCAGTTAATCCTCTGTGCGCTGAAATCGTAATCCCTTCTCCGCAGCAATGTTACTCAGTCATCCTGCTCGCCTTCCTGGCACCAACTCGCTCCTCCCTGCTGGGAATTTGCTTCATCCTCTTTGCATCCCGATGAAAGACAATAGTACGGGCTTGGGAATGTGTGTTAGCCCGGGGTCGTGCTAAAGCTACACAACAGGACTCCCAGCTTCGACAGGGCGAGATGCATTCCTGACATTCTTACGACCACCTGCTCGTACCTTGGTTCGTTACCAGTTCCAACCAATGAGTTATACTTCCACAATTCCCTCATCTTTTTGTTTTTGTTTATATTAACCATTAATCTAAACATCAATATAAGTAAACAATCAATCACTACAAGTAAACATCAATACAATTTCCTTAGGCATACACCGTCATCCTGCAAGACTCTGATCACAAAACATTTCGTTGGTCATTGACTCCTTCCATATTGTTAATTCAATCTATTTCATTTGCATCACAAATATCTTTGTAAAACAACACTTCACCATCACCAAGATACAACAATTTTGCTTCACCATTTTCAAGTTTTTAAGGCATCTGCAACATCTGGCAAAAACGTTTCCCTCCAAACAAACGTTGATTCTTTGTTTGAAAGGAAGGGCTGATCACTTGTGTTTGAATTCAGGTATGAAACATTTTCTTCTGTCTTTATAAACACCTGCACTACTTCGTGTAGGATTTCGCTGTTGTGGTAACGGTGCGGAGTCATAGACTGACCCTGCTCTCCATGTAGCATTCTTGCCACTCTTGCTGTGAACCATAATGATTCCTTGAACAAGGCCTTCGCCCAGTTGTCGTCGACTTGCCTCCTCCCTCATTATGAGTGGGCAGCAAGTGTTGGTGTAATGTTGATTGGCCAGCAAGATGTGGAACAGGGATGCCGGATGCATCCACAATGATGTTGGGACCATGGTGTTCAGGTCATTCATGGTCCATACCAGGAGCAACCAGCAGAATCGTGCACAGCTGTTGTGACAAGGGCACAGCCGTTTTTTGCAGCTACATGCTGGTTCCCCGGACGTTGGTGAAGTAATAACATATGTCCCCGCATTTCACAGAGGTTGCAGGTAAAATGTCGTTGTCCTGCAACTTCTGATGTGATGAATGTTCGAAGCCTTCGAACAAGAGTAAGTGATCGCCTTTCTTTCATATGTTGCAGTGTGATCCAGGCAAATGGTCACATAAATTTCCTTGGTGAAGGTAAGCATCCAACTCCAAGTTACACGGGAGAATGTCTTCATCATTCTTTGAGAAAGAGGGTGTATGCCACGATTAACTTCATTTTTTTAGCCACAAATTTTCTTTCTCGAACGTCTTCCCAATTCCGTTAGCACCCCCTTCAAATGTGATCTCGTCTTATCCTTATGCTCAGTCACATCTGAATCTGCTTTCCACACACACTGAATCAGATAGGGTACATCTTACCATGAAATCAGCATAATCATGTATATCTTCCGACAGTTTCACATTCAACAATTTGTTGTTTTCCCTTACAACATTCAAAAAGTTATATTCATTTATATGCGTCACACAAGTAATATTCAATCAGGTATGTATTTGACTACTAAACTAAGAATAGCATCCACAATTGCTTTCAGGTTAATATAGTTCAAAATTAACTCGCGCAGGTATTTTAGCACTACTCTAAGAAAATAAATTGTATATGATTACAATCACAAACAGGAATATCTAATTCCCACCAAAAATTTTCCCAAACCAACAAATTAAGCATAATGTATTATTACCATAATTCCTCCCCACTTTTCCTTTTCCCTTTTTTTTTTTTTTTTTTTTTTTTTAACAGTGTGTCACTCGTGGTGATATGAGTTCACTGATCTTGTAATTGACACAACTCATAACATTGTCGTTATGCCATTATCTTAATTCTACTGTATTCATTTGCAACATCACTTGATTTAATCTTTTAATCTCAGTATTTATGTCGCCATAAAAGTCTTCCTCTTGTGGTTCCACATTTCTTTCCTCATTTGTCACTTCATGCGTTATCATCGTGTTGTTGGTTACCTTATTCAAACACACCGTCACTAATGCTTTCAAGCAAGCCACCACTAAAACAATTGCCAATATAACTACTAAACCAACAAACAAGTCTGCTACTCCTTGTATATATTCATACCTATGACATAATTATATGTCGATGACATTCAACATTATATACCAAACTAACAAGCTTCCTAAAAGGTAAATAAAGAAAATCCCTTAATATGTAACATAAATCAGATTATTTGTCTTACCCTGATCCCCCTATCTCCCGGGGTTGAACTCAATCCCCTGATCATGAGTGTAGTTGTGATACATTTTTCACTCATGTTGTATTAATATCAGCAGGTAATTGTATGTCATGTAGGCAAATAAATGTCACTATCCCAAGTAGGAATATCACATGTTGAAAATGTAATGTTTATCAATGCAAGGGGTGTTAAAATGTAATTCAAATGACTGTAAATCACGACTATCATTTATCTGCCACTGAATGTTCTGCTGGGCTGCTAGGTGCAGCCTCATTTTCTGTGGGATCGTCCACCTTAGCCCCATGTGCTTGCTTGCAATGAGAGGCATGAATCCAACTTTCTATTTTGGGTCCATATTTTTTTTTTCTATTCTTATCAATCTCCTATGGTTTATCATTTCGTTCCAAGATACCGCAACCAAAGGTTTTAAACAAAGCTCTACCAAACTATTTCCAATGTGAACAAAAAATGCCAGTAAAACAATGATTCGAAGAATTAACTTCAAGGGGTCAATAAATTTATTCTATAACCAGATCTAATTTTCCCATTCAATAGTTTGCCTTGCCACATGTCATATTATAACACTTTAATAAACCTTCGAAAAATGTTTCCCATCTCAACAAATTTCCTTTTTACAAATAGCCATGTGTAACTTACGTATTTAACTACAATTTCCTCTCAATTTGTTTGGCCTAACTGGCCGCAAAAGTGGCTGCCAGCATGCAGTACCGTTTTTTATCTACCAAGGAAGTGCTCGTCCACACAAGACCTCTACCAAAATGTTGTTTGTAAAAACAAATCTGGGATTTCTGATTACATGGATGCACTCTCAGGACATTTTCAGGCTGCTGTTAACAATCCACTATGATAAATTAATTCCTTTACCCACAATCAAATAATTAGTACAAATTGAGGATATTATCCCTCTGACATTCATTTATAGATTCATTATGTTGGATCTAATATATATATATATATATATTTTTCCCAATAATTTCGCACTGCTGTAAGGAAGAACAATAGCTCTCATAAGTCTTAGTAATATCGTACTTAATTTACCCAGCATCGAAGAATTTATTTACTATCCATTCTCATCTGTTAACCAGTGACTTTGCTTGAACTCCAGAACTCAAAACTCACAATAGTTCAAACCAGCAAAATTTCCTTTACTATTTTCCCATATCATCTATGCCTTATACACATCCATACATACAGCCCAATTTATATTCTGATAAAATTCAAGTTTATATATATATAAAATCCATGAGCAGAGTACTCTGGGAAGTCAGTGTAAGACCTCTCCAAAATTTGGCTAATTTTGTACTCCCACATTTTTTATGAAGCTCATATCCATAAATAGCTTTGATTCTCATATAAATTCTATCACAATGGAATCCCAAGATTACTTCCAATTTTTACTATTAATGAATAGCTGCTCATAACTCAGCAAATCAAATCTTTATTCTCCATCTCCCTTGACAAAAGTGATAATTTTCATAATCAAATTATATTTCTATTTTTTATTTTACGAATTCTCTCGATATGCAATCCCATCCCCATGGAACTATCTATTTTCAGACAAGGCACACTGTTGGTGTCAACAATCTTGTAAGATTGATACACAAAAACAAAAACACTGACACACAAAATACCCACACACACATGCATTATGCGTATTTGTTTGCGTTGGAACCCTTATTTACAGATCCGGATGGGTGTCAACTTTATTTCAATTTCTCAAAATTTGTCCTTCAATTTTATAAGCGCTAATACACAAATGGACCAAAAGGTTTATTCTTAGAAAACCCCTATGACGTCACATTGACATTACCCTTTCAGTTCCCACAATAATTTATCCAAATTTGACTACCCACCCATTTGTATGTCAGTCGACCACTGACCTATCAATCGTGCTGAACAATAGTCCGAAATTCCCACCTGATCATGATGTGACTCTTGTCACTTGGTTTGCCAAAAAAAATTGCAAAGCAATTGTTCCAAACTTTGTAAATTAAAAATTTTGTGCCCAACATAAAAGATCCAATTTCGGCATTTGATCAATTAATTATCAATTTGCTTACAAGCAAAAGAAAAATGAATAATTCTTGCTCCGAAAACTTTTCAGACCCAAGAATCATCGACAGTTATTCATGTTTGTCCAGTAATCTAATTTGTTGAGGCCAATCGTCATTTGGGATTTGTCGCAATGAAGGCCTAATCATTGTCTGAGGTATCGGTCAGCACTGGTACCCTTGATCTTGGTTTACCCTATGAACTTGTCTTCCTTTTGGTATACGGACATCCTCTTTTCCAATGTCCCATCCGTCCACACTTGAAACACCGGTTTCTGTCGTTGCCTGGTCTGTGCACCTGTGCACTTGTATTGCTGGGCTGCATCTCTACATCCCTGAGTTGCCACTGCAATCTCTCGTTATCTCCTGAAACACGAAAAAATTCTCTGTACCGTCCTTTTTGGGGAGACAACTGGAAATCAGATGGGACAACTGTCACTTTCATTCCTAATTTCGAGGGCAGTTGTGCATTTGTCTCCTCCACTGTATCCTGTATCCTTTTTATTTTAAGTTCTAGATCCGTTATCCGTTCTTGCTGTTCCCGTTGTCTGGATTCACCATCCCAAAGATGGAATGCAAGCCAGTCTACCATTAGATTCTGTCTCTTCCTGGCTTTCAATCTTTGTTCCAATCTTTCCAATCGACTTCGCTCAAATGTACCATCTCTTGGAAACTCCTCATCATGTCCCTTTGTCCACAAATACCAATTCTCGACCTGCCTTATAGCTTCGGCACCATAACGGTCGTACATATGATGTGTACAAGTACCTTTTTGTGGAATCTCTGGTTGTCCTTGTGTATTCTTGCAGGCTCCATTTCCCATTCTGCCTTTTATCAAAGTAGTGTTGGATGTGTTGTAGTTTGTTCCTCTAAAGCTTCACTCGTACCTCCAGGAAGGATCTCTCCACCTGTTCAAATGGTGATTTCCAGAGAATCTCTCTCACCTGTGGCTTTTGCACAATCCAATCTCACAGATCAGTATTTGCAGATGAGCCAGAGGGTCAGTATGAAATGGGTGAATCCTCAGGTGTCCGCTCTGTTGAAGGGGAAATCACACAATGGTAACCGCACATATATATCTATATATAAACTCACCACCTTGCTCAATTTTCCAAGGTTGTCTTCACATTGATAATATCTCACAAATATATCAAAGCTTCTTTCTTGAGACCGCATTTTCATCAATCAAACAATCAATATATTCAATTCAATTTATTCAGTTCAATTTATTCAGTTAAATTTATTCAATTAAATTTATTCAGTTCAATTTCAATTATTCAATTTCAATTAATTTATCAATATTCATCAATAAATCAAATTAATCATTTTGGATGACTCCTTGCATAAGCCCTTTCCCCAATGATGTCAGGACAGGTCCATCTATTGACTGAGATCGAAGCTCATCGGTCGTCACCTCTGGTTCATACCTCATGTCAATTGACGAATCACTGTTCTGTCCTAGGGTCATATCTGACCTATTTTTCCATTTTGCCTGGTCTCCACAAATTTTCTTTGCAACCACTAAAGGCAACTCATCCTTCATTCGTGAGACCGCCAAAATGGATGGCAGATATTAAAGTTCTTTGGGAAAATTATCTCATCATTTTTCTTTTAATAGTACCCAAATCTCTTGGCAATATAAATTTCGTAAAACTCCTGAAATAAGACTGTAAAATTCCTTCAATCATGCTAAATTTTGAAACTCCATCGCTTGTAACACCCAATTTATCCCATAGGGCTTGAAAGTTCTTTCCCAAGTTCATGCAATCATTCTGCATTTGAACCCTATGATATCATTCATAATAATCATCATGATTTTATAGTCATGGTCCTATCATAATCATCTATTTAAAACGAACATTTCCTTTATCACCACAGCTATGTGGTATAATCAACAATAGAATAAAACTGTACATAGCAACAGGCTACCTCATGGCCACTTAGTATACCTATTGACAATAAGTCATAACAATATCGAATAATCATTGAACAATTAAAAAATCGCTTCTACTGCTCCAGCCGCAGCATTCGTCATTTTGTCTGCTCATCCGCGTGACCAAAACGAAATAAAGGGAGCTCAACCATTACACAGCGCTTTTAATGGCGCATGCCATAGGAACTCAACGCAATTTCGACTCGGCCAGAAAAACGAGCAAATTTTGCAGGATGTTAACTGGAATTAGCCGTGAAAATATATACAAAATACACAAAAATACACACCCACAAAAATAAGCAACAAAACCCAAACAAACCCAAGGTCGACCATCTTACACAGTAAATTACATCATTTCAGCATCGTATTGATTGCTGAAATATTCCAGGGTTTATACACACCTTAAAAGAGGTATGCTTTGTGGTGTTGCCCCCTCCCACGTTTATTCCAGGGTTTATACACACCTTAAAAGAGGTATGCGTGGTGTTGCCCCCTCCCACTTTTAATTACTCATTAAATTACTCATTAAATTACTCATTAAATTACTCATTAAATTACTCATTAAATTAACTTACATAGTTTCAGCATTGTATTGATTGCTGAAATATTCCAGGGTTTATACACACCTTAAAAGAGGTATGCGTGGTGTTGCCCCCTCCCACGTTTATTCCTCATTAAATTACTCATTAAATTAACTTACATCGTTTCAGCATTGTATTGATTGCTGAAATATTCCAGGGTTTATACACACCTTAAAAGAGGTATGCGTGGTGTTGCCCCCTCCCACTTTTAATTAAATTACATCGTTTCAATTAAAAAAACATCGCTTCTACTGCTCCAGCCGCAGCATTCGTCACTTTGTCTGCTCATCCGCATGACCAAAACGAAATAAAGGGAGCTCAACCATTACACAGCGCTTTTAATGGCGCATGCCATAGGAACTCAACGCAATTTCGACTCGGCCAGAAAAACGAGCAAATTTTGCAGGATGTTAACTATAATTAGCCGTGAAAATATATACAAAATACACAAAAATACACACCCACACAAATAAACAACATTTATTCCGTTCAACAGAACAAACATTTCCTATATCATGACATGCATGTCTTCAAAATTATATGACCAAGAGAAAAAGTAAAACTAATTAAAACTGCGGGCAGTGATGATCCGGGGACCATACCGCTCCATCCTGATTGGACGGGTGCATGCTAGAGTCGTTAACAACGACAGTCCAGATCCGATTGTTCAAAATTTCAACTCAATCGATCGAAAAATGAACGCAGGGATGCATTTTAAAGGTGCAGTGGCACTAACTGAGTTGCCACGAATATGGCCACGAAATTGCCAATATGGCCATCACAAAATATTTTCCTTAATCAATTGGCTCATAGCATAACCAATCTGCAAGTATCTCATCCGAAGATGTATCTCTGAGGAATTTTAATTAAATAAGTCATTTATAAATCAACGAGTTAATTTATTAAATGATTAATCAATAAATCAAAATTTTCCTTGACAGCCACATCACTTGGTCAGTGTCATGTCCAAATATCAGCTTCCTTACTCAAAAGGTGCCTGAGTTAATGTAATGTAATTACTGTAATAAGATTACTGTAATTACTGTAATGATTACTGTAATTACTGTAATTACCGGAACTGTAATTACTGTAATTACCTCAGGTAATTACTGTAATGTAATTACTGTAATGTAATAAGAAATGTAATTAATTAAATAAGTACTTAATTAATCGCTAATAATTAAATAACTCGTGAATTCTTATCCGATTTACTTAACATTTGAGTGTCCCCAAAACGTTGGAGCAAAACGTTGCAACAACGAAAGTGAAACGTTGTAGCGACGTTGTGGAAACGTCAGCAAAACCCAACATTTGAATGTTCCCAAAACGTTGGAGCAAAACGTTGCAACAACGAAAGTGAAACGTTGTAGCGACGTTGTGGAAACGTCAGCAAAACCCAACATTTGAATGTTCCCAAAACGTTGGAGCAAAACGTTGCAACAACGAAAGTGAGACGTTGTAGCGACGTTGTGGAAACGTCAGCAAAACCCAACATTTGAATGTTCCCAAAACGTTCCCAAAAATGTTCTCTCTCTGTCTGTCTCTCTTTCTGTCTGTCTATGTCTCTCTCTGTCTGTCTCTCTCTCTGTCTCTCTCTCTGTCTATCTCTCTCTCTTTCTGTCTGTCTCTCTCTCTCTGTCTGTCTCTCTCTGTCTGTCTATCTCTCTCTCTGTCTGTCTATCTCTTTCTCTCTGTCTGTGGTTCTCTCTGTCTGTCTCTCTCTCTGTCTGTCTGTCTCTCTCTCTCTGTCTGTCTCTCTCTGTCTGTCTATCTCTCTGTCTGTCTATGTCTCTCTCTGTCTGTGGTTCTCTCTATCTGTCTATCTCTCTCTGTCTCTCTCTCTGTCTATCTCTCTCTCTTTCTGTCTGTCTCTCTCTCTCTGTCTGTCTCTCTCTGTCTGTCTATCTCTCTCTCTGTCTGTCTATCTCTCTCTCTGTGTCTGTGGTTCTCTCTGTCTGTCTCTCTCTCTGTCTGTCTGTCTCTCTCTCTCTGTCTGTCTCTCTCTGTCTGTCTATCTCTCTGTCTGTCTATGTCTCTCTCTGTCTGTCTCTCTCTGTCTGTCTCTCTCTGTCTGTCTATGTCTCTCTCTGTCTGTGGTTCTCTCTGTCTGTCTATCTCTCTCTCTGTCTGTGGTTCTCTCTGTCTGTCTCTCTCTCTGTCTGTCTGTCTCTCTCTCTCTGTCTGTCTCTCTCTGTCTGTCTATCTCTCTGTCTGGCTATGTCTCTCTCTGTCTGTCTCTCTCTGTCTGTCTCTCTCTCTGTCTGTCTATGTCTCTCTCTGTCTGTGGTTCTCTCTGTCTGTCTATCTCTCTGTCTGGCTATGTCTCTCTCTGTCTGTCTCTCTCTGTCTGTCTATGTCTCTCTCTGTCTGTCTATGTCTCTCTCTGTCTGTGGTTCTCTCTGTCTGTCTATCTCTCTCTGTCTCTCTCTCTGTCTATCTCTCTCTCTTTCTGTCTGTCTCTCTCTCTCTGTCTGTCTCTCTCTGTCTGTCTATCTCTCTCTCTGTCTGTCTATCTCTCTCTCTCTGTCTGTGGTTCTCTCTGTCTGTCTCTCTCTCTGTCTGTCTGTCTCTCTCTCTCTGTCTGTCTCTCTCTGTCTGTCTATCTCTCTGTCTGTCTATGTCTCTCTCTGTCTGTCTCTCTCTGTCTGTCTCTCTCTCTGTCTGTCTATGTCTCTCTCTGTCTGTGGTTCTCTCTGTCTGTCTATCTCTCTCTCTCTGTCTGTGGTTCTCTCTGTCTGTCTCTCTCTCTGTCTGTCTGTCTCTCTCTCTCTGTCTGTCTCTCTCTGTCTGTCTATCTCTCTGTCTGTCTATGTCTCTCTCTGTCTGTCTCTCTCTGTCTGTCTCTCTCTCTGTCTGTCTATGTCTCTCTCTGTCTGTGGTTCTCTCTGTCTGTCTATCTCTCTGTCTGGCTATGTCTCTCTCTGTCTGTCTCTCTCTATCTCTCTGTCTGGCTATGTCTCTCTCTGTCTGTCTCTCTCTGTCTGTCTATGTCTCTCTCTGTCTGTGGTTCTCTCTGTCTGTCTATCTCTCTGTCTGGCTATGTCTCTCTCTGTCTGTCTCTCTCTGTCTGTCTATGTCTCTGTCTGTCTATGTCTCTCTCTGTCTCTCTCTCTGTCTCTCTCTCTGTGTTATCTCTCTCTCATTAAGCGTGAAGAATGTCTCAAAAGCTTAGTGATGGACCTGGACAAAATTTGATACAGATTTTGGTGTTTAACCAGGATAAATTTGGAACAGCCCTTAAACTAACACCAAGCAGATCAATTTTTTATATTTTGAAGCTTAATCGCAGATAAATCTTTCACCTTTCAATAAAAATATATGTACCAACCAAATCTGCGAGCACGGAAGAAGAGAAAACACAAAAACAACACCACTGCACCAACAAGTTCAATTTAGGTTGAGCTTGAGGATTCACACAAACGCTTTGCTTCTCGCAAAGCGTCCGCCAATGGGAACGAGAGACAGGTAGCCGGAATGGAAATGAGGGACAATGAGGGACAGTGAGGGAGTGTCGGTATGCAATTTTCATCCAATCGCCATCTTTCACAATATTTTTGGACCGGCATGAGATGGCGTTGTCTGTCATTAATTTATACGTTGATCAAACGAGTTTTAGACATGGCGGGAAAACTGAAAAAAAATTATTTATTTATTTATTTAAAATGGGTGTACACGATTGTACACGTGTACGGACCTTACCGAACCTTACCGAACCGGCAAACAAATCGCCTCATGGTGCACTTCATGAGCCGATTTGCCTGCAGACCAGAGTAAGGCTCTTAACACCCAGCGTATAACGTACGCATCCTCGCAAACACACGAATAATAGAATCATTTAAAACGTTCCATCCGTGACTTTTACCTCGGACGGTCGTGACAAAAATACGTTTACACTCCTTGGATTGTCGTTATGTTACCTATATCGCGGCATGTTACCTATATCGCGGGAAGCCCCACACCACCTCCTCCACCATGTTCAGAATTAAACACAGGTTCGTATTTCATAATGGACCATCCCTAAGACGCCATGCTTACCTTGGCGAAGTCCACTCGAAATCCAGCGGTGCCTCCAGATTGTCGTGGAAGTGTTGTGAGACTCAAGACTCCAATGATGTCACAGGTTTACAAAAGATCACAACTTTATTAACTAGTTGTTCACTTCATTCAAATACTAATAACTACCGTTAACTCAATGGACCAGATAACTCTATCCGCATAGTCCCTCTTTCTCAGAACTCAAAACTCCGCAGCGCCGTACTCGTTCATTCCATCGGGCAGGGCTTCTGATGGCAAGTCTCCTTGACTCAAAGTCTCTTCTGTTTATATGGGCAAACTTCAGTTAATCCTTTGTGCGCTGAAATCGTAATCCCTTCTCCGCAGCAATGTTACTCAGTCATTCTGCTCGCCTTCCTGGCACCAACTCGCTCCTCCCTGCTGGGAATTTGCTTCATACTCTTTGCATCCCGATGAAAGACAATAGTACGGGCTTGGGAATGTGTGTTAGCCCGGGGTCGTGCTAAAGCTACACAACAGGACTCCCAGCTTCGACAGGGCGAGATGCATTCCTGACATTCTTACGACCACCTGCTCGTACCTTGGTTCGTTACCAGTTCCAACCAATGAGTTACACTGAGTTACACTTCCACACTGGCGACGAGGATATCGTCCAGATAGACGAAAAGAAACGGCAGGTCGCGCAGCACGCCGTCCATCAAGCGCTGGAATGCCTGGGCCGCGTTCTTGAGCCCAAACGGCATCCGCAAAAATTAGAACAGGCCGAACGGCGTGATGACGGCCGTCTTCGGGACGTCGGCCGCCCGGACAGGTACCTGGTGGTAGCCCCGTATCAGGTCAATTTTCGAAAAGATGACCCGTCCCGCCAAACGGGCGGAAAAGTCCTGAATATGCGGGATCGGGTACCTGTCGGGGGTGGTAGCGTCGTTGAGACAGCGGTAGTCGCCACACGGGCGCCATCCACCCCCCGGCTTTGGCACGATGTGCAGTGGCGAGGCCCACGCGCTATCGGAGCGCCGCACGATGCCGAGGTGCTCCAACGCGTCGAACTCGGCCTTCGCCACGGCGAACTTGGCCGGGTCGAGGCGGCGGGCCCTGGCGTAGACCGGCGGGCCCGTAGTGGGTATGTGGTGCTCGATCCCGTGCCGCACCGCGACGGCCGAAAACGTCGGCCGCGTGAGGGCCGGGAATTCCGCGAGCAGGCGAGCGAACTCGTTCGCTGCCGGGAGGGCGCACGCCAGTTCGGTCGGCGCGGAGCTGCTCATCGTGCACGCCAGGGAGCTGAAGGTCTCGGCGTTGACAAGGCGACGACGTTTGACGTCGACCAGCAGCCCGTGCGCGCAGAGGAAGTCGGCGCCCAGCAAAGCCATGGGGACGCAGGCGGTCACAAAAGTCCATTGAAAACGCTGGCTGCCGAAGCAGAGGGTGACGACGCATGGGCCGAAAGTGCGTATGGCCGAGCCATTAGCAGCGACCAAAGAGGGGCCGCAAACGGCGTCCCGCCTGTCCTGCTCGGAGGCGGGTCTGACACTCAGTTGGGCGCCGGTGTCACACAGGAAACGCCGCCCAGACGCTTTGTCCCGAATAAACAGCAAGTTGCGCGAGTGGCCGGCGCACATGGCTGGGAATGAACGCCGGCCCGGCCGTTTCCCGACCTGCCGAAAGTGCACGGGGGCCGGCACGTCCGAGCCTTGTGTCCGAACCTGGCGTGGTAATAACACCATGCACGGTCAGGTGGACGCCCCGGCCGTCGTGTCGGAAGTGGGCGGTGCGGCGTGGCGGCCGCCAGTTGCACCGGCAGTTCGGCCTCCAACCGCGCAGGGCGCTCGGGCGTCGTGGGCGTCACCTTGGACGGCGGCGGGCTCCAGGTAACCGCGCCGATGTGCTGGCCCGCCGAGGAGATCTTATCGGCTTCCCTGGCGAGGGCGCGGAATCCGTGATCAACGTGCCAGCCAGGGCGAGGTGTACCGGGCGAGGCAGCTGGCGAAGGAACAGCTCGCGGAACAGAAAATCCGGAGAGTGCTCACCGAGCAACGAGAGCATATAGTCCATGCGCTCTGACGGGCGCGTGTCGCCGAGCTCGGGCAGAGCAAGCAGGCGCCGTGCGCGTGCTGCCGGTGAGAGGGCGAAAGCGTCGAGGAGGAGTGTCTTCAGCGCGTCGTATTTGTCAGCAGCCGGCGGGTGCTCGAGGAGGCTCAAGGCTCGGGCCGCGGTGTCGGAACCGAGCGCCGCCACAACATGGTGGAAGCGGGTGTCGTCCGCGGTGATGCCTCGCAGGGCGAACTGAGAGTCCGCCTGAGTGAACCAAACAGCCGCGTGAGCCTCCCAGAAGGTAGGCAGTTTAAGCGTCACTGCCGTATCCATGTCGGTAGGTCACCAATGAAGGAACTGCGCTCCAACGCGAGTCGAAAGAATTGACGCGACCAAAGACGGAATTCGTCCGAGTTGCTTTATTGAAACAAAAGAGCTCAGGTATTCTGACAAGCCCGTTTATCGGGCAGCAATATATATACACATTTATGTCGGGAAGTTTGCCCGGCAAAAGCTATACCGGGCATGCCCGGGTGTCAAGGGCGAGCCTTGGAAAGGCGAGTCTGGACCTGCCCGGGCGTGTTTGGCTGCGGCCTGGCAAGTCGAGGCTGGGCGTGCCCGGGCGCTCTGGGCGAGCCCTGGAAAGGCGATAGCGGGCATGCCCGGACGCTCTGGGCGAGCCCTGGAAAGGCGATAGCGGGCATGCCCGGACGCTCTGGGCGAGCCCTGAAAAGGCGAGAGCGGGCATGCCCGGGAAAGACGAGACCGGGCGTGCCTGGGAGGTTCGGGCGTGCCCGGGAACAGTGAGTCCGGGCATGCCCGGGAGAGGCGCGTCTGGCCGTGTTCTGGCCGGTGCAAGGCGATTGTGTGCATCCAGCGGTAACCGCTACAAGTCATATGTTGTTCAATTAAAGGTGGGATTCATGTGATTTTACTCACAACCTCAAATCTCTGCTTAGAATAAATATATTATATAATATAATATATATAATATAATTATTATATATATATATATATATATATATATATTTATATATATATATATATATATATATATATATTGTTACGGGGTCCTCCCCTATCCTCTGTTCTCGGTAAACCTCCGAACCCCGAGAGGGTCCCCGGCAGAAAGATATGTTATCCTTGGTTGAAATTAATCAATAATGAAACCACACCAAGGGTGATGAACAAACAATAATATATTATAAATCACACAAAAAGAGCCATACAACAATGGGGGCAATCAACCCTACAATCAAATCTTAAGATGGTAACCTTATCTATTCCTTTAACCCAAACTCACAGCACTCCCCCAATGTCTCTGTACCCCTCCAAGGCGAAGTCGACTCGCTCCAGCGATCGTTGGATCAATGTCCGATCACAATCAATTGAGGCATGAACGATCGAAGCAACCCACAGGTCACGTGGTCCAACACCCCGCACAATAGCGGCGGAATGGGAAAACTCCCAAAGACGCGCTCCGACATACACGTTTGCGGTTCAATCAGCGAGTCTCCTTATAAACCACAAAAGCCACTTTCTTGCACAGCCGTCCGCAGCAACCCACCGGGGAATACTGCCCGGCCGACGCGACAAAAACCTGTTCACTGCAGGTTGCGCGTGTGGCGAAGATGGTGGACGGTTTTCACTCAAACCGGGGCTTTGAGGCAAGGATACTCCGGTACCTCAATGAGGATACCCAACTACGTAGGCTCCACAGCACTCCGGCGATATCTCCTATCGCACGAACTTCCTTTCAAGGACGCAAGGTTCACTCGCACTGTACGCTCGACCGCTCGGTCTGGAGCTTCAACCAAAAACGTCTTTTCACGATCTCCTCCCGCCTCTTCCTCTTCGCTCCCTTTCCTTCCGGGTCACGATCCGATTTCAGGCCACACTTTACCAGGAGCGCTTTTAAACCCTTTAACCACAATAGCCCTTTCCCTTAAGCCACAATAAGCATCATATCTAGAACCAACAATGATAACAATAACAACCATAATTAGGGCCGAATCCGTAACACTTCCCCCCCTCAAGAAAGAAAGTTTGAACACCGCGAAAACTTTCTTTGTAGGCAAATTCTTGAAACCAACACAAGTAATCAATGTTTCCCCAAAAATACAGCAACAAAACTTTCACACCACCCATAGAATTCCCAAAATTAATTCACTCTGGACAAAGCATCAGCCACGACATTGTCCCTTCCCTTTACATGTTCAATTTCCAAGTTACCCCTGCAAAGCCAAACTCCATCTCATCAACCTCTGATTTTTACTTTTAGTTTATTTTGAATGAAGGTTAAGGGGATGATCAAAAATCCAAAGTGAAGTAAATCGATAGCACTTTTTCTGGGAGGCCGAGCTGAGGGCCAGGTTCCATGGTGGTTGGGTGGTGAGGCCTGGACATTTTCACGACATGGACGCCTTTAGGAACGTGGAGTTCACGGTTAGTCCGTGTTGGAAAGTTCACTACATGGACGCCTTTAGGAACGTGGAGTTCACGGTTAGTCCGTGTTGAAAAGTTCACTACGTGGATGCCTTTAGGAACGTGGCGTTCACGGTTAATCCGTGTAGGAATCTTGGCTCAGCTGCTTCGTAGCCTTCAGTGCTTCAACTCTTTCTAACTTTCCTAACAATCACGGTTGGACCACTTGTCACAGTAGTCACCTGAATGGCGGTCTCCTTCTCGGCCACTGCTCTGATAATCCTTCCTTCGGGAGCTGTCATAACTCTGGAAGCCTCCATAATAATATCGATTGCGGCCACCACCACTACTACTCCGTGGTTCTCCTCTGTAGCCCCCTCGACCCCTAGGAAATGCCTTCGCTACTGTGATGGTCCGACCCTCCAACTCCTTGCTATTCAGATCCTTTTCTGGCTCTCTGGCATCCTTTGAGTTTTCAAACGTGACAAAGTCAAACCCTCTTGACTTTCGTGTCTCCCTGTCTTTTATCAGCAGCACTTCCAAAAGCGGTCCATATTTGCTGAAGGCAGACTCCAGAACATCTTCCTTTGTTTTGAAGTTCAGTCCACCTACGAATAATTTGCTAAATTTGTCGCCATCCCTAACTGGTGTGGTGTTATTTTCCTTACTGGGCTTTTTAACAACCATCGGGTTATCATAATCTTTACCACCGGCCAAATCATTCTCGATAACAACAGATACTCCCTCTACAGGAAGCGTGGCTTGTAAACCGACGGTGACCGGTCCTGACACCAAATCGGACTCCAAATGGATGACATGAAGTGGAGCACTAACACAGCCACTATCCCCTGTAAACGAACACTTTCCCCAGTTGCCGTCTCCTTGGACCATGGCAAGATGCCTTCAAGCATGAAAGATTGATGTGCTCCTGTGTCACTCAATATCCTAACCGGTCTCCGGTTAGTCGAGGCTCCATCCAGTGACACAAACCCCTCTGAAATAAATGGTTGGTAACCCTTTTGAGGACGATTTCTCACAATGGCCATCGCATTTGGAGTCGTACTAGTCGATCTCCGCTCCTGATTTTCCTTTCCCAGAGCATAACAGTTGGACACCAAGTGTCCAGATTTATGGCAAAAAGTGCAATTAGGCCCGAAAGAGAACCTCATGGTCTGCCAAGGCATGGGGGCGGCGGTCTGCCTCGAGCCCCCTGGATGATAGCTCTGTCTTGGAACCGCAGTCTTCTGATTTCTAGAAGTCGTGGTGTCAGAGTGGTCCTCATTTTAATCTCGAGGCCGCCCCCATGGATTTTCATTCTCCGCCCCTGATGCACCATAGCTCCCCTGGCTAGGTCTGGGCGAGAAGTTCGGTTTGTGGAACCCCATCCTGTGTGTTAAGGCATAGTCATCTGCCATGGTTGCTGCTTCATACAGTTTTGGTACTTTCCTTTCCTCCAGATGAACTTTAATGTTCTCGCGGACACACTGTTGGAATTCCTCCACCATGATCAATTGTCCCAATAGTTCGAAGTCTTTCCCACCTCCTTTTGAATCACACCACCTATCAAACATGGTTTCTTTCAATCTGGCAAACTCCACATGGGTCTCACTCTCCCTCCTCCTGGCATTCCGGAATTTTTGTCGGTAAGCTTCCGGGACCAATTCATAGGCTTTGAGAATGTGTTTCTTCAATACCTCATAATCTGCACATTGATCCATCGGTAAAGCCGAAGAAATATCTTGAGCTTTACCCACCAGAACACTTTTCACTAGTATGGACCAGTACTCCTCAGGCCAGTTTAACAGTCGAGCCACTTTCTCAAAGTGTGGAAAAAAACTTGGCTACCCTCCTTTTCATTGAAGGGTGGAACCAGCCTCACATGTCTGCCAACATCCCAGGTGTTCTGGCTAGGTGTCGAACCAGTCAGCAGGGATGCTACCTCTCCCCGTTCTCTCCTTAACTCCAACTCCTTGACTTTAATTTCCTGCTGACACGCCAATTCACGGTCTTTTAACTCCCTGTCGGCTTTTCTCTCCTCTGCTTCGAGTTCCCTTGCAGCTCTCCTTTCCTCTGCTTGTTTCTCTTCTCTTCTCTCTTCTGCTTTCCTTTCCTCTGCTTTTAATCTTTCCTGGAGTTCTCGTTCCACTCTCCTTTCCTCTGCTTGTTTCTCTTCTCTTCTCTCTTCTGCTTTCCTTTCCTCTGCTTTTAATCTTTCCTGGAGTTCTCGTTCCTCTCTCCTTTCCTCTGCTTTTAACCTTTCCTGGAGTTCTGCTCTTCTTTCATCGCTCTGCAATTGCAACTCCAGTTTCCGGAGCTCCACCTCTTCTAGTTCCTCGGGTAACCAATCCCGGGCTACCTCTTCCCATGTTCCTAATCCCACCATAGATTGTATCACCACTGTATGCACCTCTGCCTTCCTCATATTAGTTTGGACCTCCAAGCTAAAATGTTTGGCCAATTTCCCGAAGTCCGATTTTACTAACTCTCTGAACTGTGCTTCACTCGGGGTCACTGCAAACTTCTCAGCGTCAAACTCCATGGTGACTATTGTTAACACCTGTTAACCTTCACACAAGAAATGTAAAAAAATAAATAAAAAGTTTTTGTTTTTTTGGAAAATTTGGGAATGTTGGAACAAGTTCCAAATTTGGGAATGTTAAGGAATTCTTTCCCGGACTAAATCAAGGGAATTTTATATCCTGGACGCAGACCCAATTTCGAGCTCACGAGTCAATTGGACGAGCCCCCAATTTCTGTTACGGGGTCCTCCCCTATCCTCTGGTCTCGGTAAACCTCCGAACCCCGAGAGGGTCCCCGGCAGAAAGATATGTTATCCTTGGTTGAAATTAATCAATAATGAAACCACACCAAGGGTGATGAACAAATAATAATATATTATAAATCACACAAAAAGAGCCATACAACAATGGGGGCAATCAACCCGACAATCAAATCTTAAGATGGTAACCTTATATATTCCTTTAACCCAAACTCACAGCACTCCCCCAATGTCTCTGTACCCCTCCAAGGCGAAGTTGACTCGCTCCAGCGATCGTTGGATCAATGTTCGATCACAATCAATTGAGGCATGGACGATCGAAGCAACCCACAGGTCACGTGGTCCAACACCCCACACAATAGCGGCAGAATGGGAAACCTCCCAAAGACACGCTACGACGTTCACGTTTGCGGTTCAATCAGCGAGTCTCCTTATAATCCTCAAAAGCCACTTTCTTGCACAGCCATCCCCGGCAACCCACCGGGGAATACTGCCCGGTCGACACGACAAAAACCTGTTCACTGCAGGTTGCGCACGTGGCGAAGATTGCGGACGGTTTTCACTCGAACCGGGGCTTTGAGGCAAGGATACTTCAGAACCTCAATGAGGATACCCGACTAGGTAGGCTCCACAGCACTCCGGCGATATCTCCTATCGCACGAACTTCCTTTCAAGGACGCAAGGTTCACTCGCACTATATGCTCGACCGCTCGGTCCGGAGCTTCAACCAAAAACGTCTTTTCACGATCTCCTCCCGCCTCTTCCTCTTCGCTCCCTTTCCTTCCGGGTCACGATCCGATTTCCGGACACATTTTACCAGGAGCGCTTTTAAACCCTTTAACCACAATAACCCTTTCCCTTAAGCCACAATAAGCATCATATCTAGAACCAACAATGATAACAATAACAACCATAATTAGGGCCGAATCCATAACAATATATATATATATATATATATATATATATATATATATATATATATATATATATATATATATATATATATATATATATATATATACAGACTTGGCATTTAATATGGAATATTTTTTTGGTGGGGGTGAACTTACTTTTCAAGATGTCTTAGAACCAAAAGTTCATTGGAATTATGTTGAAATTATTCTAGATTTTGTTGATGTGACCTTTAAAAGAAACTTGGGCGATTTTCTTCATTCGCCATTGCTGCCCTTTGGCTGGGGCTAGCTCGAATCGCCCCAAAACCACCATTAGCCACGATGTAAGGTCGGGGAAGAAAGGCGTGTCTCCACCTCGTCATAGAGGGGAGGAGTGAACCAGCCCTTGTCGACCAACCCAGAACGAGGGGTTGGCTTTAGAGGGCGGAGAGAGAACGTTTGGGGGAGGTTCGCAAAAGGGTAAAGGGTGGGGCTTATATAACCCGCGGGAGAGGCCCCCCGGGAGAGTCGAGGAGGGAGGAGATCAGAACACAGACAAGCCTGAAGTGGGTCCTGCGAGTTTGTGAGAGAGGGAGAGAGAACCCGTCACGCCAGACCCCCCACCAGCAGCGTTGGCTCCACCAGGCAGCTCCGACCCGTTACCCCGCGCACACCACAGGATCGGTGGCATCGGCGGCCATTGAGGTCCAGCCCGACGTCCCATGAGGGATCAAGCTCCAGCCAGCTCCGTGCCTTCCTCCCCTTCTCTGCCATCCCAAACCATTCCAGTCCTTCCATTCCTGCCTGCAAATTCCCCATTTGTGTGAGTCCGTCTTTTGTTTGTTCTGTCCAGGGTATTAATTAAGACTGTAATAGGTAAGCTAGAATTTTCACTGTGTCCTTCTGGTCCGTCCCTCTTTCTGCTTTATTTTCTTATTCTTCCTCCTCCTTTGTTTCTTTTGATTGTAAATAGCAAATAAATCCTATTCGTATTTCAAACCCTTTTTGTCTTCTTCTTCTTCTTCTTCACATCCGTCGTCTTTGTCTTTTCCAAATTGAATATCTGTGGCACGATTTGGCCAACGTTCAGAATCGGGTCTAGTCATTGTTAACGGTTCGGGCCGCGGCGCCATCCGCTCGGCAATCCAGTAACATCTTATCCGCGGTCCGTAACAATTGGTGCCAGGAGCGAGATACGGACCTGAAGCGCTTAGTGCGCTCAATTACGAGTTGGCCGAAATTTGTTTTATAAACTCTTAAATTGAACATCGTGCCATGGATAGTCAAGGCGGCGGGATGCCGGTGGGGGCATTAGAAGAGGGGTTAGGGGTAACCCAGGACCAGAGGGAATAAATGGAGGTGAATAATGAGGAGGTGGTTGAGGAGGTTTCAGTTGCACAAAATGGCGCCCTCGTGCACGTGGTTGGAGAGGCGCAAAATGGCGCCTCGCATGAGCGCGCGGTAGCCGAGCCCGCTGTACCAGCGGGCTTTAACATGCAGCAGTTTAACATGCAGCAGTTCATGACACAATGCCTGACATACATGGCCGAGCAGAGAGAAGAAAGGAATAAATCTAGCAGGGAAATGAAAGGAATGAGGGACGAAGCGAGGGCTAATAGTGAGCGATTGAGGGACGAAGCGAGGGCTGATAGTGAGCGATTGAGGGGCCAAATGAGGGACCAAGCAAGGGGTACCAGAAACCAAATTAAAGAAATAACTGGGGAAGCGGAGAGGGACAGAGACCGCGGGTTGAGCGAGCAGGTCCCAGGGGTGCATGAGGAGGTAACGCGGGTCGAGAAGCGCTGGTTGAGCGAGGCGGAGGAAAGCGTGGGTACAATGACGGGTATAGAAAACGCGACCTGGGGTATGGGGCAGCCGGCGAAAATTGAAAAGACGACGGAGGTAGCCCAGCAGTTCGAGGAAGGAATGGATTATGTACAAAGTCCGTGCTCACATCACGATGCTGTGCTTAATAACCCAAATGAAAATTTGCAGGTGTTGGTGCAGGGAGGAAGAAGAACCCCGAAGGTGAGACGGGCTGCATGTGGTACCGGGAGATTTTGTAGAAAAGTGTTCAGCACGAAGACAATTGTCGCGCGATTGGGGTCCATATGGCACCCGGGCGTTGGTGAAGGGTCCCGTGTGAGTGGAAATGGCGTGCGTGTGAGGAAAAAGTGTGCGTCGGCGAGTGGGTGTGTTATAAAGTGTGGGAGTGAAACCGAGTGCGAGCGAGAATGCACGTCGGGGTGTACGGAGTGTGACACGAGGAGTGAGTTGGTGGTGGAGCGGGTGCGAGGATGCACATATAGGATGAACGGCGAGGGTGTGCGAGAAAGCACACCTGAGTTGGTTGTGGCGCGAGTGCGAGGGAGCACATCGGAGTGCGGTAGTGGGTGGATGCAAGAGTGCACGCCCATGGTGAGTGGTACGGAGTACGTACCGAGGGAGAGTTCGCAAGACGATGCGCGAGGTGTGTTAAGGGAGTGTGCGAACGGTGAGTGTGCGCGAGAGGTGTGGTGTGTAACAGGGAGTGCGTCGGTGGAATGGACGGAGTGTGGGGGATGCACTGGAGGCGTTGGAACGCCGGCCTTTGTGAGTGTGAAACGGGTCGCGTGGTGTGAGCCTGCAAGTGAAGCATCGACGTTGACCGGGTTAGCAGTTAGGGCGACGGATAGCGGGCGCTCGGTGCGCGGAGCACTTTGTTGGATGCGAAGCCTCGCGCGGATCGATGCTGCGGCGCCCCGCTTCGGAGCGTCGCGCACGATTCGGGCCTGGCCCCGCCCCGCACGGCCGAGTCCGGGCCTTGTCGGGCGAGGCGACTGGTCCGGTTCAAGGGCGAGTGGGAGGAAGCGGAACAGTGCCCCCTGGTGGGGGCGGGGTTCCGACCGGGCGAGATTGAGTCATCGGCCCCGGGACCGCAAGGTTCCGAGCCGCGATGATGCGTGGAACCTCGGCCCGACCAAACCACCTCCCTCGAACCGAAAGCCGGACGGATTCAACCTGCAGGCGACCAAACCCCCCGCGTTCATTGCTTGGCTTTACGAAGCCGAGTTTAATGATGTCATAACGCACCGAGGCTAGGATGTAGCGGACTGTGATGATGGTGATAGTGTTTTTGGATTCGAAATTTTGGGATGGCAAATTTTTAATTGGCTGGAATTTGGTGTGCAAAATTGGTAGTGAGAGATACCCGATGTGGTGGGATGGCAACTCTGCCATCTCTCACAGCGGGGGCAAAGGAGCACTAGTGTTATGGGGTTGGCAGTGAAAACTAGCCCGGGAGGGTTAGGATAATGATAGGGATCTAGAGAAGATGACCTTAGGTAACGTTAAGGTTAGGTAGTGACAAAGATACCTGTAGTGGGGATGCAGGTAGATTAGTTTGGATGATAATGACGAGGGAGCGCAATAGTTTAAAGGGACGACTGGGAAGCGCAAGTTCCAGAGGGGAGTAGTTAGATGAGATGATGCCGTGTGTTTGAGTATCGAAAGTGTATTGAGCAGGGTATGAGTGAGTGATAGTGATGTGAGTTGTGCTGACCAAATGGTCCAGGAAGCGGAGGAGGGTGCAGGTGGCACCAGATGTGATTGCACAGGTGTGCAACGACAGGTGTATGGAGAATGGTTGTGTGGAAGCTATGGAGTATGGAATAAATGGTCTGGAGTATATGGAGTATTGGAATGGATGGTCGTGGAGTGAGTATGGTGGAAACTGTGGAGTGGAGTGGATGGTGCGAAGGTGTGAATGGGGGAAGAGTGGACCCCATCACGAATACCCGGGGAGGGTAGTGTAAGAGCTAGGTAGAGGGTACAGGTAAATTGTGGTTGGATATTGGCATCTGTGGTGCGTGGTGGAAGAATGGTATTTGGATGGGTGCATTAGTGACGTGGAAATGGCTGGGCGTGTGGCCTGTTAGTGTGTGTAGTTGTATTGGGCACTCCACCACTGTGAGGATGTCGGCCAGGTGAGGCCGCAGGTGGGCTCTGGGAGCCGGTAGTTGTTGTGGATGGGGCCAGAGGATCCGGAGGACGGACCCGGGCAGCCCAGTGCCAGAGGGCACCAAGGGGTGACAGAGCCAGGAGGGGCCTTCCCCAATTAGATAGGTTCGGTCAAGGAGCTAGGTAAGCTCGGGTGGCAACTACAGTGGTGGAGGTGTGCAGGTGGGTAGACCTGCTGGGAGAGCTACACGACTCAGCCCTGAAATTGTGCAAGGGCACAGGGAGTTGCATCGGGGGAGTGAGACCCCAAATTGAGGAAGCACCACAGTTTGGTCAATGGGAATTTGGTTCTTAAAACCGCATAGAGTAAGATGGCCAATGGTTTGGCAGGGAAAGACCCCGGGTAGTGTAAAGTGTGTTAATGTCATTTAGAGGATAGTTAGGATTAAGAATATCCTCGCACCATCTACATCCACTCACCTGAGGTGACGCTACTCCACACCATGCCATGGATGTTTTGTTATTTTATTATTTTGATGCAAATGTTTGGATTGTGAGATGCATCATGACGTGGGTGTGACATTGTGCTGATGTTCCATCTCTTCCTCCTTATGAGGATTGATGATGAATTGGGTGATGGCAAATTTTGGTTAGAGGGATTGTGGTGACGAATTTGGTGTAGGAGAAATATGGGGGAGACGTGACAGTAGTGACGAATTTGTAAAGGTGTAGATTGTTGTAAATATGGGGTAAGGGCAAGGGTAGAGTAGGTGACAGGGGGGGGGAGGGGGTGACGTACGGTAGGGACGAGCTTTTCTCACTTCGCTCTCCGTACGCACTTCGCCTTGCATTGCCTTGTTTGATGTGTACCCTTGTGACCTTACCCCTCGCTCACCTGTCTTTCCCCCCCCCCTTGTCTCCCACACGAGGACTGTGCGCCACTGGGCGCCGAGGGGAGCATGCGTGAGTCGGCCATTGTGCGCCCGAACCTCTCGCAACCACAGCTGTCTGCATCAATGCACCACATTATGGACCACATGTCTGTGGCTGAGCACCACTTGTGAACCCCATGGGTTGGGGCATGGCCCCTCTGCTGGAACCGGCCATGAAGGCCCGAGATCTTGCTGGTGGACCTTGGTCACAGGGCACCTATGCCATCCAGGTGAACCACACATAGTCGGCCCTGTGGGCCATAAATAAATAAAAGAACAATGGACACGTTTGGTGCACTTTATTTTCTGTGCAAATAGGCCACCAGCAAAGAAGATGACAACACCTGGAAGATAGCAATAGCCAGCAGAGGGAGCCGAAGAGCAAGACACCACCAAGGGTTTGTTTAGTTATTTTTATTATTGAACTGCAATGACTGTGCACCGATTGGTGCTTGAGGGTGTTTTGGTGCATTTTGGGTGCTTCATGGTGCGTCGATGCAGAGCAGACTGTCTCCCCTCCCCCAAAAGAACAATCGCAGGTCCTGGGTTAGTATTGTAAATAAAAGTAGAGTCATTGTAAATAATGCGCCCCACCGTAAATGGAGAGTTTGAAGACAATTCCGCAATTCGGTTAGCTGTGGGCGTGAGTCTGTTAGGTAGGGTGCAATGGAGCAGCGGGCCATATTTATTTATGTTTTAAAACTGTCACACTCAGGGTCAGGTTAAATGTAGAGGGAACTACACCTACGTGCCACACTAAAAGTAAAGGTAAGAGGCCCGGACGTGCCTAAGAGGAGGAGGGTGCAGTGTTGTGGATATGAGGATTGTGTTTCTTTTATTGTTTTATTGTGGACCCTCCTTCCTCCAGTTGTGTATAAAGGTCAAAGGTCGTGCCCGTAGTTATTTCACAAGCACCCACGTAGCCAATAATAGATTTCCTCCTTGTTGACAGTTATTTCCTTATTCTGTGTAGTAGGGTAAGGCCTTGTCTTCCATTAATTTGACACTCCATTGCGCTGCATTAAATAAGGTAGATCCCTCCGACATGGCATCTTCAAAGTGCCAGGTTTGCCAGGTTTGCTGCAATTGCCAACTGCATTTGGGCAGTTTTCTTAATTCGCCATTGCTGCCCTTTGGCTGGGGCTAGCTCGAATCGCCCCAAAACCACCATTAGCCACGAGGTAAGGTCGGGGAAGAAAGGCGTGTCTCCACCTCGTCATAGAGGGGAGGAGTGAACCAGCCCTTGCCGACCAACCCAGAACGAGGGGTTGGCTTTAGAGGGCGGAGAGAGAACGTTTGGGGGAGGTTCGCAAAAGGGTCAAGGGTGGGGCTTATATAACCCGGGGGAGACGCCCCCCGGGAGAGTCGAGGAGGGAGGAGATCAGAACACAGACAAGCCTGAAGAGGGTCCTGCGAGTTTGTGAGAGAGGGAGAGAGAACCCGTCACGCCAGACCCCCCACCAGCAGCGTTGGCTCCACCAGGCAGCTCCGACCCGTTACCCCGCGCACACCACAGGATCGGTGGCATCGGCGGCCATCGAGGTTCAGCCCGACGTCCCGTGAGGGATCAAGCTCCAGCCAGCTCCGTGCCTTCCTCCCCTTCTCTGCCGTCCCAAACCATTCCAGTCCTTCCATTCCTGCCTGCAAATTTCCCATTCGTGTGAGTCCGTCTTTTGTTTGTTCTGTCCAGGGTATTAATTAAGACTGTAATCGGTAAGCTAGAATTTTCACTGTGTCCTTCTGGTCCGTCCCTCTTTCTGTCTTTATTTTATTATCTTTCCTTCTTCCTTGGTTTCTTTTGGTCCTGTAAATAGTAATAAATTATATTCGTATTTCAAACCTTTGTTTGTCTTCTTCTTCTTCTTCTTCACATCCGTCGTCTTTGTCTTTTCCAAATTGAATATCTGTGGCACGAATCGGGTCTTAGTCAGACCCGATTGTCTGACTCCCGAGTCAGACCCGATCTTAGTGTTACGGCCCATGTTTAAGGAATCGGGTCTTAGTCATTGTTAACGGTTCGGGCCGCGGCGCCATCTGCTCGGCAAATTAACATCTTATCCGCGGTCCGTAACAATATATATCTGTGCAGTGTCTGTATTGTGTTATCCTGTGTTGCCACTGAACTACTCCCTCAAACTTTTTTGAAATCCTACCAAACTTCTGGTGTGCACCTATCTCTCCCGTCGGTATGTCCTAAGGGTATTTTTTCTTTAATGCCAATTTATTTATTTTTTGGCGGGGATTTTTTGGGGAAAAATTAATTTTTTTTAATTTAAGTTTTCAACTTCAATTGTTTATAAAATGTAATATCACGTATATTACAAATACATTTGTGCATTATGATTGTTTGAATTATGATTGGTGTAAACCATGACAAAACAGCAACTCGGGTACAGTCATTTATCTATATATCGACACATCTGGGCAGTGTCTGTGTTGTCACTTAACGACTCCCTCAAACGTTTGGTTCCATGGTTGTGAAGTGTTTTTAATAACGTGGTGGTGGTTTTGAATCACGTGGTGGTGAGGTATTTTGAATTATGTGGTGGTGAGGTGTTTTTAAATGACGTGGTGGTGAGGTGTTTTGAATTACGTGATGGTGAGGTGTTTTTAAATCACATGGTGGTGAGGTGTTTTGAATTACTTGATGGTGAGGTGTTTTAATTATGTGGTGGTGAGGTGTTTTAAATTACGTAGGGGTGAGGTATTTTAAATTACATGGGGGTGAGGTGTTTTTAATCATGTGGTGGTGAGGTGTTTTGAATTACGTGGTGGTGAGGTGTTTTGAATTACGTGGTGGTGAGGTGTTTTAAATTACGTTGGGGTGAGGTATTTTAAATTACATGGGGGTGAGGTGTTTTGATTTACATGGTGGTGAGGTGTTTTGAATTACGTGGTGGTGAGGTGTTTTGAATTATATGGTGGTGAGGTGTTTTGAATTACGTGGTGGTGAGGCGTAATCGTTCCAAACCTCCAGTCTGCACCTACCCCTCCCGTATGTATGTGCTGAGAGATTCTTTTTTGAATTTTGATATATTTTTTCAACCTCAATCTTCAACCTAAATTGCTTATAAAAATGTAATATCACAAACACAACAAACACATTTGTGCAAAATAATTGTTTGTATTATGATTGGTGTAAATCATGACAACACAGCAACTCAGGTACAGTCATTATCCTCAGATAAAATAAGCCCGTTCCTCAGTAACGACGCATGGTGAGGCGAACGCAGCGAGCCGAGCCAAGCTAGTATATATATATATATGTGTTGTAACAGTGAAGCCAAATTTGTTATTATTCATATATACTCATGAAATTTGGATTTGAGATCAAAAGATGAATATGAGGCAAGAGTACAGAAGGTCAGCTTTTATTTATTGTTATTTCTGTGCATACTGTATATGTTTTACCATTGCAGAACAATAACACTTTTTATGTTCAGTCCTCCCCATTTTAGGTAAACATCAGTATTGGAACAGATTAACTTCAAGTAAATTAAAGTACTATAATAGTTAGTATTTGTTTGCATATCTCTTTCATGCAATAACTGCATCAAGCATATGACCAATCGACATCACCAAACATTTGGTATCTTCCTTCGAGATGCTTTGTGAAGCCTTTCCTGCAGATATTTTCAGTTGTTGTTTGTTTTGGTGGTTTTTGACTTTTGTCACTTGTTGTGAAATGTGAAATTAAGTGAAAGGCCGTAGGATTTAAATCAGGAGATTGACTTGGCCAGTATAAAACCTTCCATTCTTTACCCCTGATGAACTCCTTGGTTGCGCTGGCAGTGTGTTTTGGGGCATTGTCTTGCTGCGTGATGAAGTGCCGCCCAAAGAGTTTGGAGGAATTTTCTTGTACATAGGCAGACAAAACGTTTCTGTACACTTCCGAATTCATTCTGCTGCAGCTATAATTAGTTCGATCATCAGTTAAGGTGAGTGAGCCAGTTCCAGAGCCAGCTATGCAAGCCCAAGCCATGACACTACCTCCACCATGCTTCATAGACGAGGTGGTATGCTTTGGATCATATGCAGTTCCTTCCTTTCTCCACATTTTGGTAAAGGTTTATCTTGATCTCATCTGTCCATAAAACTTTGTACCAGAACTCTACTGGCTCACCTATGTACTTGGCAAATTCTAATCTGGCCTTTGTATTTTTGGTACTGACAAGAGGTGTAGCCATGCAGTGTAGCCGTTGTAATTCTGCTGTCAAAGTCTTCTGTGAACGGTAGATTGTGATATTTTCACCCCTGCACTCTGGAGGTTGTTGGTGATGTCAATGACAGGTGTTTCACAGTTTTTCTTCACAACTCTGATGATTTTTCTGTCATCAACTGCAGTTGTTTTCCTTGGCCGACCTGGCCATTGTATATTGCTCAGTACGCTTGTGGTTTATTTATTTTTCAAGATATTCCAAATCGTTGTATTTGCCATGCCCAGTTGTTGTGCTATGGTTCTAATTGAATTATTCTGTTCTTCTAGATTCCAAATTGCCTGCTTTTCTTTCATAGACAGTTCTCTGGTCTTCATGTTGGTTTATACCTACTGACTCCAAAGGCAGACTCCCAAGGCAAAAGCAAAGGCTAAAACCAAGACTCATACACTGAGACCTTGTCAGTTTCCAGAAGCTTCCAGAGTCAAAATCCTTAACAGTAATGTTTTCAATCAAATTTGAACCTTACAGCCACTGGGTGCCAGTTAGGGTCCCTTGTCTCAGCATTAGGCTAACAAGCAGTTCAACAAAGTCGGGGGAGGTGAGGGGTGGGCAATGTATTGGCTGAGGTAGGAGAGTGTGACGAAGTTCAGCTGAATAACAGCCCTAGGGAGGAAGCTGTTCCTGAGCCCAGTTGTGCGGGCACGAATGCATCTGAAGCGTCTCCCAGATGGCAGGAGAGCAAACAGTCCATGGCTGGGGTGGATGAGGTCCCTGGTGAAGCTGCGTGTTCTCTGCAGGCATCATTTCTGATAGATGTCCTGAATAGCTGGTAGCTGGGTGCCGGTGATATACTGGGCAGTTTTAACTACCTGCTGCAGAGATTTCCAGTCAGAGGTGGAGCAGCTTCCATACCACACAGTAATGCAGCTTGTCAGGATGCTCTCTATTGTGCATTGGTATTAGTTGCGGAGAAGCTGTTGGGACAGATTGCCTCTCTTCAGCCTCCTCAGGAAGTGTAGATGCTGCTGAGCCTTCTTCACCAGATAGGAGAAGTTGAGGGACCATGAAATATCCTCCATGATGTGGACATCCAGGAACCTGAAGTTGCAGACCTTTTCCACCTCAGCCCAATTGATGTAGATTGGGGTGAGTCTGCTGCCTCTAGACAATGAGCTCCTTGGTCTTCTTGGTGTTGAGGGCCAGATTGTTTTCAGTGCTGCATGTCACAAGGTGTTGGACCTCCTCCCTGTAGGCTGACTCATCATTGTTGGTGATCAGGCCTACCACCGTGGTGTCGTCCACATACTTCATAATGGTGTTAGAGTTGAGGACAGGCACACAGTCATGGGTGAAAAGGGAGTAGAGGACGGGGCTCAGCCCGCATCCTTGTGGAGCCCCGGTACTCAAGGTTAGGGTGGGGGAGGTCTGGTTGCCAAACCTAACAGACTGGGGTCTGTCAGTCAGAAAGTCCAGGATACAGTTGCAGAGGGAATTATTAAGTCCTAGGATGTGTAGTTTGGTGGCAAGCTTGGTGGGGATGATAGTGTTGAATGCTGAGCTCTAGTCAATGAACAGCATTCTGATGTAGGTGTCCTTGCCTTCCAAATGGGTCAGAGCAGAGTGAAGAGCAGTGAATATGGCGTCATCCGTTGACCTATTTGCACTGTAGGCAAACTGGTGCTGGTCATGGGTGGCGGGGACAGTGGCTTTTATGTGAGCCAGGACCAGTCTCCCGAAGAACTTCATTATGATGGGGGTAAGTGTGATAGGGCGGTAGTCATTCAGGCTCGTCACAGTCGACTGTTTCGGCACCGGAACGATGGTTGTAGACTTGAAGCATGTAGGGACAATCGCCTGGTCCAATGATAGCTTGAAGATGTCAGTCAAGACCTCAGCCAGCTGGTCAACACATGCCTTTAAATAACCGTCCAGGGATGCTGTCCGGGCCAGCAGCCTTGCGTGTGCTCACTCTACGTAGAGAGCCCCTTACATCAGAGGTGGTCAGTGTGAGCACCCGGTCGTCCGATGGTAGCGGGGCTTTGATAGCCGGCTCCCTGTTGTCCATGTCTAAGCTCGTCAGGGAGGGAGGCGTCGTTGGTCGGCGGGGGCAGGTGTTCTTGCTCTTCTAGTGCGTGATGGTTTGAATGCCTTGCCACATGCACCAGGCGTCTGTATTGTTGCGGAAATGGAAATGGTTGAAGATCTGACACAATATGACATTCTTTTTCAAAAGTTGTCGTTTTGTTATGAAAATTCGACAACTTATTCAATTATGCATGCATTTACTTGTGTAGGTACACATTACAGGGGCAAAAGTGAATCTAAATGAAATCATAACCTTACTGGTTTTGAGGTTGTTTATTTCAAATGTCGGAATGGCAGAGGAATACATGAAAGATAGTACATAAAAATACAATAAACCGAAATTTGGTGGATAGATTGGGTATGTGACAACGACGAAATTTGGTGGAGAGATTGGGTATGTGACAAGGACGAAATTTGGGGGAGAGATTGGGTATATGACAAGGACGAAATTTGGGGGAGAGATTGGGTACGTGACAAGGACGAAATTTGGGGGAGAGATTGGGTATGTGACAAGGACGAAATTTGGTGAAGAGATTGGGTATGTGACAAGGACGAAATTTGGGGGAGAGGTTGGGTGTGTGACAAGGACGAAATTTGGTGGAGAGGTTGGGTGTGTGACAAGGACGAAATTTGGGGGAGAGATTGGGTATGTGACAAGGACGAAATTTGGGGGAGAGGTTGGGTGTGTGACAAGGACGAAATTTGGTGAAGAGATTGGGTATGTGACAAGGACGAAATTTGGGGGAGAGGTTGGGTGTGTGACAAGGACGAAATTTGGTGGAGAACTTGGGTATGTGACATGGACGAAATTTGATGGAGAGATTGCGTATGTGACATGGACGAAATTTGGTGGAGAGCTTGGGTATGTGATAAGGACGAAATTTGGTGGAGAGATTGGGTATGTAAAAAAAAAAAAAAAAAATTGGGTATGTGACAAGGACGATATTTGCATGTGACATGGACGAAATTTGGTTGAGAGTTTGGGTATGTGTCAAGGACGAAATTTGGGGGAGAGGTTGGGTATGTGACAAGGACGAAATTTGGTGGAGATAGACGGGTCAATATACAACCAGAACAGCCGTACCCCAAAAAAATTGCAAATTTTAGTTTTATTGCATTTCCTTATATTTTAAGACTTACTTAGGAACATATCAAAAGTTGGACAGAAATGGACCATGGGAAAGTAAAAAAATTTGACATGATAAAAATGTCACAAAACCATGCACGATTCACTACGTCGAAAACGTCTTTGGTTTTTTATTTTTGTTTCTTTTTGTTTATATAAATTAATTTGTTCCACTGAGACCAGCTGCAAAGGCAACATTTTATAACACTTGTTTCGTGTCTTTAACAATGTTTACATCTGCTACCTGACACATGTCTTTAACAATATGACCTCCCAGCATGTAGGCTAATGACCTAATTCCTCACTGGTAGTTGTGCAGCTTGACTGAGTAACAACTCCACATGAATGAGTTAATTACACCTAATTAGGACTCAATTGGACAACGTTGTATGGTAAACATTGGAGATACAATACAATGACCTTGGGTTGACCCTGGGTTTCAAGAACAAGTGGCAGAACTGGAGCGACTGTACATTTCCCTGGAGACTGTCGAAAGTGACACTATAGAGTCTGTGTTGCAATCAGAGTGCATTCATTTCATTGACAATAGATTGAATCAGGAAAGGAATAAACTTGCAAAGGACTCGAAAACCAGTGCACTTTGGATCAACTACCAGCGTATGTTGGGAATTGCAAGGGCACTTGTGGCAGCTGATCGGACGGGGTCCTGGGAGATGCATCTCCAAGCCATATCAGCTTGCTTGCCGATATTTGCAGCTGCTGGCCATCCCAATTACCTGAAGTCAGCTCGACTCTATCTCGAGAAGATGCTTGCGTTAGAGGATGACAACCCTGAGGTTCATCAGAAGTTCCAATCTGGTTATCATGTAATCCGGCGCAGTGACCAATACTGGGCTGGCCTAGGCTCTGATCTTGTGATAGAACAGACATTAATGCGCTCACTGAAAAGCCAAGGGGGGCTGACTCGAGGAAGTGGGATGTCAGAGCACCAGAGAGCAGTTTGGACTCTGTCTTCAACCATATCGTCCTCCTACAACCTTGCTATGCAAGAACTGACCTCGAGTAGCTACTCAACAAGTGAACAACATAAGGAGTTGACAACATCCAGGGTGAGTCGAGATGAAGCTGATCGTGGCAAAGTTGCCGAAAAACTGGACAGCTTCACACCATTTTCTGATGACAAGTCATTGCGCAATATCATCACAGGGGTTACTGCAAATGAGGATGTCAATGTTCATGACCTATTCAAAGTAGGTAGTGACATTGTCAAGAAGATGGATGATCACCAGCTTACTCCTATTCACACAAAAGGAGTTCTAAAGCCAAGACACTTGCATTCAGCAGGGCAGTCAAAGTTGCTGAGGACCGCACAATAGATCCAGCGTTACTATTCCAGAGGTTCTTAGTGGTGTCACAGACGGGAGATCTCCAGATAGGTGAAGTGATGAAATATGAACTCTGCCCATACCCAATGTCTCTTTTTGAGGCAAAAAACATCCTGCGCCAGCCAGATAAACCACAGTTGGCGGAGGCAATAAGGAATTATGCTACAACCAAATCTGACAATGCTGTCAACCAGACAGTTCCAGGAACAGATCACTATGTTCTTGACGGGGGATCACTTATTCACCGCTTAAAGTGGACAGAGGGATTCACCTACAGTTCCATTGCAGATGAATATGCCTCATTTACAGTACGACACTATGGCAAAGCTACTGTTGTGTTTGATGGTTATGAGGCTGGGCCAAGCACAAAGGACTGTTCTAATCAACGTCGGAATAGAAACAAGAATGCCACCAAGGTTAACATTACGGAGTCAACAAAATTTGTTGGGAAAAAGGAGGACTTTCTGTCGAATGAGTCAAACAAGCAGGCAATGATACTGTTGATTATAGAGGTGTTGCACAAGGAAGGCTGTGAGGTGATCCAAGCAGAGGGAGATGCTGATGTTGAGATTGCAAAAGCGGCCGTCGCAAATGCGGCTTCCAGATCTACAACCCTCATTGGAGAAGATACAGATCTCCTTCTCCTCCTGCTCTTCTATATGGTGGAGACAAACTGCATTGAACTCTATTTCCGTTCTGACGAGGCAAAATCAAATGTCTACAATATCAAAGTCCTTCAGCAGATACTTGGAAATGCAGCCTGCAGAGATATATTGTTCCTTCATGCATTAACTGGCTGTGACGCAACGTCTCGTGTCTTTGGGATTGGAAAGAAGTCAGGGTTTCAAAGAATCATCAAGAAAGAAAAGGAACTGATAGACAGCTCAAAGGTGTTCTGTAAACCACAGCAGAGTCAGGATGTTATTGAAACTGCAGGCTGCAGAGCAATGGTGGCATTGTTTAAAGCAAATCAGAACGACTCATTGGCATCGATCAGATACAACATTCTCTGCAAAAAGGTTGCAAGGGCTAAGGCATTTGTCACTCCTGAAAGACTGCCACCCACATCCGCTGCCTGCAAGTTTCATTCTCTGCGGACCTATTACCAGGTAATGGAATGGATGGGCCTTTGTTGTGGAATGGAGCCAACGGAGTGGGGATGGAAGGTAGAAGGAGGAAAACTTGTTCCAGTGATGACAGACAAAAGCCCTGCTCCAGACATACTACTTCAGATGATTCACTGCAACTGTTCAGGGGGGTGCAAAACACTAAGGTGTTCATGTAGGAAGCATGGATTAGAGTGCACCAGTGCATGTGGACATTGCCAGGACAGCAACTGTGACAATATGAGTGTTGAACCAGACATAGAGGAGGAGGAGGAGGACGATGAAACTGGAATCTAAGACTAGAAGGCATATGGTACTTCCACATGTGTCAAAATTGTCCAATTTTTTATATGTTGCTTTCCATGTCATAGACTGGCAGAAACAATCAAAGAACATATATTTGTGCAAATATTTACTTTAAATTGCGAATGGTCTCAGGATTAGCACTGCATAAACTACCAGCAACGATCATAATACAAATATTGGTGCAAAATTAACTTTAAATTGTTAGTGGTCTGATGATTATCAGTCAATTTTTTTACGTTTTATCTGCCGGCAGCCATCTTGTTTTCTGACGTCACTGAGGGACTTTCCCATGCGTCAAAATTGTCCAACTTTTAATATGTTGTCTTCCACTTCATAAACTACTAGAAATAAGCATAAAACAAAAATTTGCAATTTTTTTGGGGTCAGGCAGTATATTGACCCGTCTAAGAGGTTGGGTATGTGACAAGGACGAAATTTGGTCGAGAGATTGGATATGTGACAAGGACGAAATTTGGTGGAGAGGTTGGGTATGTGACAAGGACGAAATTTGGTGGAGATGTTGGGTATGTGACAAGGACGAAATTTGGTGGAGATGTTGGGTATGTTGCAAGGACGAAATTTGGTGGAGAGATTGGGTATGTGACAAGGACGAAATTTGGTGGAGAGGTTGGGTATGTGACAAGGACGAAATTTGGTGGAGAGGTTGGGTATGTGACAAGGACGAAATTTGGTGGAGAGATTGGGTATGTGACAAGGCCGAAATTTGGTGGAGAGATTGGGTATGTGACAAGGACGAAATTTGGTGGAGAGATTGGGTATGTGACAAGGACGAAATTTGGTGGAGAGATTGGGTATGTGACAAGGACGAAATTTGGTGGAGAGGTTGGGTATGTGACAAGGACGAAATTTGGTGGAGATGTTGGGTATGTGACAAGGACGAAATTTGGTGGAGAAGTTGGGTATGTGACAAGGACGAAATTTGGTGGAGATGTTGGGTATGTTGCAAGGACGAAATTAGGTGGAGAGATTGGGTATGTGACAAGGACGAAATTTGGTGGAGAGGTTGGGTATGTGACAAGGACGAAATTTGGTGGAGAGGTTGGGTATGTAACAAGGACGAAATTTGGTGGAGAGGTTGGGTATGTGACAAGGACGAAATTTGGTGGAGAGGTTGGGTATGTAACAACGACGAAATTTGGTGGAGAGGTTGGGTGTGTGACAAGGACGAAATTTGGTGGAGAGATTGGGTATGTGACAAGGACGAAATTTGGGGGAGAGGTTGGGTGTGTGACAAGGACGAAATTTGGTGGAGAACTTGGGTATGTGACATGGACGAAATTTGATGGAGAGATTGCGTATGTGACATGGACGAAATTTGGTGGAGAGCTTGGGTATGTGATAAGGACGAAATTTGGTGGAGAGATTGGGTATGTGAAAAAAAAAAAAAAATTGGGTATGTGACAAGGACGAAATTTGCATGTGACATGGACGAAATTTGGTTGAGAGTTTGGGTATGTGTCAAGGACGAAATTTGGGGGAGAGGTTGGGTATGTGACAAGGACGAAATTTGGTGGAGAGGTTGGGTATGTGACAAGGACGAAATTTGGTGGAGAGGTTGGGTATGTGACAAGGACGAAATTTGGTGGCGAGGTTGGGTATGTGACAAGGACGAAATTTGGTGGCGAGGTTGGGTATGTGACAAGGACGAAATTTGGTGGAGAGGTTGGGTATGTGACAAGGACGAAATTTGGTGGAGAGATTGGGTATGTGACATGGACGAAATTTGGTGGAGAGATTGGGTATGTGACATGGACGAAATTTGGTGGAGAGATTGGGTATGTGACATGGACGAAATTTGGTGGCGAGGTTGGGTATGTGACAAGGACGAAATTTGGTGGAGAGGTTGGGTATGTGACAAGGACGAAATTTGGTGGTGAGGTTGGGTATGTGACAAGGACGAAATTTGGTGGAGAGATTGGGTATGTGACATGGACGAAATTTGGTGGAGAGGTTGGGGATGTGACAAGGACGAAATTTGGTGGAGAGGTTGGGTATGTGACAAGGACGAAATTTGGTGGCGAGGTTGGGTATGTGACAAGGACGAAATTTGGTGGAGAGATTGGGTATGTGACATGGACGAAATTTGGTGGAGAGGTTGGGGATGTGACAAGGACTAAATTTGGTGGAGAGATTGGGTATGTGACAAGGACGAAATTTGGTGGAGAGGTTGGGTATGTGACAAGGACGAAATTTGGTCGAGAGATTGGATATGTGACAAGGACGAAATTTGGTGGAGATGTTGGGTATGTGACAAGGACGAAATTTGGTGGAGAAGTTGGGTATGTGACAAGGACGAAATTTGGTGGAGATGTTGGGTATGTTGCAAGGACGAAATTTGGTGGAGAGATTGGGTATGTGACAAGGACGAAATTTGGTGGAGAGGTTGGGTATGTGACAAGGACGAAATTTGGTGGAGAGGTTGGGTATGTGACAAGGACGAAATTTGGTGGAGAGATTGGGTATGTGACAAGGACGAAATTTGGTGGAGATGTTGGGTATGTTGCAAGGACGAAATTTGGTGGAGAGGTTGGGTATGTGACAAGGACGAAATTTGGTGGAGAGGTTGGGTATGTGACAAGGACGAAATTTGGTGGAGATGTTGGGTATGTTGCAAGGACGAAATTTGGTGGAGAGATTGGGTATGTGACAAGGACGAAATTTGGTGGAGAGGTTGGGTATGTGACAAGGACGAAATTTGGTGGAGAGGTTGGGTATGTGACAAGGACGAAATTTGGTGGAGAGATTGGGTATGTGACAAGGACGAAATTTGGTGGAGAGGTTGGGTATGTGACAAGGACGAAATTTGGTGGAGATGTTGGGTATGTTGCAAGGACGAAATTTGGTGGAGAGATTGGGTATGTGACAAGGACGAAATTTGGTGGAGAGGTTGGGTATGTGACAAGGACGAAATTTGGTGGAGAGGTTGGGTATGTGACAAGGACGAAATTTGGTGGAGAGATTGGGTATGTGACAAGGACGAAATTTGGTGGAGAGGTTGGGTATGTGACAAGGACGAAATTTGGTGGAGATGTTGGGTATGTTGCAAGGACGAAATTAGGTGGAGAGATTGGGTATGTGACAAGGACGAAATTTGGTGGAGAGGTTGGGTATGTGACAAGGACGAAATTTGGTGGAGAGGTTGGGTATGTGACAAGGACGAAATTTGGTGGAGAGATTGGGTATGTGACAAGGACGAAATTTGGTGGAGATGTTGGGTATGTGACAAGGACGAAATTTGGTGGAGAGGTTGGGTATGTGACAAGGACGAAATTTGGTGGAGAGATTGGGTATGTGACAAGGACGAAATTTGGTGGAGAGGTTGGGTATGTGACAAGGACGAAATTTGGTGGAGATGTTGGCTATGTGACAAGGACGAAATTTGGTGGAGAAGTTGGGTATGTGACAAGGACGAAATTTGGTGGAGATGTTGGGTATGTTGCAAGGACGAAATTAGGTGGAGAGATTGGGTATGTGACAAGGACGAAATTTGGTGGAGAGGTTGGGTATGTGACAAGGACGAAATTTGGTGGAGAGGTTGGGTATGTGACAAGGACGAAATTTGGTGGAGAGGTTGGGTATGTAACAAGGACGAAATTTGGTGGAGAGGTTGGGTATGTGACAAGGACGAAATTTGGTGGAGAGGTTGGGTATGTAACAAGGACGAAATTTGGTGGAGATGTTGGGTATGTTGCAAGGACGAAATTTGGTGGAGAGGTTGGGTATGTTGCAAGAACGAAATTAGGTGGAGAGATTGGGTATGTGACAAGGACGAAATTTGGTGGAGATGTTGGGTATGTTGCAAGGACGAAATTAGGTGGAGAGATTGGGTATGTGACAAGGACGAAATTTGGTGGAGAGGTTGGGTATGTGACAAGGACGAAATTTGGTGGAGAGGTTGGGTATGTGACAAGGACGAAATTAGGTGGAGAGGTTGGGTATGTGACAAGGACGAAATTTGGTGAAGATGTTGGGTATGTGACAAGGACGAAATTTGGTGGAGAGATTGGGTATGTGACAAGGACGAAATTTGGTGGAGAGGTTGGGTATGTGACAAGGACGAAATTTGGTGGAGATGTTGGGTATGTGAAAAGGACGAAATTTGGTGGAGAAGTTGGGTATGTGACAAGGACGAAATTTGGTGGAGAGATTGGGTATGTGAAAAGGACGAAATTTGGTGGAGAAGTTGGGTATGTGACAAGGACGAAATTTGGTGGAGATGTTGGGTATGTGACAAGGACGAAATTTGGTGGAGAAGTTGGGTATGTGAAAAGGACGAAATTTGGTGGAGAAGTTGGGTATGTGACAAGGACGAAATTTGGTGGAGAAGTTGGGTATGTGAAAAGGACGAAATTTGGTGGAGAAGTTGGGTATGTGACAAGGACGAAATTTGGTGGAGAAGTTGGGTATGTGAAAAGGACGAAATTTGGTGGAGAGGTTGGGTATGTGAAAAGGACGAAATTTGGTGGAGATGTTGGGTATGTGACAAGGACGAAATTTGGTGGAGAGATTGGGTATGTGACAAGGACGAAATTTGGTGGAGATGTTGGGTATGTGACAAGGACGAAATTTGGTGGAGAAGTTGGGTATGTGAAAAGGACGAAATTTGGTGGAGATGTTGGGTATGTGACAAGGACGAAATTTAGTGGAGAAGTTGGGTATGTGAAAAGGACGAAATTTGGTGGAGAGGTTGGGTAACTGAAAAGGACGAAATTTGGTGGAGATGTTGGGTATGTGACAAGGACGAAATTTGGTGGAGAAGTTGGGTATGTGAAAAGGACGAAATTTGGTGGAGAAGTTGGGTATGTGACAAGGACGAAATTTGGTGGAGATGTTGGGTATGTGACAAGGACGAAATTTGGTGGAGAAGTTGGGTATGTGACAAGGACGAAATTTGGTGGAGAGATTGGGTATGTGACAAGGACGAAATTTGGTGGAGATGTTGGGTATGTGACAAGGACGAAATTTGGTGGAGAAGTTGGGTATGTGACAAGGACGAAATTTGGTGAAGATGTTGGGTATGTGACAAGGACGAAATTTGGTGGAGAAGTTGGGTATGTGAAAAGGACGAAATTTGGTGGAGATGTTGGGTATGTGAAAAGGACGAAATTTGGTGGAGATGTTGGGTATGTGACAAGGACGAAATTTGGTGGAGAAGTTGGGTATGTGACAAGGACGAAATTTGGTGGAGATGTTGGGTATGTGACAAGGACGAAATTTGGTGGAGAAGTTGGGTATGTGACAAGGACGAAATTTGGTGGAGAGATTGGGTATGTGACAAGGACGAAATTTGGTGGAGAAGTTGGGTATGTGACAAGGACGAAATTTGGTGGAGAGGTTGGGTATGTGAAAAGGACGAAATTTGGTGGAGAGGTTGGGTATGTGAAAAGGACGAAATTTGGTGGAGATGTTGGGTATGTGACAAGGACGAAATTTGGTGGAGAAGTTGGGTATGTGACAAGGACGAAATTTAGTGGAGAAGTTGGGTATGTGAAAAGGACGAAATTTGGTGGAGATGTTGGGTATGTGACAAGGACGAAATTTGGTGGAGAAGTTGGGTATGTGAAAAGGACGAAATTTGGTGGAGATGTTGGGTATGTGACAAGGACGAAATTTAGTGGAGAAGTTGGGTATGTGAAAAGGACGAAATTTGGTGGAGAGGTTGGGTATGTGAAAAGGACGAAATTTGGTGGAGAGGTTGGGTATGTGAAAAGGACGAAATTTGGTGGAGATGTTGGGTATGTGACAAGGACGAAATTTGGTGGAGAAGTTGGGTATGTGACAAGGACGAAATTTGGTGGAGATGTTGGGTATGTGACAAGGACGAAATTTGGTGGAGAAGTTGGGTATGTTGCAAGGACGAAATTTGGTGGAGAGATTGGGTATGTGACAAGGACGAAATTTGGTGGAGAGATTGGGTATGTGACAAGGACGAAATTTGGTGGAGAGATTGGGTATGTGACATGGTAAGAATGATTCGCTTTTGGTGAAGATTCGGATCTGTATCCGGATCCGATAATTTTTTCAGTGATTCTTTGCCATTGAAACATGGGGCTAAAACCGATATATATCACGATATCTCAAAAAGTTATGGACGGATTTGGACGAAACTTGGTGGACTAGTTTGGATATTTGACAAGGTCGAATCGGTTAGATTTTGGTGACGATTCGAATATGGACCCGAATACGTGAATTTTTTAAAATTTTCAAGTGATGTGTGAGTGATAGAGGCCAAAAACGATATACAGCATGATATTTAAATAAGATACGGGTGGGTTACGACTAAACTTGGTGGACGAGTTGGTTAGTTGACAAGAACAAGCAGATTAGATTTTGGTTCAGGTCCGAAATCAGATCCGGCCTATCAGTGGGATACAAAACGTAAACTGTTCAGCCTGCGCTCTGCCGAGTACCGTTCTAGTTCATCCTTTTACACTCAAACTTCTCGTCTTTCATTCCTATTCACAATGTCCAACAGGTTGGTTCAGAGATAGCACTCTTACCTTTAAAATGTCTGGTCTGGGTTGAATTCCTGGCCAATCCATGAACTGTTGGATTCGTGCTTTGTCGGAAGGACATTGCATCACAAAATGTGGTGTCACGCTGGATGTCTTGTCTGCTAGCAACAACTTGTACACATTAAAGATCCCACAGAGTGCCCTAGTGTCCAAATTAATGGTCATGCCAAACATCAGGTCTGACCAATCGATTAGTGGAGACTTGGGCCATGAACTTTCCCCAGTCCACCCCACAAGAGTTGGAAATAGTTTGGGATGTTGAAGAAGACATTTGATTGATATTTTAATCACCATTAATATAATTCCAGTTATATTCCAACCATTCAGTACCTAAAATGTAATTTGATTAAAGGTTAACTGCAACATTCATAAAAACTCTTTTAACTCTAGTAATAACCTGAAACTCTCAGCTTCATTATTTCTGCTCCAGGGTTAGAATTGCAGCCCTGGGAAATGAATTGCGCACAAATTTATCAAAACGACTAATTTTTTCCTTCCTGTATCTTCCTGCTTAAATGTGGTCGGGTAATTCATAAACTGAATCAGTTCTGACACCTCATTCGTCTTCAACATCCTTCATTGATCAGGGGATTCTCACTTGCATTGCCCCATGCATTTTACGCATGGACTTATCATGAAGTTTCATTACACCACCACCTTGTACACCTGAGAAAAAAATGACTAAACAATTTATATACATGTACTTGGAGGGATCCACGTGCTCGATCACAGAAACAAAGGTCTGTGCAGAGATTTTCACAGGGAATTACCATGGGCCACCACCCATTGTGTGATAGTGGCAAAAAAAAAGAACTTTCGCAAGTTCACATTAACACCAGTCCTGGACATACCTGTTTCTGTCTTGAAGACCTCGTGAGCAGGAGAAAACGTTTAATGGGAAACTTACAAAAACTAGAACGGCACTCAGTAGAGAGCATACATACCTCCACCTGGTTGGCCATATCAATCAATGGTGAAGAATCACTTAAAAAATTCTACGAGCTGAATCCGGATCCGGATCTTCACCAAAATTGAATCGATTATTCCTCGTCACACACTCAATCTGTCCAACAACTTTCATCCAAATCCATCCATAACTTTTTGAGATATCCCGCAATGTATCGTTTTTGGCCCTATCTCCCAATGGTGAAGAATCACTTAAAAATTAAATAATTCTCATATCCGAATCCATATTCAGATCTTCACCAAAATCGAATCGAATCGTCCTTGTCAGATACCTAACCGGTCCACAAAGTTTCGTCCAAATCCGTCCACAACTTTTTGAGATATCCTGCTATGTATCGTTTTTGGCCGGATCTCCCAATGGTGAAGAATCACTTAAAAGATTCCAGGAGCCGGATCCGAATCCAGATCTTCACCAAAATCTAATCATTTCGTCCTTGTCACATACGCTACATCTCCGCCAATTTTTGCCCGAATCCGTTCCCCAACGTTTTGAGATATTTTGTTCACAAACGTACAAACAAACGGACAAACAAACAGACAGACGGAGTGAAAACATAACCTCCATCCACCTTTGGTAGCGGAGGTAATACATTCTTAGCTCAAAGCCAAAGGGTGTCATGATTCCAAGGATGCTGAAAAGACAGAATAAACACCTCTTACAGCCATTGCATATCATCAACACAATCAGTGGATCCACCAACTCATATGAGTAGAAACACAAGTGAACTCAGTGGAGCACGCATATCTCCACCAGGATGACCAGTTTATGTTTTGTATCCCAATAATAGGCCAGATCCGGATTCGAACCTGAACCAAAATAGAATCGCTTTCTTATTGTCACCTAACCAACTCGTCCAACTTGTTTTGTCGAAATCAGTCCATAACTTTTTGAAATATCATGCTATATATGACATGTCGTTTTTGGCCCTACCACTTTTTGGTACATTAAGGAACCACTTGAAATTTTAAAGAAAATTCTCCTTCCTGGATCCGGATCCAGATCTTCACCAAACTATAATCGTTTTGTCTTTAACACACTCCCAACTTCTCTACCAAATTTCGTCTGAATCCGTCCACAACTTCTTGAGATATTATGTTCACAGACAGACAGACAGACAGACAGACAAGGGTGAAAACAAAACCTTCATCCACCTTTGATGATGGAGGTAAAATTGAAAATATACTAACATCAAGGGAGATGCATATTCATGTTCTTATTCTTGTTCTTATTCTTGCTCTTATTGTTGTTCTTGTTCTTGTGCATGTTCTTATTCTTATTCTTGTTCTTGTTCTTGTTCATGTTCTTATTCTTATTCTTATTCTTGTTCTTGTTCTTGTTCTTATTCTTATTCTTGTTCTTGTTCTTGTTCATGTTCTTGTTCTTGTTCATGTTCTTATTCTTATTCTTAATCTTGTTCTTGTTCTTGTTCTTGTTCATGTTCTTATTCTTGTTCTTATTCTTATTCTTGTTCTTGTTCTTGTTCATGTTCTTATTCTTGTTCTTATTCTTATTCTTGTTCTTGTTCTTGTTCATGTTCTTGTTCTTGTTCATGTTCTTATTCTTGTTCATGTTCGTGTTCTTGTTCTTGTTCATGTTCTTATTCTTATTCTTGTTCTTGTTCTTGTTCTTGTTCTTGTTCTTATTCTTATTCTTGTTCATGTTCGTGTTCTTGTTCTTGTTCATGTTCTTATTCTTATTCTTGTTCTTGTTCATGTTCTTGTTCTTGTTCTTATTCTTATTCTTATTCTTGTTCTTGTTCATGTTCTTATTCTTGTTCTTATTCTTATTCTTATTCTTGTTCTTGTTCTTGTTCATGTTCTTGTTCCTGTTCTTGTTCTTATTCTTGTTCTTGTTCTTGTTCTTGTTCTTGTTCTTGTTCATGTTCTTGTTCTTGTTCATGTTCTTATTCTTGTTCTTGTTCTTGTTCTTGTTCATGTTCTTATTCTTGTTCTTGTTCTTGTTCATGTTCTTATTCTTATTCTTATTCTTGTTCTTATTCTTGTTCTTGTTCATGTTCTTATTCTTATTCTTGTTCTTATTCTTGTTCTTGTTCTTGTTCATGTTCTTGTTCTTGTTCATGTTCTTATTCTTGTTCTTGTTCTTGTTCATGTTCTTATTCTTGTTCTTATTCTTGTTCTTGTTCTTATTCTTGTTCATGTTCTTATTCTTATTCTTATTCTTGTTCTTATTCTTGTTCTTGTTCTTGTTCTTGTTCATGTTCTTATTCTTATTCTTGTTCTTATTCTTATTCTTGTTCTTGTTCTTGTTCATGTTCTTATTATTGTTCTTGTTCTTGTTCATGTTCTTATTCTTGTTCTTGTTCTTGTTCTTGTTCATGTTCTTATTCTTATTCTTGTTCTTATTCTTATTCTTGTTCTTGTTCTTGTTCATGTTCTTATTCATGTTCTTATTCTTATTCTTGTTCTTGTTCTTGTTCTTGTTCTTGTTCATGTTCTTATTCTTGTTCTTATTCTTGCTCTTATTGTTGTTCTTGTTCTTGTGCATGTTCTTATTCTTATTCTTGTTCTTGTTCATGTTCTTATTCTTGTTCTTGTTCTTGTTCATGTTCTTGTTCTTGTTCATGTTCTTATTCTTATTCTTATTCTTGTTCTTGTTCTTGTTCATGTTCTTATTCTTGTTCTTGTTCTTGTTCTTGTTCATGTTCTTGTTCTTGTTCATGTTCTTATTCTTGTTCTTGTTCTTGTTCTTATTCTTATTCTTGTTCTTGTTCTTGTTCTTGTTCATGTTCTTATTCTTGTTCTTATTCTTGCTCTTATTGTTGTTCTTGTTCTTGTGCATGTTCTTATTCTTATTCTTGTTCTTGTTCTTGTTCATGTTCTTATTCTTGTTCTTGTTCTTGTTCTTGTTCTTATTCTTATTCTTATTCTTGTTCTTGTTCTTGTTCATGTTCTTATTCTTATTCTTGTTCATGTTCTTATTCTTGTTGTTATTCTTATTCTTGTTCTTGTTCTTGTTCTTGTTCTTGTTCTTGTTCTTATTCTTGTTCTTGTTCATGTTCTTATTCTTGTTCTTGTTCATGTTCTTAATCTTGTTCTTTTTCATGTTCTAAATCTTATTCTTGTTCATGTTCATGTTCTTGTTCTTGTTCTTTTTCTTGTTCTTGTTCTTGTTCATGTTCTTATTCTTGTTCATGTTCATGTTCTTATTATTGTTCTTGTTCATGTTCTTAATCTTGTTCTTGTTCATGTTCTTGTTCTTGTTCATGTTCTTGTTCTTATTCTTGTTCTTGTTCATGTTCTTATTATTGTTCTTGTTCATGTTCTTAATCTTGTTCTTGTTCATGTTCTTGTTCTTGTTCATGTTCTTGTTCTTGTTCTTGTTCTTGTTCATGTTCTTATTCTTGTTCATGTTCTTATTCTTGTTCTTGTTCATGTTCTTATTCTTGTTCTTGTTCATGTTCTTGTTCTTGTTCTTGTTCATGTTCTTATTATTGTTCTTGTTCATGTTCTTAATCTTGTTCTTGTTCATGTTCTTGTTCTTGTTCATGTTCTTGTTCTTGTTCTTGTTCTTGTTCATGTTCTTATTCTTGTTCATGTTCTTATTCTTAATCTTGTTCATGTTCTTATTCTTGTTCTTGTTCTTGTTCTTGTTCTTGTTCTTGTTCTTGTTCATGTTCTTATTCTTGTTCTTGTCTTGTTCTTGTTCTTATTCTTGTTCTTGTTCATGTTCTTATTCTTATTCTTGTTCTTGTTCTTGTTCTTGTTCTTATTCTTGTTCTTGTTCTTGTTCTTGTTCTTGTTCATGTTCTTATTCTTGTTCTTATTCTTGTTATTATTCTTGTTCTTGTTCATGTTCTTAATCTTGTTCTTTTTCATGTTCTTATTCTTATTCTTGTTCATGTTCATGTTCTTATTCTTTTTCATGTTCTTATTCTTATTCTTGTTCTTGTTCATGTTCTTATTCTTGTTCTTGTTCATGTTCTAATTCTTGTTCTTGTTCATGTTCTTAATCTTGTTCTTTTTCATGTTCTTATTCTTATTCTTGTTCATGTTCATGTTCTTGTTCTTTTTCTTGTTCTTGTTCTTGTTCATGTTCTTATTCTTGTTCATGTTCATGTTCTTATTCTTGTTCTTGTTCATGTTCTTATTCTTGTTCTTGTTCATGTTCTTGTTCTTGTTCATGTTCTTATTCTTGTTCTTGTTCTTGTTCATGTTCTTATTCTTGTTCTTGTTCATGTTCTTATTCTTGTTCTTGTTCATGTTCTTATTCTTGTTCTTGTTCATGTTCTTAATCTTGTTCTTTTTCATGTTCTTGTTCATGTTCTTATTCTTGTTCTTGTTCATGGTCTTGTTCATGTTCTTGTTCTTGTTCTTGTTCATGTGCATATTCTTGTTCTTGTTCATGTGCATATTATTGTTCTTGTTCATATTCTTATTCTTGTTCTTGTTCATGTGCATATTCTTGTTCTTGTTCATGTGCATATTCTTGTTCTTGTTCATGTTCTTATTCTTGTTCTTGTTCATGTTCTTATTCTTGTTCATGTTCTTATTCTTGTTCTTGTTCATGTTCTTATTCTTGTTCTTGTTCATGTGCATATTCTTGATCTTGTTCATGTGCATATTCTTGTTCTTGTTCATGTGCATATTCTTGTTCTTGTTCATGTGCATATTCTTGTTCTTGTTCATGTGCATATTCTTGTTCTTGTTCATGTTCTTATTCTTGTTCTTGTTCATGTTCTTATTCTTGTTCTTGTTCATGTTCTTGTTCTTGTTCTTGTTCATGTTCTTATTCTTGTTCTTGTTCATGTGCATATTCTTGATCTTGTTCATGTGCATATTCTTGTTCTTGTTCATGTGCATATTCTTGTTCTTGTTCATGTGCATATTCTTGTTCTTGTTCATGTGCATTTTCTTGTTCTTGTTCATGTTCTTATTCTTGTTCTTGTTCATGTTCTTGTTCATGTTCTTGTTCTTGTTCTTGTTCATGTTCTTGTTCTTGTTCATGTGCATATTCTTGTTCTTGTTCATGTTCTTATTCTTGTTCATGTTCTTATTCTTGTTCATGTTCTTGTTCATGTGCATATTTTTATTCTTGTTCTTGTTCATGTGCATATTCTTGTTATTGTTCATGTGCATATTCTTGTTCTTGTTCATGTGCATATTCTTGTTCTTGTTCATGTGCATATTCTTGTTCTTGTTCATGTGCATATTCTTGTGCTTGTTCTTATTTATATTCATATTCTTGTTCATATTCTTGTTCATGTTCTTATTCATATTCTTTTTTGTGGTCCACGTAAAAACATGGAGATTTTCTTTCTTCTGACAATTCAAAGACAAAGAAAGGTCAATTCAACACAATTTAAAGAAAGGGATGGAGGATGCATCCCACCCTTTCCAAAGTCGCATTAAACATGTGAATTGAATTTGGTCCAAAAGATAGTCGAAAGCGACGAGGTAGAACACAAAGGTGAATGTCCGAACGATTAACACAAAAACAACGGTGAAGTGGGTGTGATGAGAATTCGGCCAAACGCATGGTAATTTGGTCAACACTTGGGAATTCGGCCAACACATGGGGATTCTGTCAACACTTGGGAATTCGGCCAACACTTGGGGATTCTGCCAACACTTGGGAATTCGGCCAACACTTGGGGATTCTGCCAACACTAGGGAATTCGGCCAACACTTGGGGATTCTGTCAACACTTGGGAATTCGGCCAACACTAGGGAATTCGGCCAACATTTGGGGATTCTGCCAACACTAGGGAATTCAGCCAACACTTGGGAATACAGCCAGCACTTGGGAATTCGGCCAACACTTGGGAATTCGGCCAACACTTGGGAATTCGGCCAACACTTGGGAATATGGCCAAAAGTAGGGAATATGGCCAACACTTGGGAATTCGGCGAACACTTGGGAATTCGGCCAACACTTGGGAATTTGGCCAACACTTGGGAATATGGCCAACACTTGGGAATATGGCCAACACTTGGGAATATGGCAAACACTTGGGAATATGGCAAACACTTGGGAATATGGCAAACACTTGGGAATATGGCCAACACTTGGGAATACTGCCAACAATTGGAAATTCGGCCAACACTTGGGAATTCGGCCAACACTTGGGAATACAGCCAACACTTGAGAATACAGCCAACACTTGGGAATTCGGCCAACACTTGGGGATTCTGCCAACACTTGGGAATTCGGCCAACACATGGGGATTCTGTCAACACTTGGGAATTCGGCCAACACTTGGGGATTCTGCCAACACTTGGGAATTCGGCCAACACTTGGGGATTCTGTCAACACTTGGGAATTCGGCCAACACTAGGGAATTCGGCCAACATTTGGGGATTCTGCCAACACTAGGGAATTCAGCCAACACTTGGGAATACAGCCAGCACTTGGGAATTCGGCCAACACTTGGGAATTCGGCCAACACTTGGGAATTCGGCCAACACTTGGGAATATGGCCAAAGGTAGGGAATATGGCCAACACTTGGGAATTCGGCCAACACTTGGGAATTCAGCCAACACTTGGGAATTCAGCCAACACTTGGGGATTCTGCCAACACTAGGGAATTCAGCCAACACTTGGGAATACAGCCAACACTTGGGAATTCGGCCAACACTTGGGAATACAGCCAACACTTGGGAATTCGGCCAACACTTGGGAATTCGGCCAACACTTGGGAATATGGCCAACACTTGGGAATATGGCCAAAGGTAGGGAATATGGCCAACACTTGGGAATTCGGCCAACACTTGGGAATACAGCCAACACTAGGGAATTCAGCGAACACTTGGGAATACAGCCAACATTTAGGAATTCAGAATTCGGCCAATACTTGGGAATACAGCCAACACTAGGGAATTCAGCCAACACTTGGGAATACAGCCAACACTTGGGAATACAGCCAACATTTAGGAATTCAGAATTCGGCCAACACTTGGGAATTCAGCCAACACTTGGGGATTCGGCCAACACTTGGGGATTCTGCCAACACTTGGGGATTCTGCCAACACTAGGGAATTCAGCCAACACTTGGGAATACAGCCAACACTTGGGAATTCGGCCAACACTTGGGAATACAGCCAACACTTGGAAATACAGCCAACATTTGGGAATTCGGCCAACACTTGGGAATTCGGCCAACACTTGGGAATATGGACAAAAGTAGGGAATATGGCCAACACTTGGGAATACAGCCAACACTAGGGAATTCGGCCAACACTTGGGAATTCAGCCAACACTTGGGGATTCGGCCAACACTTGGGGATTCTGCCAACACTAGGGAATTCAGGCAACACTTGGGAATACAGCCAGCACTTGGGAATTCGGCCAGCACTTGGGAATTCGGCCAACACTTGGGAATTCGGCCAACACTTGGGAATATGGCCAAAAGTAGGGAATATGGCCAACACTTGGGAATTCGGCGAACACTTGGGAATTCGGCCAACACTTGGGAATTTGGCCAACACTTGGGAATATGGACAAAAGTAGGGAATATGGCCAACACTTGGGAATACAGCCAACACTAGGGAATTCGGCCAACACTTGGGAATTCAGCCAACACTTGGGGATTCGGCCAACACTTGGGGATTCTGCCAACACTAGGGAATTCAGCCAACACTTGGGAATACAGCCAACACTTGGGAATACAGCCAACACTTGGAAATACAGCCAACACTTGGGAATTCGGCCAACACTTGGGAATTCGGCCAACACTTGGGAATATGGACAAAAGTAGGGAATATGGCCAACACTTGGGAATACAGCCAACACTAGGGAATTCGGCCAACACTTGGGAATTCGGCCAATACTTGGGGATTCTGCCAACACTTGGGAATACAGCCAACACATGGGAATTCGGCCAACACTTGGGAATACAGCCAACACTTGGGAATACAGCCAACACTTGGGAATTCGGCCAACACTTGGGAATTCGGCCAAACTTGGGAATTCGGCCAACACTTGGGAATTCGGCCAACACTTGGGAATATGGCCAAAAGTAGGGAATATGGCCAACACTTGGGAATTCGGGGAACACTTGGGAATTCGGCCAACACTTGGGAATTTGGCCAACACTTGGGAATATGGCCAACACTTGGGAATATGGCCAACACTTGGGAATATGGCAAACACTTGGGAATATGGCCAACACTTGGGAATACTGCCAACAATTGGAAATTCGGCCAACACTTGGGAATTCGGCCAACACTTGGGAATTCGGCTAACACTTGGGAATATGGCCAAAAGTAGGGAATATGGCCAACACTTGGGAATTTGGCAACCACTTGGGAATTTGGAGAACACTTGGGAATTTGGCAAACACGGGAATTTTGGCAAACACTTGGGAATTTGGCGAACACTTGGGAATTTGGCGAACACTTGGGAATTTGGCGAACACTTGGGGATTTTGGCAAACACTTGGGAATTTGGCGAATACTTGGGAATTTGGCGAACACTTGGGAATTTGGCGAACACTTGGGAATTTGGCGAACACTTGGGAATTCTACCAACACTTGGGAATTCAGTGAACAATTGGGAGATCGCTCAACTCTTGGGAATTCATGCTCCATTTCAATTTGTTATCAATCATTGTACCCAAATACTTATGTTCACGAACTAGTTCGATACAACCAACGGTCGTTAATGATCAGAGGGTCATGATCACCTGATACGCGTCGAAACTCAAAAATCAGTTCCTTTGTCTTGTTCACATTAAGAAGTAAATTATGACGTCACACCAGTCTACAAACTTCTGAACTTAGTTCACATAATCATGGTTATTATTGGGCAAGAACGCACTAATTACCGCATCAGCATATTTGATGTTACTACAATTATGACCTGAACTGCAGCAGTTACCTGTATACTTATGCTACTTCACCGTTGTAGTCTATATTTAAGAAAGTTGTGAATTAAACTTGAAAGTGGAGGTGAGTGGAGGTGAGTGGAGGTGAGTGGAGGTGTGACACCTAGTTTCAGTAATTCGTCAATTGATACGTGTGGTCCGATGGTATTGAAGGCCCTGGAGAAATCGATAAATAATGATCTTACAAAGGATTTGGGAGTATCTAAATTATGGAACAATCTTTGGAGATAAACAAGCAGAGCATCCTCCACACCTCCATTTGTCTGATATGCAAATTGAGATCGGAAAGGAAGACAAAGTTGGAGGAATTTTAAAGCCAGTCTGCACAACCTGTCCTGCATCCACAGGTGAGTAATGATTCACTTTTCTTGGAAAAATTTCTTGGAATTTCTTGGAAAGAGTGAGAATCAACGTTTCTAATCGATGGAAATGACATGGAGGAACCGTTACACATCGGTTTGGCAATTACAAAGGGTATCAGGTAGTCATTGATGTTGAATGAATAAATGGTGTCGATGACTGATGATGATCAATGAATCATCTATCACCTGCTGGGCCAAGGTTGCTCTTGCTCTTGCTTGCTGGTCTGCTGGGCTATCCCAAAACACGTTGCTCTTGATATAAAAACAACAAACACCCAAAGGTCTACATTATGATGCTGCCCTCTTTTATTATTTATATCTCCATCTGCACGCTGCAGATGTTCAAACAACTTCCGCGGTAGAGAACACTCCAACGCCTTTGTTTTTAGAAAAGGAAAATTTGCATGCGACATTACGGGACACGTGACCAATGCTTTGCATGAAAATGAGCCCAGAAGGGCCATTGTCATGATTTTATGATAATAGTAGTTGTGTCAAGACATTTCGCTTTCACTGCATAATCCTTTTGGGGATTTCCCAATTGTTGGGCCGGAGCCAGGTCTGTATTTTTCCTTTATTATGTATTGTGCATTGATCCTGTGCATTGCGGCCTCGCTGACCTCACCCCCATGTGACCCCATTTCCAAGCACTCCCTTTCCCAGGTTATTGTGATTTTCATCTTTTTGTTTTGGTCGTTGTCGGTTGGTTTGGTCCTTTTCCTGTTTCTTCCCCACTTGCTACTTCCTCTTTTAGCTGTGTTTCATTCAGATTGTGGGAAGCTTGTTTACCCCCTTGTTTACCCCCCCCCCCCCCCCCCTGTGGTGGTAAGGTGTCCTTCTCCCAAACCCCTTGATCTCAATCTCACCTCTCTTCTGTTGGTGTTTTCCCCTTTACCTTTTGTTCCCTCCATTCTGCCCCAGTGCTTCCCCCAGACGAGCTTCCATCACGTGTACAAAAAAGTACTTTTCTCTACGGTCATGGGGAATGTAATGATGGGAAAGCTCAATGGATTCCTTGTAAATATATGTCTTCTTCCAGAATCCCACAACTGGTTAATCCTCTCTCCAAATTCTAAGTGGAACATTCAGCTCCATTCGCTCATCCCTCTATTCTCCCGTCTGTGGAACGGAAATCCTGTGTCTACTGTCCTGCATCGCACGATCCAGTCGTTCCAAAAGTGCTGCCCATGGTCACCTCATGCTTTCTCCCACACATATTCCTTTTCTTGATGACTCCGTCCCGGGCTTCCAGCCTTCCACTCACGTGCGATGTCTGCGTCTACCTGTTCCCCTTTGATCCTCTGGTAGTGTGTGAACCTGCTGCTCTCTGTCGGTTGATCACCATTCCAGTAGCCAACATTTCTGGATAAATAAATGGATTAAAACAATATGCTGTACTTCCATCACTTTTATTTTCTGTCTTCCTTCCCAATATCCTTATTAGCACACGAGATGGGGGTTTGCAATCACTTGTATGTGTGTCTGTCTCTGTGCGTGTGTCTGTTTCTGTGCGTGTGTCTGTCTCTGTGCATGCGTCTGTCTCTGTGGGTGTCTGTCTCTCTGTGTGTGTCTGTCTCTGTGTGTGTCTGTCTCTGTGTGTGTGTCTGTCTCTGCTGTGTTTTTGTGCTGTATGTTTGTGTGTCTGTCTGTGTGTCTGTCTGTGTGTGTATGTGTGTTTGTGTGTGTGTGTGTGTGTTTGTCTGTGTGTCTGTGTGTGTGTCTGCGTGTGTGTGTGTGTGTGTATCGGTGTGTGTGTGTGTCTGTCTATGTGTGTGTCTGTCTGTCTGTCTGTCTCTGTGTGTGTCTGTCTCTGTGTGTGTCTGTCTCTGTGTGTGTCTGTCTCTGTGTGTGTCTGTCTGTGTGTGTGTGTGTGTGTGTGTGTGTCTGTCTGTCTGTCTGTGTTTGTGTCTGTCTGTCTATGTGTCTGTCTCTGCTGTGTGTTTATGCTGTGTGTTTGTGTGTCTGTCTGTGTGTCTGTCTGTGTGTGTGTATGTGTGTGTGTATGTGTGTGTCTGTCTGTGTGTGTGTCTGTCTGTGTGTGTGTGTCTGTGTGTCTGTGTGTGTGTGTCTCTGTGTGTGTATGTCTGTGTGTGTGTGTGTGTGTGTGTGCCTGTGTCTGTGTGTGTGTGTGTGTGTCTGTCTGTGCGTGTGTCTGTCTGTCTGTGTCTGTCTGTGTGTGTGTCTGTCTGTGTGTGTCTGCCTGTGTGTGTCTGTCTGTGTGATTATATGTCTGTGTGTGTGTGTGTGTTTCTGTGTGTGTATCTGTGTGTCTGTCTGTCTGTGTGTGTGTGTGTGTCTGTGTCTGTCTGTGTGTGTGTGTCTGTCTGTCTGTGTGTCTGTCTGTCTATCTGTGTCTGTCTGTGTGTGTGTCTGTCTGTGTGTGTCTGCCTGTGTGTGTCTGTCTGTGTGATTATATGTCTGTGTGTGTGTGTGTGTGTATATGTGTGTTTGTCCAGACAATAATTTTTTTTACCATTTCAGCTATTGTCATCAAATTTTCACCAAATCTTTATTCTTATTATACGGAGAAGGCAAATTATTAATTTTGTCAAAAGATCAAAAGGTCAAAAGGTCAAAAGGTCAGCATCACATAAAATCATCAATTTGCATCTAATTGACCTGAGATTTAAATTTACCATTTGAGTTTTTGTCATCACATTTTCAACAAAGCTTTATTATGAGAATATGGAGAAGGTTAATTAATAATTTGGTTAAAGGTCAAAGGTCAAGGTTGTGTAAAATCACCAATTTTCACCAGATTGACCTGAAATTTAAAGAATTTGCATATCGGGTCACTGAATTGGTTCACTCATGAAAAGGTAGGAGTCGATTGTTTTTTTTTTAGATCAAAAAGTCAAAGGTCAAGATTGCATAAAATCGTCAATTTTCATTTTGTTTTTTATTGCATTTTCAGATGCTTTCTAGTTTTTCTTTGTTTTGCAAACCTTACCACATTATCCCCTCACAGCTTAACACTTGCATTACCTCAGAAGCCTTGCAGACTGGGGCATCAGCTGGGAGCCATGCTCATCAGGTTTTGATCCTTTAAACCCAGTACTCAGTAATGGTGGTTCAGCAGGAGCTGTTAAAACGAAATTACATCCTAGGCCATCTATTTGCATAACATAATAGAGTCAGATATTTATACGTCAGTACGTGTTCTCTCCAAAGTGGCAGTTTGGAGTCACGTGCTGAGCTTAGCGGAAATTATGCCATTGAGGAAAAGGAAAACAAATATTCACAGGTCCTGGATTCAAATGAACCATCACATTCCTTTCGTACAAATATTTGACCACTTCTTGACAATCCTCTCCGACATCCCACAAAGGAATATTTTTTATGAGAATCGATTGATAAATCGGTGATCAAATGTAGAATATAAAATATGTTATGAATCGCAGTTCAGTTGTAAGATTAACACTGTAAAAGGATTACCTTGAAAAAGAGCAATATAATCAATGCTGTTCAATTAAAGATGTTTATAATGTCAGGACACGTACTTATTGATCGCTCTGATGTTTTCATAACATTTTCAGGGCTGTGAGACATGTTTTTAATGGTCCTTGGATCAAAATGTAGGGGTACATTTAACTTGGGAACTGCGAGACCAATCTGGGTGATATTTTCAGGGATTATGTTTAACATAATTACATAACTATCTTACAATAATTCACCAAATGTCTGTCTGTCTGTCTGTCTGTTCCCAGGTACCGCAAAAACGGCTGAACCGATCGCAACGAAATTTTGGGTGGGTAATCCTGGGACCCCCTGGAGTAAAATAGGCTTAATTGTTTTTCCAATTTTTCTTTCCCAATTTTCCAATTTTTCCAATTTTCCAAACACGATGGAATAATATTTACCGATATGAACAGTGATGTGGCTTTTATTGAAATTCTACAAATACTGTTGAGATTTTGATGATTTGCGTGTGATATGATTTAACGGATGTTTATATAAATCGTTTAAAATAAAAAAAACCTTCAACTTCTGATATTTTGCCTTTTCATTTGGGCCCCCCAATTGAAGCCCCGCCCATAGGGCGGGTACCGTTGCTGGTATATGTAAAGTACCATCCACACTCCCCCCCAATGCTAGAATTACAATTTTACTACCTTCTTATTGCAACCCTAATTGGACGAGAGTTGTTGCCTTGGTGGTGTAACGGTTTGCGTGTCCGCCCTGAATCTGGGAGGTCGGTGGTTCCAAACCCTGGCTGAGTCATAACAAAGACTTCAAAAATGGTACGTGCTGCTTATTTGCAATTTAAAAGGATAGCATGGACAATCCTTATGGGAAGGAGGAAATTCCTTCCCAGTAAATGCTCCACTTTGTGCGGTGGTAAAGGCAGTACCATTGTTGTGACGTTACTGGTACCCCCAGAGTACCCCAGGAAGTGACGTCACTGGTACCCAGAGTTCCGCAGGTTCTTCCGCCGGAAATTGTCACTGTTTATTCACTTTCAAATTTGTTTATCCGCAACCGCTTGAGCGATTAACATGATACTTTCACCGAAGGAGTGCCTACCACTGGATAGATTTTTCATCGTAACTGTGATGTCATAGGTCACGTGGTATGGCAGCCATGTTGGAAAAAGTGAAAACTTTGGACTGCTCAAACAGTTATGCCAAGCAGTTCAATCTTGGTTTCATCAGACCACAGAATCGTGTTTCTCACAGTCTGAAAGTCCTTTAGATGCTTTTTTGCAAACTCCACGCGGGCTTTCATGTGTCTTTCACTGAGGAGAGGCTTCCGTCTGGCCACTCTGCCATAAAGCCCAGATCGGTGGAGTGTTGCAGCGATGGTTGTCCTTCTGGAAGTTTCTCCCATCTCCACACAGGATCTCTGGAGCTCAGCCAGAGTGACCATCGGGTTCTTGGTCACCTCTCTTACCAAGGCCCTTCTCCCCCGTTTGCTCAGTTTCGCCGGGCGGCCAGCTCTAGGAAGAGTCCTGGTTTTTTTTTTTTGTTTTTTTTTTGTATACAAGATCGAGGCTCGTGAAAGAGCAAACATTAATCACACAAAAAGACAAACCGACACATAAAACACAAAAAACAAGGGGAGCGGCAGACAAGATGGGGAGAGAGGGGGGAGGACACAAAAGAGAGGGGGAAGAAGGGGAAGGACACAAACCTGGAGTCCTGGTTGTTCCAAACTTCTTCCATTTAAGAATTATGGAGGCCACTGTGCTCTTGGGAACCTTCAATGCAGCAGAATTTTTTTTGTAGGCTTCCCCAGCTCTGTACCTCGACACAATCCTGTGTCTGAGCTCTGCAGGCAGTTCCTTCGACCTCATGGCTTGGTTTTTGCTCTGATATGCATTGTCTGCTGTGAGACCTTATATAGACAGGTGTGTGCCTTTCCAAATCATGTCCAATCAATTGCATTTACCACAGGTGGACTCCAATCAAGGTGTAGAAACATCTCAAAGATGATCAAGAGAAATGGGAGGCACCTGAGCTAAATTTCAAGTGTCATAGCAAAGGGTATGAATACTTATGTCAATGTGATATTTCAGTTTTTTCTTTTTAATAAATTTGCAAAACTTTCTAAAATCCTGTTTTCTCTTTGTCATTATGGGGTATTGAGTGTAGATTGATGAGGGAAAAAAATGAATATAAACGATTTCAGCATAAGGCTGCAACATAACAAAATGTGAAAAAAGTGAAGGGGTCTGAATACTTTCTGAATGCACTGTAGATCAGGAACCCACTAATGGGAACAACATTTGTTAATGATGACGTCATAATTGTATACATCGATTTAAAAAAAAAATCTGATCAATGCAAAAAGTTTTGAAGGTGATCCACGAAGAATTTTGTTTCGTGGAAACAATTGATGACATCATCGGTGACCGTTTGGCAGCAATATGTTTTTGGAAATCTTTTTCAAAAAAAAAAACCTTGAAAAATCTTCTTCTCTGAAACGGCCGAACTGGTGTTTGCGAAATTTTACAGGTATGATCAACTTCCCATGTGAAACAAAGCTTGATAACTATGATGTCATCAGTGACATGGGTTGGCAGCCATATTTGATTTTAGCCTTTAAAATAAACCCAAAAAAGTCTTCTTCTCTCAAACTGCCAAACCGAAAGGCGATGCAAAACTTAAGGTATATCATTGAGTACCCGTGAGTGACCGTGACATTAAAAGTTTGATACAGTCAGGTTCACTATGTATTTTTGTTCAAAATTTATGGAGATTAGTAAACCAGTGCCTTTTTGGAAAGCTTATGGCATCAGTAATCTGAAAATCAATGTTTTTATTTGCACGGATGCCTGCACAGCCGCCATTTTGGATTTTCAAAATGGCCACCTTAAATTAAGAATTTCCAAATATCTCAGCTTGTAATTGACATAGAAACTTCATTCTAAATGCTAATCCTATGTTTCCAGGCCCAAGGAATCCAAAGCTTATGTCAAATTAGTGATTTTGAACACCAAAAACCAAAAAAAGAAGAAGTTTGTGAAATTACGTTTGTATTTTCAAGAAAAAATGCACTCAAATTGTTGGTAGTGACAACAGCATACGTATAGACGTATTTCCTATCTCAGCTTGACACATCATCATCACTCTCAGTGTCATATTCAACATTACAGTCTGAATCGTGTTCGCATTCTGTGCCATACAAGCATTTCTGGCGGCAGTTGCAACAGTGTTTATAAATCCTGATTCTTCAATAATTTTACATTATTTTAGCAGAAGTTTTGCAATATTTAATTTTATACAGTTAAAATTTATGTTAACACAGCTAGTACACAATTATATTGGTGTTGGTTAATATAGTGGTGGCTCATTTATTTTCAGTGCCTGAGTCATCATGAGTGAAGATCCAGGAACCAGCAAGTTGAGTTTGGTCAAGTCGTCCATGGACACAGTAGACTGGAAGCAGTGCATTCTTTGTCAGGAGTCCACTGCCAGAAAAGGAACACTTGTCCAATATCCCAGAACAGAATCATACCAGAAACTACTCGATGTAGTCCAGCTTACAGGATGGGAAATATGTTGACATCCAAAGACGCCTCAAAGACTTTACCAAAGAAATATTGATTGAAAGGAAACCCATGTGGCATCGGAGTTGTTATTCTGATGTCACAAATCAAGTATCCATACAGCAAGCGAGGGACCGCTTGCAGCTTGCCATGTCTACAGGAACCTATGCTGTGAAAAAACGTGGGCATAAAAGAACAAGCTCTGGAATTGAACCATCAGGAACCCCAGGCACCTCAGCACCTTTCACTAGACATGCGACAGAACCGTTGACAAGGGATCACTGCTTCTTATGTCAAGAAGATGATGACCAGCGTCTCTTCACCGTACGAACTGAAAACGCGCGGAAGGCACTTAGACGAACTATGGAAATTTCCCAAGATCCAGCATTGATGACAAGACTACGTTATTGCACTCTCACCCAAGTGATGCCCATGCGATAGATGCAATATACCACAAAGCATCCTGGACACGACATGTGTTCCATGTCCTGAGGGATGATGCCAGCAACCGGGCCAAGTCTACAAAGACAGACATACCAATGCAAGTACCATGCTTGATTGAGCTGATCAATCTCATTGAATATCAAACCCAAAATGAGGCTCATATACCCATGGATGCCAACGAAAAAACCTACATATCTATGCTTGGTGGTAGTGATGAGGCACAGAAGCACACTCCGACACTGACACGACAGTGGCTAAAGGACAAAATTCTTGCAGAGTTACCAAATGTGAAGTCAGTGAGGCAGAAAGACAGAAGAAAACCATCTGTTCTTTACTGTCCTGAAGCCTGCGAAGAAGATATGGTCTACACTTCCTTGATGCAAGATGCCACAAGTGAAATGGCAAACACAAAGATGATAAACAAGACAGCTAAGCTAATATGCAACAGCATTGCCAATTTCGCTGATGAGATGGAAACACACACAATTACAGTATCCAGCACAAGAGAGGATGTCCCGACCGAGCTGTACAGCCTTATACGGTGGATTTTGGTGGGATCTGAGGAGGAGGACAGTTGACAGGTTAGCATTGACCATACGTCAGAATATCATGTATGCTTTCAAGACCAGGAGACAATTGCACCACGTTCCCAAGAAAGCCACTGGAACATTTCGGATACCACACACAAAAGAAAACCCATAGGTTGTAGGGTTGGCACTCACTGTACATGATGACACCAGGAACAAGGCGCTGATGGACCTCCTCCATGTACAGAACTACTTCGTATCACACAGCCGTGCCTTGCTCCTAGAAACAGCAATTGGCAATGCTGTTGTGGAAAACACAAAACAATTTGATGGATTGTATGTACTGTACCACCTTTCCTCAAGAAAGGTACATTTGTCGTCTTCGCTGTTGATAATACAGATTTTGCAGAGGACACTGTAGATGGCAAAGGCATCACACATGGCACAATCACCGCAGTGTATCAGAAGGCAGATGCTCCTGGAGAATCAATCGCACCCAATTTGGAAGTTATTGAGGCAAAAAACCTGTCAGTTGTCCCTTATCATGTACCCATCGAGCCTTGCAGTAAGCCAAAGCCTGGGCCAGTCAAGAGAGCAAAGGAATTCAAGGCGTGTTTCACAGGTGTTGCTGGATCCCATGAACTAACCAATCTTGGTTGGATGATTGCATCTGCTTTGTCTAGACTAGATCAACCGACAGTGACTCACAAAGCAGTATCCCAGGCTGGGCAGGCTACAAATCACTCACGTCATCTATTCAGTCACTGACTCAAGTCGGTGCCTTTCCTATACTTCCAGAGGTCTCACATGAGTGGTCTACCATGCTGACTGTGATGTTGCAAGCGCCTCAGTTGAAGAGCTTGGCAGTTGGTGAAAACCACCTAACTGTCATAACCCTTGACATGGCCATGTACGAGAAGGCAGTACAGTTGCTAGATGCAAGACCTAACTTGAAAAGAGAAGTTGTTCCGAGACTTGGGGAGCTGCATGCTGTGATGACTGCTTCAATAGAAAATTCTGGCATCCTCAAGTGCTCAAGTGCGGCCACTACAAGAGAGCACTCCGTGCACACATCCACACTTACATGGCTCTGTATGAATTTGCTCTAGAACAGTTCTTCACAGAGATGCCACAACTAAATGAAATCTGCTCAAAACCAGCAAATTAATTACAGGAAGCCTGCACAAACACAGCTTCTGGGACAAGTGATGGAGCAGAATGCATCAGAATTGCTAACACTCACCTGCTTCAAGTCTTGACCTTCAACATTCAACAGCTGAAGAAGTGGGAAGCTCAGAAATCATCTAACGCTATTTTCAAGTCATTGATGAATTACCTCCACGAGGTAATTCTGGATGTTGAAGCATCCAGAAATGCTGATCTCGTTCTCCATCTGGAGGCTTCAGAAGCACTCAGCAAGCAGTTTTTCGCAATGGATCGAATAAAATACAAACGCCTCTGGCCAAGATACATCGCCAACATGCACGAAATGAAGACAAGCCATCCAGCAACATGGTGAGAACTTCAAGATGGAAACACATGTCACCAAGAGTGAGATTCCGTTCGTCTCAATAGGTGCAGACCATGCCTGCGAACATCTCAACAAGATGATGGACGTTTATTCTGGCCTAATTGGCATTACCAATAATGTGAATGCTAGGCAGCAGTTCTTCTTGGCTTCTCCAGAGATGTCGTGCCTCTCAACAGAGTTTAAAGGACAGTTCGGGCTTTAAGTAAACGAGCCAGAGGAACACCATGACGTACGACCCACCGCTGTCAGGACAGAGCATGAAGCTGTTGACAAAATCAAGGCTGCAATACTGAGCCACGGGAATCCCGTTGCTGTTGAAGATGATCAGCTATACAATTTCATCACACATGCATATGTACGACAAGAGTATGTTCCACAAATCTTGAACATTGATGACATCGGACAGAACCTTTATGAAGATTATGTCACTGAACATATCAATGGAGATGTTAGTCTCTGGGCACCAGTCAAACAGCAGAACAACAAGATGTACATGTCTGGCAGCAAGAAACAAACTTTCAAGTTCCGTTACCAGACAGTTGACCTAAACGAGACCAAAGATCTCCATGGTCGGCTGATGATTCTCACCAGGTTGAGCAGGAACATCGATCAGAAGAATGCAGTTGACAACTATGAGTTCACATCGACTCCGAGAGCACTATTTGCACCAGACGGCTCAATACTGCCATGCACTGACTAGTCCAAGCTGATACACAGCCTTGAGAAGATGGCAAAAACAGATGAAACCCAGGAACAGACTGAAGATCTAGAGGCCAAAGAGCAGGATGATGATAGAGGTCCTATATCATCATCTCCATCGTCGTCATCAAATCAAAAGATCGTCATAGTTGATGGAATGGTGCTTGTCCAGAAGATGACAAAGAAATCAAGGACAATCAGCACAGTCAACGATCTAGCCCAGTGTTCCAATGACAGGCTCGTGAACTTGACAGGAGGGTTCAGTGAGGTAATCCTGGTCTTCAATACATACAAACATGACTCACTAAAGGAGGAAACTAGAGAGAGACGACGACAAGGAAAATCTCCTATACAGTATCAGGTTGCAGATGATACGAACATCAAACACATCCCACTGGCACGGATTGTATCACATGAAAAAACGAAAGCAGATTTGACAGACTATCTCGCCAAAGAAACCCTTGATTACAACAAAAACTCACCTCAGTTAGTCATCACATCAGCAACAGGTCACACCAGAAGCAACAGAAACATGCACTTTGAAGACAACAATCACGAGGACGCTGACACATTGATGATCTGCCTGGCAGCGGAGGCATCACAGCGATGTCCTGTGCACAGCTAGCATTCTTCACTCCTGATACTGATGTCTTGGTTCTGGCTGTGGCCACTAATCTGGAGAGCTAGAGCCAATATGTGTCGGAATAGAGACAATCTGGAGAGCTTTGGGTAAAGAAAAGGCGCAAGCTGTACCTGTATTCCACACATTCACTGGAGCAGACAATGTTGGAAAATTCTCAGGAATAGGCAAAACAAAATGGTTTCAGCAGTATATGAAAGCTGAAATGCACTTAGTCAGAACACTGATGAAACTACCGGAGGAAGGTGACCTAACACAGGAGATGAAAGACGTATTGGCCAAATTTGTGTGCTCAACCTACTGTCCCAAAAGTATTTACATTGCAAGTATCCCTGATCTAAGATGGTATCTGTTTTGTAAACACCGAGCTGAAAGCAACAACTTACCTCCTACACTCGATGCACTTGAGGAACACATCCAGCGTGTGCGGTTACAAACCCGAGTATGGTGCCAGGCTAATGTTACGCAGCAACAGCCTTTTGACCCCCTGAAATTTGGTTACTCTCAGGACAAAAGTGGCCGAATACTGCCAGTCACCACAAAGGTTCCTCCTGTCCCACAAACCATCATCGAGTTGGTGAGATGCCACTGCAAAACCAACTGTTCCACACAGAGATGTTCATGCAGAAGGAAAAACTTGCCTTGCCCAGAACTCTGCTTGTGCGGCACAGAATGCGAAAACGATGCAGACTGTAATGTTGAATATGACACTGAGAGTGATGATGTGTAATGATGTGTCAAACTGAGATAGGAAATACGTCTATACGTATGCTGTTGTCACTACCAACAATTTGAGCGTGCATTTTTTCTTGAAAATACAAACATAATTTCACAAACTTCTTCTTTTCTTGGTTTTTGGTGTTCATAATCACTAATTTGACATAAGCTTTGGATTCATTGGGCCTGGAAACATAGGATTAGCATTCAGAATGAAGTTTCTATGTCAGTTACAAGCTGAGATATTCGGAAATTCTTATTTTACGGTGGCCATTTTGAAAATCCAAAATGGCGGCTATGCAGGTATCGGCGCAAATGTAAACATTCATTTTCAGATTCCTGATGCCATAAGCTTTCCAAAAATGCACTGGTTTGCTAATCTCCATAAATTTTGAACGAAAGTGTTTTTATTGACATGGTGAACTGGACTAATAACTAAAACATCATCGGTTAAGTGTTTTCAGAAAAAAAGGTTTTTTAAAAGGTTTTCCTTAAATCCAATATGGCTGCCAAACCATGTGACTTATGATGTCATTGTGATCATACCTGTTTCACATGGGTAGCATATTGTCGTGAGACTCCCGGTTAACACCGGAAGGTCGCGGATAGGCCTAAACGGTTTATTCGGAGGCAACAACCAAACACGGATTTTACTATGTCGCACGGGAGGAAGAAGGAAAATGGAAGGCTGCGGCAAAAGCTTATCTTCAACGAACCCACGGCAGCTTCGGTCCTGTAAGGGAATTAACTCAACCGGGCACAGGTTTAAAATTGGATCGAAAGTAATACAAGGGTTTATTACAAATAAGGACAGGGACAGGAAAATACACGCCGGTAATAAAATGTCCTAAATCGGGATGTCCCACACACAGATATCAGAAACAAATGAGGGAATATGAATTAATAAAAAGAAAAACGTCCATTATGTAATTGTAAAATGTTCTGCGGATGCGGCCTTATCTCGTCTGTCGTCTTGCGTCCCCAAGCTCCGCTGCACACCACAAGGCCCCTTGCTCCAGCACCACAGCAACGCGAAGGCCTGAGCCAACACCCACTCCATTCGCACACGAGGCCCCAAAGCAGGAAAAGCACCGTGCGTCCAACGCAGGCTAGCGGCTCCAAGCGAGGTCGATCTTCACACACGGTCGGCCTGCCACGTTCCAGTCAGCTCTCCCGAAGCAAACGTGCAAGAAGCAAGCGAACTCCACTCGGGCTATGACTCAACTCCACTCGGGCTGTGCAAGACGAAGAAGAGCTGCAATAGCGAGCTGCGCAAAACAAGAACCGGATGTGCTCTCTAGACCAACTCCAATGGCGCAACACTCAGAAGAACCAGAGAGAAGAGCGAATGATGTCCAAGCACCAAGAGAGCCAGCCTGCCAGAGAGAGAAAATGGCGTTTGGCACTCCCTTAAATAACCTTTTCGGTGACGTCAGCCTTGGCGCGCTACCAACCAGCGACTTCCACCGAACCTTCCAGCTTCGCGCCTCTCGCACTCGTTGGCAGGAGGTTCGCGCCCAGCGCGCCGACCAATCACAGGACCGTAGCGTGGCGATAGCTCATAGCATGTAGCGTGGCGATAGCTCGTAGCATGTAGCATGGTGATAACGCGTAGCGTGTAGCGTGGTGATAGCGCAAAGTGTGTAGATAGTGCATGGCACTCGATGTGGTTAGGCCTGTTGGAGGTGTAATTGGCGGCGGCCATCATCGGCGGTGCCCTGGCCTGGTTTCCTTCCTGTTCTTCTTTCACAGTCATGTCAGGGAAGGGCGTTATTTAGTGTTGCGCTAGTGTCTACAGAAGGGACCTATCTATGGTGTCTACAGGTGTGCATTGCCATAAGGGACAAAGGTTTGGCTGACCAGGTGAGACACACAGGGGCGCTACTCTTTAATCCCTACGCTACTTATCACTCGAACATCCTGGTATGCTCACAGGTATACTCTTAACCGAAAAAACGCCTGCACATGAAACTTATTACAAGGTAGATTCCTTACCGCAACAGATGAAGCACGTTACCTACACAGATCTATCTGGCTCTACATATCACTACCCTACCGACACAACAATATTATATATTTCAAGTTTCGTTTTAATCAGTGAAGTGGTTCCAGAGGAAAATATTTTTAAATGTTTGCCGTGGATCCAATATGGCTGCCAAACTTTGTGAACTATGACGTCATACTCATCAAACTTTATTACTCGTGGCTCGCATTTTTGTAAGCAACCACGTAGAATCACTGCTCGCAGCTATAAATAGCGTTTCTTGGGATAGAGTAGCTGTGAGAAATATAGTTTGATAAAAATGACAAAATCGGGTAACATCGTCATCGCAAAGGGTGGTGTGGGATTGTTTCGTCATTGGCACGGGTGGTTTTCGGTACACAGCATAGCTGCTCGTGGTTACAAGTGGCACGTCTAGTATTTTTGTAAATACATTTTGCAAATACTTAAATTTATTTTTTAATTTTCCCTCCCTCCTTATCTGTCTTGGTAGTGCTTTCTCTTTAAACTGCGCTGCCTTGTCAACTGCAGTTTTAACCATGGGACTGCAGGGATGAGGAAGTTGAGTGACATTAAACAGGAAACTTGTGTCTACCTGAGGTTTCCTGAGCCCTGAGCGCAAACCTCTAAAGCCTTTCCAACAACATCACCACTACTACTACTACTACTCCAACTACTATAAATACTACTACTACTACTACTACCATCTACTATTACTACTGTCTACTACTACTACTACTACTACTACTACTACTACTACTACTATTACCACTGTCATCTACTATTACTACTGTCTACTACTACTACTACTACTACTACTGTCATCTACTATTACTACTGTCTAATACTACTACTATAAATACTACTACTACTACTATTACTATTACCACTGTCATCTACTATTACTACTGTCTACTACTACTACTGTCTACTACTATTTCTACTACTATTACTACTCCAACTACTATAGCTACTACTAATACCACTCCTATTACTACTCTCTACTATCTACCATTACTACTGTCTACTATTACTACTACTACCATTCCAACTACTACTACTACTACTACTACTACTACTACTGTCTACCATTACTATTGCCTACTGTACTACTACTACCATTCCAAATACTACAACTAATACTGCCTACTACTACTAATATTACTACTACTACTACTTCTACTACTACTACTGGCCCCAATTATTTGCACCTTCTTGTAGGGTTGTCTGGAAACCTTTTTGTCCCAAGTCTTTCACGAATTGCGTGTGCAGGCCTGACGTTCGGCTGAAGGTGGCAGGAATTTGTCATTTGTTCAGGGTGCCTACCTACCCTTTTATGAAAGACACCCTGGGATTTTTCATGTCCACCAACGACCAGTAATGGCAGGCGATCATCGGGCCTAACCTCCTTCCGGACACTGTTGCATCGCTACCTGTGAAACTCCATGGTGACAGGTTAGTAGCTGCGCAGGGATTCGAACCCAGGCTATAAGTCACTTCGGAAGCCAGTGTGCATACCTCTAGGCTATCCTGCCAGGCTCTCATGGCATTCTCAGTGATTATTCTGTATCTACCAGAAGTAAGAAAAAGAGAATACCAAGTACCAAGTGCATATTTTTTGTTCACAGCCTTTTTGTGCAGCACTTTGAATCTCTATAAATAATTGAATGTTTATTTTTTTGCATTTTTTCCCCTAAATATTGAGACCAGGCTGCCACAACAAAAGAGCAGGGTACCACGAGGTTGTGGACGCAAGAGGGCATCAAAACCTTTTCCTCATGGCAGGATCTTAAGGGGACTGGCTCGTCCTATTTGGGGGCGTTTCCCTGGAAATGGTTTCCACGACAACCGTCTCCCTAGTAATAGTTGGTACCCGAAGCAGCTTCCAAGAAAATAAGCCAAAAATGAAACATTGTGGGAGTTTTGCTTTTTAATATATAAAAGCAATTGCATCGAGTTAACATTTGCCTCGGTCTACTCTTTCTACATATATGAGGATGTAGTGTAATCCTTATATTCCATTACTCACAATGATGATGATGCTGTAATGGTATTCTTGGTTGCCAGATGTATCTAAAGTCATTGAGGTGAAGAAAACAAAGCAATTTTTTCGAGCTTTAGTCAAATGATAAATAGGTCACCTCTGCAGGTAGATCGGAAAGTATGATTGGTCTGGTATTTTGGGCAAATAGTTCCATAGTGGAGCAGTGGTCAGAGGAGGTATTTTGGTTGTACCTGACTGTTTCCTTGGACTTCCTAATGGAGATATGTATCCTTTCTGGTTTCGTCCATGTTGTTCAGTGCTTCTCTATTCTCAGCACCGGTCATGTGATGTTCCTGGTGCCCTGGGTGTCCTAACATTGTCCTATTGGTGTCCTAATTTTTTTTAAAGCTTGCATTCTCCTATTGTTAAGTCTGGTGTTGGCTTAGCGGTTCGGGTGCCGGCTTGGGATCCCAGGATCCTGGGTTTGAATCCCGGTCGATCGCTGAATTAACGCCAGGGGGGTTGACTCAGCCTGTCATCCCTCTGTGGTCGGCAAATTGAGTACCAGTTCACTGGTAATTCCCTGTGTCGCAAGAGTCAACTAACAGGGTTGGCGGCAGGAAGAGCATCCGGCCGTAAATCATTGCTTCAAAAAGGGGACCACGGTGCCTGAAAAAGGCCAACCCCCGCTCTGAGGTGAAAAATGCGCTCTGAGGTGAAAAATGGCCTCAAAAGGTGGTTCTTCTATTCTCCTATTGTTGCTTTATCAGTCCCATGAGAGTTATGAACGAAAGTTAATGTGTCAGAAGGGGCTTCATTCTCAGTTTCAGTGTGTGCGTCATCATCGGCCTACACGAGGTTGTAGATGGGGGTTGCTGTTGGATTGGTGACCGGTGCGTGACAGGAGGCAGATAAGGCCGATGATGGAGGTGGCTTATGATATGATGAAGCTTGCTTGGCTTGGTTATTTCTGGGCAAGACCGCAAGAGCTCACATGATATTGGGGATTAACTGAAAAAGCTTTTTGACCACAAGCACTTTTCATCAGCCGTGATGGAATTCTGATGAGGGTGAGGTCAAAATTCCGCTGAAAGACTGCGGTTGAGAAGCTGGAGGAGTGAACATCTCATTTAAAAAAAAGACATCAACCAGGACTGAATACCTAAGGTAGCCTCTGGGGACTCCTGCTCCTTTAGCCACGCATTTTCATGGCGTTGCAGATGCAAGTAGTGTCGGAAAACACCTGTAGTGAACGTCTTTGTCCAGTCATCACGACACCTGTTCCATAAGCTTACCGAAGAAACCTCACCCCTCTCTCTCTTTCCTGGGCAGCCCCTCATGTGTGGGCAGGAAAGGAAAAACGGGCAGATATGATGAGTGCAGAGTGGACAGAAAGATATTGCCAGAGAGATTGCGTAGCCTTTGAGAGAAGTATCTATATCCCTGAGATTTTTGTCATTATTCACGCCAGTTCTGTCTCCATTGGATAGGTTGACAAGGACCTTCAGGACAGAGGAGGTTTCCTGGAATATCTTTGAGGCTTTCCCGGCCCTTTCTTTCCCCAAACTACCAAGCGCTCAGTCACATCGACTTGCTGTGGCCCTTGGCATTGCTGATGACGTCTATTCCCGAACCTAATTTTCCACCAGGTGTTTGCAGGTCATTTTTTTTGGCATGACATTAGAAACTTCACAGCACAGAGATAACCAATAGTTGACAAAGGTAAGTAAATAGTTTTGCAAGTCCAGGAAACCTCTTGCCAACCCCTTGCCTAATTGCCGTAAAGATTTGTGCCTCGACCTGCCTTGTATGTAAGCGGCGCCATGCGAGTTGGTACCACATGGAATGAAAGGAGGGCGGAAAGGACTCAGAACATGTTCTGCTCTGATGTGTATATCCACCGAATAGACAAGACCCAGCCGCTGCGGAGCTAATTGGACCACAGATGCCATGCATGGTGAGCTATTGCGGAAAAATGTTTTAATCGTGTCATTGGGGTGATGTCTCCAGCTAGAGTTGCTTCATTGGCTGGAGCAAATGTTGCATTGGCATCCACCATTCGTGGAAGCCGGCACTCCAACCTCCCTCTGAGTGCGGCAGCATGGGGCCGCATCTGCCGTTTGCTTTGAATTGCGGTGGCGAGGAACGAAAAGATGTTCTTTTGCTTTTCATGCCTCCGCCGACAAAGTCGCCAGAGGCATTATGTTTTGGGGTTGTCCGTCCGTCCGTCCGTACGGGCTAAACCTCGTTTTTCTCAGCAGCCATATGTCCGATTGTGACTAAACTTTCAGGGTAGGAGTGACACCCATGCAGAATGTTTTGATGATAATTGTGACGTCATAGGTCACGTGGTATGACAGCCATATTGGATTAAAAGCAAATAATTAAAAAAATATTTCCCGGAAACCGCTGAATCGAAAAATTTGAAACTTGGCACATTGTCAAGTACTCCCAATGGAGAACTAAAGCATGATAATGGTGGCATCATAGGTGAAGTGGTATACCAGCCAAAAATGTTTTAATTGAATTCCTTATCCTAAAAATCTGAAATTGCATGCACATGATCTATGACCCATTTGTATTGAAATATTAAATTTATGACATCATTGGACACATGGTCTGGCAGCCATATTGGATTGAAGGAAAATATTAAATAATTATATCTCTGAAATCGCTCACCTTATCGATGCAAAATTTTACAAATATCATCTAACAGCACTGTTGCATATAGTTTGAAAATGATGACTTCATAGGTCACGTGGTTTGGCGGCCATCTTGGATAGAAAAACGAACCTTATCCAATCAACATGAAACGTCACAAACGTGATCCACTACCCATACATATGCAGAGTGATGGCATCTACCCATTGTGGGACTATGCGGAGGCATCTTGGCGACACAGTTGCATTGTTCTAGTTGAATTTGCATTCATTGACGTGCACCACTCGATCCTGAAATAATTTTTGATCACCTTTATTGTATCGGGCTGGCATTATGACCTAGAGGTACGCACACTCGCTTCGAAGACATGTAGCCTGGGTTTGGATTGACGTTAAACTGGCATTCAGTCTTGCCAGAATCAGTTGCTGAACGTCAAAGACCCCACCGTGCCCTTGGCGAAGAGGCGACGACCTATCGCTATCGCCATGAACAAGATACAAATTCCTGCCCTGCCTACTGCTGGGAGAGGGATGGCAAACCACCCAGCATGACCATCGCCAAGCAACTGCTTCAGGAGGACTGAACCTGCTTTTGGGGGCAGAACTCCAGAATAGGAATACTATTTGTGCGATTCAAACTCAGCTATAGTTATTTCGACTTTCCGAGAATCTAAAATTCCTGCGTGATAAATGGGTAAAGATGAAGCCTTTAATGCAAAGCAAACATTCTTTGTCTCCTATTTGATCTACACCACAGGTTGGAAGACAGATCTCATTAGCGAAGACTTCCATCGGGAATGCGGAATATCAAAGTGCTTAATAGCATTTCCCTGATGACAAGGAACATGCCGCGATGCAACAGCTTTTTGTCTGTAGTGAATAATGTATGTTTCCACCTGGAAGTTGTGCCAAGAAGTTCATTGTTTCCAATTAATCCAAACCAACAGCTTATTGATGACAGTACAGAAGCCTTCCTTGTAAAACTAAAACTACTCTCTTCGACGTCATGACGTCGACCGATATGCCTACGCCCACATTATTTCATCATTATAATACTTGTACCAAGTTTGATTTAAATCCATTCAGCTGTTCTCGTTATCACATTTTTTTTTTTTTTTTTTTTTTTTTTGTATACTGAATCGAGGCTCGTGAAAGAGCAAACATTTATTTCACAAACAAATCAACCAGACAAACAAAATATATAAAAAGAGGGAGCGGAAGACAAGATGGGGAGAGAAGGGGAAGCACACAACCACAACATTTGAGAGCAGGGAGAAGTGTGGGAGGGAGAGGGCTTGGGGGCAGGAGGTGTGGGAAGGGGAGGGGGGGGGGGGGGGGAGGTATAAAACACAAGGGGACCGAAATTAGCGGGGGTAGAAAAGATCAAGGTTTTGGATGGGGGAGGATAAGAGATGGTGGTGAACAGCTGTTTTAAAGACCTGGAGGGTGGAGTGGGATTGAAGAGAGTGAGGGAGTTTGTTCCAGAGGCAGGAGAAAAGAGGAATGAAGGAGTGAAGGTGAGCAGAAAGTCTTGATTTTGGCAGTTTAACCATAAGAGGGTTGCAGGCAGATCTTGTGCGACCTGTAGGAATATTTGGGGGACAGAGCCCAGAGAGAGCTGGGGGGGCAAGGCCAGAGAGGAGTCGGTAGAAGACGGAAAGACCACCAACCTGCCTGCGGTGAGTGAGTGAAAGGCCCTTGGAGTTAGCTTCTAGCTTCATCATGGGAGATTCCAATGATTCTGAACGCTTTGGTTTCAACAGCGTGAAGACGAGCTAGGTGTGAGGCAGGAGCACCAGACCAGAGGGGAGAGCAGTATTCCATAGAGCTGCGGATGAAAGCCTTGTATGTGGTGAGGAGCTCAGGTGTGCCAAGGAAGGACTTCGCACGACGGAGGATGCCCAGTCGGCGACTGGCTTTGGAGGCCAGATTTGAAATGTGGTTTTCCCAGGAAAGATCATGGCAAATAGTGAGACCCAAAAGCTTGAGTGACAGAACTTCTTGGAGAGGATTATTCAGAAAGTGGCTGGGAGGATTTTCCAGTCGGTCTTTTCGGAGAGACATCGTAAGAGTGTGAGATTTATCAGGATTGAAAGACATGTTCCATTTGTTTGCCCAGTCTGTGATTTTGTCCAGGTCTGCAGAGAGTGAGGAGGCTGCAGACTGCCGATCTGAGGGATGAGGAATGGAGCGACAGAGGGTAGAGTCGTCAGCAAAGAGATAGAGAGGATTTTCAAGAGTCAGAGAGATCATTGATGAAGACCAGAAAAAGCACAGGGCCCAGAACACTACCTTGGGGAACTCCAGCCTGAACAGGAAGAGGAGATGAGAGAAACCCATTCAGGGCCACACGTTGACTACGACCAGAGAGGAAGTCCGCCAGCCATGCATGGAGATTTCCATGGATACCAAAGGAGGAGAGTTTGGTGAGCAGAGCAGGGTGCCAGACCGTATCGAAGGCACGTGAAATGTCAAGGGAGACAGCTCTAATTTCCTGTTTGGTGTTGAGGACCTCCATCCATTGTTGAGAAAGCAGAAGCAGCATGTCCAGAGTAGAGTGACCAGGTCTGAAACCAAATTGATGATCAGAGATCAAGCCATTGGAGAAGAGGAAAGATTTCATATCTGAAGCAATGATGGATTCCATGACTTTGCTGATAATTGGGAGAAGGCTGATTGGTCTGTAGTTGCTGGGATCTGTTTTTGCACCTTTTTTGTGCAAAGCGGTGATGTTGGCTGATTTCCAAGCAGATGGCAGATGACCTTGAGCAAAAGAGAGGGTGAAGAGAACAGAAAGAGGGAGTAAAAGAGCGGAAGAACATGATTTTAGGACCCGTGGGCTGATGCCGTCAGGACCAGTTGCAGAATCAGAGTCGAGGGTTGACAGAAACTTTTCCACCTTGTCAGGAGGAAAGGACACAGAGTCCAGGAGCAGCTGGGTACGACTGGGTACAGTGGGTACAGAGAGGGATGGGTTTGGGACACAAGATTTAGAGGCAAACACAGAGTTGAGGCATTCAGCTTTTTCAAGTGCGGAGTCAGCCGTTAAGCCGTTTGAGGTGAGGGAGGGGATGGAGGGGGAACAAACACCAGAAACAGATTTGACCAGACGCCACCAGGATTTGGAAGAGGGAGACAGATAAGAGAGTTCGGTCTTGAGAACGGTGAGATATTGTTTCCTGGCTCTCCTGAGGGTGGACACACACTTGTTTCAGGCTTTGTGAAAGAAAATGAGATTTCCTTCTGTTGGATTTGCTTTCTAGGAGACGAAAGCAAGTTGTTTCAGGGCAACAGCCTCACCACAAGATTCCGTGTACCATGGACGGGAGGAAGGGTATGACAACTGAAGACGAGATGGGATAAATCTGTGCATGAGAGAGAGCAATTTACTTTGAAAGAATTCCCAGGATGAGTTGATGTCAGAGGCGGTGGAGATGGGAGACCAGTCCAGATGATTGATGGCTGCTTGAAGACCGTGCCAGTTGGCCTGAGTGAAATGCCAGACTCGTCGACGCTGACGAGGCTCTCTTAGAATGGTCAGAGAGATGTCCACTTTGACAAGCACATGATCAGATCAGCCGATTGGAGCAGAAGAAGAGCAGCAGACATTTTCAGGGAAGTTAGTCATAACCAAATCCAGAAGAGAAGATGCTCCGTTGACTGAGATCCGGGTCAGGAAATTGACAGATTGTGTCAGTCCCAGTTTTACATTTTTACCTGACATGACCTCTGACCTTTGGTCTTTGAACTCGGTACCCCAAAATCTAATCAGATAATCTTGACATCATGATACATACCTGTACCAAGTTTGAATTAGATCACTTCAGCCCTTCTCAAGTTATACACCTATTACAGACTTTGTAATGACCTTTGACCTTTGACCCCAAAATCGAATCAGTTAATCTTTACATCACTATACATAGGTGTACCAAGTTTGAATTAGATCACTTCAGCCGTTCTCAAGTTATCAACACATTACAGCCTTTGACCTTTCACCTCTTGAACCCAAAATCTAATCAGTTCATACTTACATCATTCTCCATTATTGTACCAAAGTTGGTCAGAACCCCATCACTGGTTCACAAGTTATCGTGGTAACAGGATTTTTACCTGACATGACCTCTGACCTTTGGCCTTTGACCACATGACCCCAAAATGTAATCAGTTAATCTTTACCTCATTATACATACCTGCACCAAGTTTGAATTAGATCACTTCAGCCGTTCTCAAGTTATCACGGTAACGAAAACCTCTTACGTACGGGACGGACGGGCGGACGGACGGACGGACAACCTGAAAACATAATGGCACCGCGAACTTCGTCAACAGAGGCACAAAATTTTCTCACAAAATCCTGGTATCATAAGTATGAGCTCACCTTGTTCCATGCCCAGGAATGGCCAACCACGAGCACGGAATGAAAGCACGATGCAATCCCGTTTAGTCCACCAGTGATTGGAGACTCCTCGCACAGGAAATTGTGAAGAAGAACCACCTTTTTGGGGCACATTGGTCCCCTTTTTGAAGAAATGTTTTATGGCCGGATGCCTTTCCTGTCGCCAACCCTGTCAGTCGCCTCTTGCGACACACAGGGAATTACCAGTGAACTGGTACTTAATTTGCCGACTTCGGAGGGATGATAGGCTGAGTCAACCCCCCTGGCGTTAATTCAGCGATCGACCCGGATTTGAACCCAGGATCCGAGGATCCCAAGCCGGCACCTTAACCGCTAAGGAACCCAGGATCCTAGGATCCCAAGCCGGCACTTTAACCGCTAAGGAACCCAGGATCCTAGGATCCCAAGCCGACACCCTAAGCGCTGAGGAACCCAAGATCCTAGGATCCCAAGCCGGCACCTTAACCGCTAAGGAACGCAGGATCCTAGGATCCCAAGCCGTCACCCTAACTGCTAAGGAACCCAGGATCCTCGGATCCCAAGCCGGCACCCTAACCGATAAGGAACCCAGGATCCTAGGATCCCAAGCCGACACCCCAACTGCTGAGGAACCCAGGATCCTGGGATCCCAAGCCGGCACCTTAACCGCTAAGGAACCCAGGATCCTAGGATCCCAAGCCGGCACCTTAACCGCTAAGGAACCCAGGATCCTAGGATCCCAAGCCGGCACCTTAACCGCTAAGGAACCCAGGATCCTAGGATCCCAAGCCGACTCCTTAACCACTGAGGAACCCAGGATCCTAGGATTCCAAGCCGGAACCTTAACCGCTATGTAACCCAGGATCCTAGGATCCCAAGCCGGCACCTTAACTGCTATGGAACTCAGGATCCTAGGATCCCAAGCCGGCACCTTAACCGCGAAGGAACCCAGGATCCTAGGATCCCAAGTCGGCACCCTAACCGTTAAGGAACCCAGGATCCTAGGATCCCAAGCCGGCACGCTAACTGCTAAGGAACCCAGGATCCTAGGATCCCAAGCCGGCACCTTAACCGCTAAGGAACCCAGGATCCCAAGCCGACACCCTAACCACTAAGGAACCCAGGATCCTAGGATCCCAATCCGGCACCCTAACCGCTAAGGAACCCAGGATCCTCGGATCCCAAGCCGGCACCCTAACCGCTAAGGAACCCAGGATCCTGGGATCGCAAGCCGGCACCCCAAATGCTGAGGAACCCAGGATCCTAGGATCCCAAGCCGGCACCCTAACCGCTAAGGAACCCAGGATCCTCGGATCCCAAGCCGGCACCTTAACCTCTAAGGAACCCAGGATCCTAGGATCCCAAGCTGGCACCCTAACCGCTAAGGAACCCAGGATCCTCGGATCCCAAGCCGGCACCCTAACCGCTAAGGAACCCGGGATCCGAGGATCCCAAGCCGGCACCCTAACCACTAAGGAACCCAGGATCCTCGGATCCCAAGCCGGCACCCTAACCGCTAAGGAACCCAGGATCCCAAGCCGGCACCCTAACCGCTAAGGAACCCGGGATCCGAGGATCCCAAGCCGGCACCCTAACCACTAAGGAACCCAGGATCCTAGGATCCCAAGCTGACACCCTAACTGCTGAGGAACCCAGGATCCTAGGATCCCAAGCCGGCACCCCAACCGCTAAGGAACCCAGGATCCTAGGATCCTAAGCCGGCACCTTAACCGCTGAGGAACCCAGGATCCTAGGATCCCAAGCCGGCACCCCAACCGCGAAGGAACCCAGGATCCTAGGATCCCAAGCCGGCACCTTAACTGCTAAGGAACCCAGGATCCTAGGATCCCAAGCCGGCACCCTAACTACTAAGGAACCCAGGATCCTCGGATCCCAAGCCGGCACTTTAACCGCTAAGGAACCCAGGATCCTCGGATCCCAAGCCAGCACTTTAACCGCTGAGGAACCCAGGATCCTAGGATCCCAAGCCGGCACCCCAACTGCTAAGGAACCCAGGATCCTAGGATCCCAAGCCGGCACCTTAACTGCTAAGGAACCCAGGATCCTAGGATCCCAAGCCGGCACCCTAACCGCTAAGGAACCCAGGATCCTAGGATCCCAAGCCGGCACCCCAACCGCTAAGGAACCCAGGATCCTAGGATCCTAAGCCAGCACCTTAACCGCTGAGGAACCCAGGATCCTAGGATCCCAAGCCGGCACTCAAACCGCTAAGGAACCCAGGATCCTAGGATCCCAAGCCGGCACCTTAACTGCTAAGGAACCCAGGATCCTAGGATCCCAAGCCGGCACCCTAACCGCTAAGGAACCCAGGATCCTAGGATCCCAAGCCGGCACCTTAACCGCTAAGGAACCCAGGATCCCAAGCCGACACCCTAACCACTAAGGAACCCAGGATCCTAGGATCCCAATCCGGCACCCTAACCGCTAAGGAACCCAGGATCCTCGGATCCCAAGCCGGCACCCTAACCGCTAAGGAACCCAGGATCCTGGGATCGCAAGCCGGCACCCCAAATGCTGAGGAACCCAGGATCCTAGGATCCCAAGCCGGCACCCTAACCGCTAAGGAACCCAGGATCCTCGGATCCCAAGCCGGCACCTTAACCTCTAAGGAACCCAGGATCCTAGGATCCCAAGCTGGCACCCTAACCGCTAAGGAACCCAGGATCCTCGGATCCCAAGCCGGCACCCTAACCGCTAAGGAACCCGGGATCCGAGGATCCCAAGCCGGCACCCTAACCACTAAGGAACCCAGGATCCTCGGATCCCAAGCCGGCACCCTAACCGCTAAGGAACCCAGGATCCCAAGCCGGCACCCTAACCGCTAAGGAACCCGGGATCCGAGGATCCCAAGCCGGCACCCTAACCACTAAGGAACCCAGGATCCTAGGATCCCAAGCTGACACCCTAACTGCTGAGGAACCCAGGATCCTAGGATCCCAAGCCGGCACCCAACCGCTAAGGAACCCAGGATCCTAGGATCCTAAGCCGGCACCTTAACCGCTGAGGAACCCAGGATCCTAGGATCCCAAGCCGGCACCCCAACCGCGAAGGAACCCAGGATCCTAGGATCCCAAGCCGGCACCTTAACTGCTAAGGAACCCAGGATCCTAGGATCCCAAGCCGGCACCCTAACTACTAAGGAATCCAGGATCCTCGGATCCCAAGCCGGCACTTTAACCGCTAAGGAACCCAGGATCCTCGGATCCCAAGCCAGCACTTTAACCGCTGAGGAACCCAGGATCCTAGGATCCCAAGCCGGCACCCCAACCGCTAAGGAACCCAGGATCCTAGGATCCCAAGCCGGCACCTTAACTGCTAAGGAACCCAGGATCCTAGGATCCCAAGCCGGCACCCTAACCGCTAAGGAACCCAGGATCCTAGGATCCCAAGCCGGCACCCCAACCGCTAAGGAACCCAGGATCCTAGGATCCTAAGCCAGCACCTTAACCGCTGAGGAACCCAGGATCCTAGGATCCCAAGCCGGCACCTTAACTGCTAAGGAACCCAGGATCCTAGGATCCCAAGCCGGCACCCTAACTGCTAAGGAACCCAGGATCCTCGGATCCCAAGCCGGCACTTTAACCGCTAAGGAACCCAGGATCCGAGGATCCCAAGCCGGCACTTTAACCGCTAAGGAACCCAGGATCCTAGGATCCCAAGCCAGCACCCTAACCGCTAAGAAACCCAGGATCCTAGGATTCCAAGCCGGCACCCTAACTGCTAAGGAACCCAGGATCCTAGGATCCCAAGCCGACACCCTAACCGCTAAGGAACCCAGGATCCTAGGATCCCAAGCCGACACCCTAACCGCTAAGGAACCCAGGATCCTAAGATCCCAAGCCGCACCCTAACCGCTGAGCGCACAGGAAATTGAGAGACATCCTGTAAACTCTAGTGTGAATTAAATAACTATTGTACTTTGTTATCCTCCGACAGAGAAACGCTGGGAAGTTAGTGCAGCAGAAACAGCAGATGGATCTAAAGTAGAATTAGGTAGGTATGTAGAAGCATCTGTGCTATAGGGGTACAAGGAATTGGTAGGGATGGCAGGTAGCTTATGTACGGATGGAAGATTGTGATACCTGTGAGAGGGTCTCCTCAAAAAGTGAATATGCCGTCGATGTTTGGTCGTTCCTCATCAAACAACTCAATGAATCCCGAAATGTTTTTCAAAAGGGACACCATGTTGATGTCGTGGTGCTTGCCTCGCTGTTCTCCCCTAAGACATCCCGAACCACCTCATGAAATTATCTAAATGGGAATGATTCTCCAGACCCTGTGGTGTTATGGTGTGAGCATCCATTCCGAGTTTGGGTAGCCGGTGGTTCAAACCCTGGTCGAGTCAAACCAAATAATTACCTCCATCACCAAAGGTGAATGGAGATTGTGTTTCCACCTCTGTCTGTCTATTTGTCTGTTTCTTTGTGAGCAAGATAACTCAAAAAGTTGTGGACGGATTCAAACGAAGTTTGGCAGAGAGGTAGTGTATGTGAAAAGGACAAAATGATTTGATTTTGGTGAAGATCCGGATTCGGATCTTGCTGGCAGAATTTATTAATTGATTCTTCACCATTGGGAGATCGGGCCAAAAACGATATATAGCAGGATATCTCAAAAAGTTGTGGACGGATTTGGACGAAACTTGGTGGACCTGTTGGGTGTGTGACAAGGACGAAATGGTTCAATTTTGGTTCTGTTTGTTTGCTACTTAGAAAACGTGTGTGCGTTTGTCTGTCTGCTCACTTATACTTGCCTACAGGTCACAATTTTAAACCGATCTTCACAAAACTTCATCAAATGGTAGTGTTCGTGGTCCGAAAAAATTCTACATATTTTTGAGGTCAAAAGGTCAACACAGGCCAGAGGTCAACCACTTTTTATCGAATTTCTAAAATCTTCAATTTTTATCCGATTGACTTGAAATTTGAATGGAATTTTTATATCAGCGAAGTGAATCCAACCACCAACTATTTTTGAGATCAGCATAGGCCAAAAGGTCAACACAGGCCAAAGTTCAACAACATTTTGAAATTTCTAAAATCCTCAATTTTCATCCGATTGACTGGAAATTTTAAGAGGATTTTCATATCAGCTAACTGAATCCAACCAACAACTATTTTATGTCAACATAGGTCACAAGGTCAACATAGGCCAAAGGTCAACCACTTTTTATCGAATTTCTAAAATCCTCAATTTTCATCTGATTGACTTGAAATTTGAATAGGATTTTCATATCAGTAAACTGAATTCAACCAACAACTATTTTATGTCAACATAGGTCACAAGGTCAACATAGGCCAAAGGTCAACCACTTTTTATGGAATTTCTAAAATCCTCAATTTTTATCCGATTGACTTGAAATTTGAATGGGATTCTCATATCAGTTAACTGAATCCAACCACGAACTATTTTTGAGATAAGCATTGGCCAAAGGTCAACATAGGCCACAGGTAAACAACTTTGTCAAATAACATTTCTCACATATATTGGTTGGTTATTTACAATCCTGTTTGTCACATTTCTAAAATCCTCAATTTTTATCCGATTGACTTGAAATTTGAATGGGATTCTCATATCAGTTAACTGAATCCAACCACGAACTATTTTTGAGATAAGCATTGGCCAAAGGTCAACATAGGCCAAAGTTCAACAACATTTTCAAATTACTAAAATCCTAAATTTTCATCTGATTGACGTGAAATTTTAATAGGATTTTCATATTGGTGAACTGAATTCAACAAACAACTATTTTTGAGGTCAACATAGGTCACAAGGTCAACATAGGCCAAAGGTCAACCACTTTATATCGAATTTCTAAAATCCTCAATTTTTATCCGATTGACTTGAAATTTGATTAAGATTTACATATCAGCTAGCTCAATTCAACCATCAACTATTTTGGAGATCAACATAGGCCAAAAGGTCAACATAGGCCAAAAGTCAACAACCATTTCGAATTTCTAAAATCCTCAATTTTCATCTGATAGACTTGAAATCTGAATAGGATTTTCATATCAGTGAACTTAATTCAACCAACAACAATTTTTGAGATCAACATAGGTGAAAAGGTCAACATAAAGCCAAAGGTCAACCACTTTTTCCAGATTCTACTGAGTGCCATTCTACTTTGTTCTTTTTTGCCAAGTGTCACTCTGTAAGTGATTTTTCATTTGTTTGTTTGTTACTTGCCGGAATAGATTCCGGCAAGTATGTTGGTTGCTTGGTTGGTTTGTCTGTCTGTTTGTCTGTTTGTGCGCAGTACTACGTCTACATCGTTGCACATAACATCGCCATACTTTACACACATATTTGCCTTAACCCTGGAATAGACTGTGCCCAATTTTTAACTCTCTAGGCCCAAGGTCAAGCTCAAGGTCACCCAAAACATGAAATCAGGGGGGTCGAGTTTTCATTTAAAATATTTCAAACCACTATAACTCTAAAAGTACAAGAGATATGCATACACTTACTGTTACTGACATATAGGAAGTCACATACGACATTTCATTTGGCACCATGACCTTTGACCTTTTTTTTTTTTTTTTTTTTTTTGTTGTATACTGAATCGAGGCTCGTGAAAGAGCTAACACTTACTTCACAAACAAATCAACCAGACAAACAAAATACCCAAAAAGAGGGAGCGGAAGACAAGATGGGGAGAGAAGGGGAAGCACACAAACACAACATCCGAGAGCAGGGAGATGTGTGGAAGGGAGAGGGCCCGGGGGGAGGAGGCATGGGAAGGGGGGTGGGGGGGGGGGGGGAGGGAGAAGTATAAAACACAAGGACACCAAGGACTTCCTGGACAGAAGTTGGTATTTCAAAAAAGTGGAATTGGGGTGAAATTAGCGGGGGTAGAAAAGATCAAGGATTTGGATGGGGGAAGATAAGAGATGGTGGTGAACAGCTGTTTTAAAGACTTGGAGGGTGGAGTGGGATTGAAGAGAGTGAGGGAGTTTGTTCCAGAGGCGGGAGAAAAGAGGAATGAAGGAGTGAAGGTGAGCAGAGAGTCTTGATTTTGGCAGTTTAACCATAAGAGGGTTGCAGGCAGATCTTGTGCGACCTGTAGGAATATTTGCGGGACAGAGCCCAGAGAGAGCTGGGGGGGCAAGGCCAGAGAGGAGTCGGTAGAAGACGGAAAGACCACCAACCTGCCTGCGGTGAGTGAGTGAGAGGCCCTTGGAGTTAGCTTCATCGCGGGAGATTCCAATGATTCTGAATGCTTTGGTTTCAACAGCGTGAAGGCGAGCTAGGTGTGAGGCAGGGGCATCAGCCCAGAGGGGAGAGCAGTATTCCATTGAGTGACCTTGAAAGGTCAAACTCAAGGTCAAAAATTGTTTTTTTTTACTAATAACTCTGTCAAACATTATCCGATTCCCTTCTAACCAACACCCCTGAAAAAAAATTCCGGCACGTCCTCAGTCTCTGACCAATTTCTAGTCGGTCTGTCTGTCTGTTTGTGCGCAGTACTACGTCTACATTGTTGCACATAGCATCGCCATACTTTACACACATATTTGTCTTGCCCTGGAATAGACTGTGCCCAATTTTTAACTCTCTAGGCCAAAGGCCTCCATTATGACGTCATAATCGACAAGTACAAAACTTCATCCAATCAAGATGTAATTTATTGAGCGCCATGTCGGCATAAACTTGTGGAGAAAAAAATGATATGACGTCATCGGTCACGTGGTTCGGCCGCCATCTTGGAAAAAACAAAAAACTTTGCACCTCTATATCTCCGAAAGTGCTGAATACAAAAAAAGTGAGACATGGCTCATTGTAAAGAACTCTCCATGCGGAATAAAATATGTTAATGATGTCACAGGCGCCTCCATTATGACGTCATAATTCGACAAGTACAAAACTTCATCCGATCACGATGAAATTTCTTGAGCATAATCTAGGAATAAATTAGTTTAGAAAAAAAAAGTACATTCCGGCAAGTCCTTGGTCTCTGACGGATTTTTCATTTGTCTGTCTGTCTGTTTGTCTGCACAGAACGTGAGTATGCTTTTCTCTGCAGCCGTTGATCCGATTGACACGAAATTTTCACCATAGGAGTGCCTACCCCTGTATAATATATTATGATAATTATGTCATAGGTCACGTGGTACAGGCGCCATCTTGGAAAAACCAAAAACCTTTGCACCTCCATATCTCCAAAACCACTCCATGGAAATAATTGAATCATGTCTCATTGTCAAGTACTCCCCATGGGAAACAATATATACTCATGATGAAGTCATCGGTGCCTTCAATATGACGTCATAATTAGACAAGTAGAACGCTTGATCCGATCAGTTTGTAATTTATAGAGCGTGCTCTTCACAAACATTGTATGTGAGTATTAAATTGATGACGTCATCGTTCACGTGGTTCGGCAGCTATATTGGATTGAACATAAATCGATGTCGTCAATAAACCACCCAAACACAGCAGCTAATGGACACCACACAAAATACAAACATGTCCTGGGGAGGGTCTGCAATCTCTGATTGCTCTTTCTTGTTCTTCTCCGCGTACGTGCAATCGGGTCGAATTTAGAGTCAAGGTACAGAAAAGCGGCAAACTTCTCTTCCTAATAGCTCCTATTCGTGTTGTCAATATAACATTCCAATTTATTATTTAAATTTTGGTAATTTGGGGCTCCACGTGTTACGAGCAATAGATGTCAAAAGGAAAATTGTTTCAAGGAGCCCTCGTTTCTCCTACATACGAGTGTAGGAGTTGCTGGTAACAGGGAGGCGAGACGCACGTAGCAGGTTCAAGGCTCGTTTATTCCGACGGACTGAAAACCCAACCCGAACTCATGCATCATATATCTCAAACCCAACCCTCTTAAGGGGGCGTGGCTTCAACCACCGAGCACACGCCACGCCTATACCATCCACAGCCCCACTGGTCCCGTGACCGTGGATTGTGTCCCAATGGGGTAACCCCCACACGAGTACATTTTGTGTTCCTGTAGTTTTACTTGCCTACCTACCTGTATGTCCACTTGTAAAATTACAGGTGCAAAACAGGTATAATTTTTGAACCGTCTCGCCTCACTTTTCGTATGTTCCATACACTCGCTCGACTTCTACTCACCAACCTCTCCCTTCATTTTCTTCCAAACCTTTGTTTTCCTTTCCACTTCGTCTTCCTCAACTCCCCATATGATCCTTTGTCACAAAATGGCTCCTTATTACCTTCGACAGAGGAGAGGGTATTGCATTTGAGACCGTTTGTTTGTTTGTCTGTTTGTTTGTTTGTCCGCACAGAATAAATATGATTTTCTCTGCAACAGTTGGCCCGATTGACAGGAAATTTTCACAAAAGGTGCAACTCTACCTATACAATTTTTAAATTATAAATATGATGTCATACGTCACGTGGTATGGCCGCCATCTTAGAAAAACCGAAAAAAATTGCACCTCTATATCTCCGAAAACGCTGCATAGAAAAAATTTAGACATGGCTCATTGTAAAGAAATCTCCATGGGGAATAAAATATGTTAATGATGATGTCATAGGTGCCTCCATTATGACGTCATAATTCGACAAGTACAAAACGTCATCCGATCAAGATGAAATTTATTGAGCATCATCTAAGGATATATCGGTGGAGAAGAAACAAACGATGACGTCATTGGTCATATTTGTTTTAACACAAAAGCCTTAAAAAAAACACTGAAATTATGTCCTGGCGAGGGTCTGCAATCTCTGATTTCTCTTTCTTGTTATAACTGGTGCTTCGACTTCATAAATACGGGACTTTCAAAATGACATATGAATGCTAAACGAGGCACTTTGCACATGCGCTGTTTGTGCATTTTCAGTGATCCGTTTCAGCTCGCCGGGCACTTTTAACCAACCTGCCATTACTAGCAGAAAATCTGTAATGCAAATCGTCTGTTAAACATAACTTTCAGCATTTGGATGAAAGAGTGGCAATTTCGAAATGGTTAACTGTAATTGGTCTATTCCTCAATGCAAATCAAATTCATGGAAATATAGGAAATACAAGAAATATCCGTGGATGAGAGGTGTCGGAAAGTCAGTGGAGGTACTGGATATAATATAATCACACACACACACGCGCTTCTCCTTTTACCAATAGATGCAAAAATCTCGTATTTCTCTTGCGGGCCCCAGAACCAAGCAAACAGTATATATTTATAACAACCCTCACCACTCATCCAGCTCCCACTCCCAGCCCTCCTCCCCACACCCCACTCCTTGCCAACATGAATAATGGTAAATATAATCATTTTAAACTTATCCTGTGCATTGACAAGCCACAGATATGTCGTTCCCATCGGTGTTAAGAAGCATCAAAACCAGAAACGGTGTCTCCCTCTGGGAATGGTAGAGTGCGCCCGTCCACAGGCCTTGCACGGGCCCACATCATCAGGAGATTTTGCAGTACGGCCTGCAAGATATCAACTTTTTGGGAGAGTTGATCAGAAAGTTCACCAACTCTTTCGTTGTGCAGAGGCACATTCCTTTCTCGCAGGTACGTTTCCAAGTATTTTTGGCTTCTTTTAGAAACCTAAGCAATTTTAGGTAACAATCCTTATGGCATGCATGATGTACGTTTCCTGCCCCTATGACTGCTGTTTTTCTGCAGATGCGTGCCTTAAATTCTGGGGACAGATTACGTCATATCTGAAGTCGCGTATTGGCCTAGAACTTCTCTACGCTGAAGGTAAATCAAGGTAAAACCAAAATTTGCATAAATTCTGGCAAGGCCAACTGTCTTGCTTTGCTGCCAGACGTGCGCCTCTTCATCACCCAATTTGAACACAGCAGAGTGGTGATGACATCCTTAAAATATGCAGTTCATCATATTTGAGATGTTAACCATGTTGCGTCTCCCTTGACATCATGAGCAGGAGTTTTACATCCATCAAGCTTGATTGTTTTGGTATGACTCCGACATCGCTCGATGAGTGGAGACCTTGACAAGAGCCGAGTGACACACAATACATATATGATCGTAAAAACGTGTCGTGAATTTAAAAACCACAAGCCTGACAAGCTGTTAGATGTGTTGCGACTTTGTTATGCACCATAAAGTAGTGACATTTTGTACTTCGTGCGGTTATATAATAATGACGAGCAAACTGGCTCATTAGAAATCACAGGATATCAATTTTCAGAGTAAAAGTCACTTATTTTCTGCCATTTGTGATATGAAGTGTAAAGTGAAACAATCTTCTTCTTTTTTAATATGCAACACAAGGCTGCGGGGTAGCATCATTGGCTGAGGGCATGGCTGAGCTCTGCTGGTTAACTCCGCAACGAAAGGTGGAGGTTATGTTTTCACCCCTGTCTGTCTATCTGTCTGTTTGTCTGAAGTATAATTTTTAAAGTGATTCTTCACCATTGGGAGATGGGGTCAAAATCTATGGGGTCGCTCCGCGGTGCGACGGGGGACAAAAACGATACATAGCAGGATACCTCAAAAAGTTGTGGACGGATTTGGACGAAACTTGGTGGACCGGTTGGGTGTGTGAGAAGGACTAATCGTTTAGATTTTGGTGAAGATCTGAATATGGATTCGGATATGAGAATTATTTAATTTTTAAATGATTCTTCACCATTGGGAGAGAGGGCCAAAAACAATACATAGCAGGATATCTAAAAACGTTATAGATGGATTTGAACGAAATTTGGCAGAGAGGTTGTGTGTGTGACAAGGACGAAATAATTAGATTTTGGTCAAGATCCAGATTCGGATCCGGCTACTAGAAAATTTCAAGTGATTCTTCAGAGGGCCAACAAGCGTTACGCCTAGGTCCCCCGTCGGTGAAGTGATGTGAGTTGACAAAGTGGAAGACGCAAGGCGGCCATCTTGGATTTTGACGTGGCGACCCAATTTTCAATAGCGTTCTCCCTTATGCGTAGATACATCCACACACCAGATTAGAAGTTAGTAGTTCGTTTATTTTTCAAGATATTTCGCTCACAAGGTTCAGACATATATATGGTGGCGGCCATCTTGGATTTTGACGTGGCGACCCAATTTTCAATAGCGTTCTTCCTTATGCCTAGATACACCCACACACCAGATTAGAAGATGGTACTTTGCTTATTTTTCAAGATATTCCGCTCACAGGTTCAGACATACATGGCGGCGGCCATCTTGGATTTTGACGTGGCGACCCAATTTTCAATAGCGTTCTTCCTTATGCGTAGATACACCCACACACAAGATTAGAAGTTAGTAGTTCATTTATCTTTCAAGATATTTCGCTCACAAGGTTCAGACATATACATGGCGGCGGCCACCTTGGATTTGGACGTGGCGACCCAATTTTCAATAGCTTTCTTCCTTATGCCTTGGTACACCGACACACCAGATTAGAAGTTGGTACTTCGCTTATTTTTCAAGATATCCCGCTCACAAGGTTCGGATATACATGGCGTCAGACATACATGGCGGTGGACATCTTGCATTTTGATGTGGCGACCCAATTTTCAATATCGTTCTTCCTTATGCCTAGATACACCCACACACCAGATTAGAAGTTGGTACTTCGCTTATTTTTCAAGATATCCCACTCACAAGGTTCGGACATACATGGCGTCAGACATACATGGCGGTGGCCATGTTGGATTTTGACGTGGGTTGTACCCACACACCAAATTCGAATGTGGTCCTTCGCTTACGCATGCACGCATGCATGCATGCACATACGCATGCACGCACGCACGCACGCCCACAAGGACGGACGTAGGGGAAAGCCATAGTCCCCCTTTCGCTCCGCGGTGCGACGGGGGACAAAAACGATACATAGCAGGATATCTCAAAAAGGTATGGACGGATTCGGATGAAACTTGGTGGACCGGTTGGGTGTCTAACAAGGACAAATAGATTAGATTATTTTGGTGAAGATCCGAATATGGATTCGGATATGAGAATTATTTAATTTTTAAGTGATTCTTCACCATTGAGAGATCGGGTGAAAAGCGATATATATTGTCGTGTGGCCGCCTTTGATTAAAATCAGACGGTCACGGAAGCCGATTGCGAAGGCCTTAGCTCTCGAGGTGAAAACTCAATGGCGGACTCCAAAAACAAAAAGCTACACAAAAGTGCGTGGGATGGAGGGTGGCGGCGCAAGAGCCCTGCAGTCTTACCTGTTAAATCAACCACACGGAAACTGCGTTCAGATATATATATATGTATGTATATATATATATATATATGTTGGAACCCATCTGTGGATCGGTCCCATCGGCCGATGGGTCTGACCCATCTGTGGATGCACGAGAAATGACAATGCAGACCCATCGGCCGATGGGTCTCCGCCATCTGCGGATGTGTTGTTCACCTTGAAGGAATGTGTATGCATCAATGGTGGATGAGTATGTTTATTTGAACCTAAAAATAAGCAATTGATGTCATAAATGTTTATAAAGCAGTCCGTCGTCCAGGATGAGTACATGTCACGGACTGCTTTATAAACATTTATGACATCAATTGCTTATTTTTAGGTTCAAATAAACATACTCATCCACCATTGATGCATACACATTCCTTCAAGGTGAACAACACATCCGCAGATGGCGCAGACCCATCGGCCGATGGGACCGATCCACAGATGGGTTCCAACATATATATATATATATATATATATATATATATATATATATATATATATATATATATATATATATATATATATATGTATGTATGTATGTATGTATGTATATATAATACAAGAGTTTATTCACAATGGTGTAGGACAGGAAAAGCACGCGCCGGTAATAAATGTCCTAATCAGGACGTCCACACACGACAGATTTCGGCTACGAGACAAGGGGATGAATTACGAAAAGAAACATTCGTTATGTTTGGTGTATGTGATGTGCGGTCTTATTTGTCCGTCTTATCTGTCCGTCATCTTGTCCCCACGCAGCTCCAACCTCCGGCGTGGAGAAACCCTTGCCCGCTCGCTCGCTCGCTAGGCCATGATGCGACTCGCTCCACTGCACACCACGAGGTCCCGCCCGCTCAGCACCAACACTCGCTCCCTGCACCAACAGCACCGCGAACGGCCGAGCACCGCTCCATGCACCACGAAGAACGCGATCTCCAACACGAGCACGAACTCAGAACGAAGCAGAGAAGAGCAGCCCCAAGAGAGCAGCGAAGAAGCCAAGAGAGAGCTAGAGGAGAGCAAATGCGACTGCACGCTATAAAAACCCAGAGCCGAGAGCGCGAGGAAGCCACGAGTGCGAGGAAGCCAGGAGGGAGCTGCTGAAAATGTCGTGCAGCGCGCCTTTATATAACCTTCAGCGGTGATGTCAGCCTTGGCGCACCACCAACCAGTCCCTTCCAGCTTCCCGCCGTTCACCGAACCTTCCAGTGATTTCCCTCCAATGAACAACCTCTTCCTCCTTTGCGTCTTCGCGCCCCGCGCCCCGGTTGGCTGGAGGTTCGCGCCTTTCATGCCAACCAATCACCCATTCCCTGTGGCGTGGTTATAGCTCGTGTCACGCGATGTTGCTAAGCCAGCCGGAGGTGTGGCCCGGCGGCGGCCATCCGGCAGTGCCCCGATCTGGCTTCCTGCCCATTTTCCAAAGTCGTTGTGGTAAGGGAGGGGAATTAATTAATGTGTACACTAAAGGACCTATCTAAGTGTTTATAGGTGTGCGTTGCCATAAGGGACAAAGGAATGATTACCAGGTCTGACACACAAGGGGTGTTATCTTATTCCCTACACTATTTAACACCCGAACATCCTGGTATGTTCACAGGTATACTCTTATCCCGACAAACCGCCTAAAAACACAGAACTTATTACAGGGTAGATTCCCTATCGCGACAGTCGAATATCTACCTATACAGATCTACCTGACTCTAGATATTCCTCTAATCCTCTGCCCAAATTCATAACAATATCATGATCTTTAAAAAAAGTTATGGACGAGTTATGACTGAACTTGGTGGATGAGTTGGTTAGGTGACAAGAACAAGTCCATTAGATTTTGGTTCAGATCCTAATGCAGATCCGGCCCATCAGTGGGATACAAAACATAAACTGTTCGGCCTGGAGGAGGTAAGTGCTCGACCGAGCGACGTTATAGTTAGGGTATGAATTTTAGTTTGTTTCATGTTGCTGGAGATGGAGATAACTTTCTTACTCTCCACAAAGGATGCTACGGGGTCTTTAACGTCCACCAAATAATGCTGGCATACGGGACGTTCATCCGAGGGACGGATCTCACATTGATGTCCACTTGTTTAACGTCCATCCGGAAGACAAGACAAGTTCATACATCCGGAAGACAACGCACACATTTATGAATCATCCTGGCTGTGAAACACCAGGATGACATTTTATACCAGGGTCGGGATTCGAACCCAGGCTAAACAACTTCGAGGCGAGTGTGTGCGAACCTCTCGGCCATCCCTGTGCAACAGGTAATTTGTCTTTTAACTAATGATAATATTTGCATGGTTGTTTTGATGATCATTTATTTATTCTATGAAAGTCATTCACCCAAATCAAAAAATTCACCCAAATTCACATTACCTGTTGTGCAATTCAAAAAGGATGAATATATTGTGCAGCATTTTAATGGAAAAATTGATTACAAATGGTCACTAATAGTTGCATGGTATAATTATATCGTCGTGTTCACCACAGGGTTAACACCCCTCGGCTTCTACTGGACGAAACCGGCTGCAAATTTCAGAAGCAACTGCTTTGTACGTTGAGGGTAGTATGTTCCAAATTTCAGCAACATCTGTTCATGCATTCTTGAGTTTTATTTATAAAACCCTCGAAATCACGTTGGCGTCTGTCCGTCTGTCCGCCCAAAATGTGTTGGCGCTCATATCTCAAGGTCTATACATTGAAACGAGCTGAAACTTGGAATATACATCGGGCAATAGGTCTAGTTAATGGCTTTCGAAACAAATTCCACCTAAGTACTATAGTTTTTGCTTTAAAATTAAATATATAAAAATATATACACATAAATAAATATATTTTTGAAACGACTAAAAAAACATTTAAAGAAACCGAACGTACTTGTGAGCATACTTGGCAGAAAGGGGGTGTGCCTCTGCACAACAAAACAGTTGGAGAATTTCCTGATCAACTCGTCCAAAAGGTTGCTATACTGCAGTCTGTATTGTAAAAAATACTCTCAACTTTTTTTGGCCAGTGCGAGGCCCAAGGTTGGTAGATTGTGCCGTTCTGTTCAAACCTTGTTATGAATTTTGGTGTAGAGTGATATATAGATCAGGTAGATCTGTCTAGGTATCATGCTCCGACTGTCGTGAATAAGAAGAACCATCTCGATGTACATAAGTAGAGGACCTGTCTAACCCGGATGTCGGATTAAGTTTGTATATTTGTGGTCATACGAGGGTGGCCTTGTGTTAACTACAGTGGGGATTATGTTAATTCCCCTGTTCGCGAGACCTGGTGATTTATCCATTGTCCCATATGGCACGACACCATAGACACCAGTCAGGCCCAACAGCACACACATACGAATTAAATTCACCCCCACAATAAAACTCACCAGGAAGTACAGGCAGGAAGCACCCATGCATTGTGCCAACATGGCGATAAAACATTGCTCAGACAGGCTGAGGCCATGCCCACCTCACGACGGATTGGTCGAGGGGTTTGAGGGGGGGATCACATCAATGAAAGGCCAGATAAGGAAGGACTTGTCATTGGCCAGGGGCAGAGCAAAGAGCGACCTGCTGATTGGTAGGAAGAAGCGACGTACTGATTGGCCACTGACCGAGAGAGGGAGGGAGTCAAATTGTATGAGTCAAATTGGCACCCCTTTATATGAACTTTTCTAGAGCATAACCTGGTTCCTCCGAAGAGCACAAGGGTAGTCCAGCATGCACACGGGATCTTTTCGAAAACCCCTTCTTTTTATACTTTGCCACATGGCGCATACCATATATAAAAGGGCCTTTTCAATGCCCCTGGCATTTTACCCAAGAATATAATCGTAACACTGCATTCCGTTTGTCGTTATTGCAAAGTCTCCAGATTGAAGCGGTGTATGGTTGGTTCATTGTTGAGTCGAAATATAGAATAAACCAGTGTCGCAATGCAAAAAGAATTTAATACTTACATTATGTGCTAACTGGTATCCCCACCCAGGTCATAATAAAGTCATACTAAAGCATACCCAGGTAATACTAACAACTAAAGCATCAAACAAGCCGCGCTACGCCGATGTTAGACTTTCGGTCTTGTTTTTATTTACATTATGTTTGACATGGACGTATTCTCTCTTAAACTCAATTCTGTAAAACTAAAATAAAAAGGTGTAGGAGCTGTGCTCCCACGTCAATCGGAAGAATGGACGCGACAAAAAGCTGGAATTCGTCCGAGTTTCTTTATTGTCACAAAACAACTCGGGTACTCTGAAAAGCCCGTTTATCGGGCAGCAATATATTGTAACGATTTTGAGAAGTGTAACGGGTTTTGAGAAGTGTAACGGGTTTTGAGGAGTGTAACAATTTTGGAGGAAGGGTAACGGATGTGAAGAGTATGGTTTTGGTATGGTAACATCCTGGTAATGTAAATAATGGTCGCAGCCGTCCTCCTAATTAATTTCATAGAACATACACGCAGGTCACGATATATCTTTTAAATAGTGTATTTCCTTATTCCATGTAGGCTAAGTATGTGTTTTCCACTAGATTGACTTTGCATTGTATCAAACAAAATAAGCGTAGGCCCTTCCAATTTCCCCAAAACCTCCCTTCCATTTGCCTTCCGCATTTTGGTCGGTTTTTCTCTTCAACCACCATTGGCCACGAGGTAAGGTTGGAGAAGAAAGGCGTGTCTCCACCTCGTCAGAAGAGGGCAGGAGTGAACCGGCCCTAACAGCCAATCAACACCGCGGTGAGTGACCCGGTAGGCGTGCCCTCGGAGCCGGCGGCTTAATTCCGCCGGAGGTGATAAAAGCGAATGTAAGGAACTGCTTGGAAGAGAGGCCTTGAGAGATACGCTGGGGGATGACCTGGAAGAGGAGCGCAATCCACCGCAAGCCCTACCTACCTGCCTGCAATATCCCCTGTCGTTGGAGAGACGCGCTGAACGGAGGGAGACGGCTCCACCCCAGGAAGAGGAGCAGGTGTGCCGAGCCAGCGCGTGACGGCCGCGGATACGCGACGGAGGTTTTCCCGCCAAAACCGCGAGGGGTTGAAAGCTGCTGCCTCCGACCTTGCCTTCCTCTCAAGCAATCAACCTCGAGCCATTACCTGCCTGCAATATCCACCGTGTGAGTGTGAACGTCCTGTCCTACTCGTTTGTCTTGGGGATTAAGTAAATGAAATAGAATAAGTTAACAATGCACTGTGTGACTGCTCTTTTCCATCTATTGCTGTAAATAATATTGGTCGCTCTAAAATATTGCTTGTGTGTGTATAATAAATCTGTTCTTCCTCCAAACTCTGTCTTTCTTCTCTCTTCTTCTCTTTCGGTCGCTTTAGAGGTTTCCCAATTGAATATCTGTAGCGCGATTAGTCAACGTTCGGTTGGAATCGGGTTCTAATCGGGGAGTAACTGTTCGGACGCGGTTAAATACACCACCGCTCGGTAAAATAACATCCAAAAACCGTGTCCGTAACAATTGGTGTCGAGGAGTTGGATTCGAACCTGGGACTAAATTTGTTAGGCCCAAATTTTGGAACACCAATTGTACTATTAGAGTAACAATTGGTGTCGGGGAGTGAGATCGACCCGGAGCGCGCTGCACGCGCTCAAAATTATAAAGCGGACGAAATTGTGTTGTTTTATAAAACCCGAATTTTGAGATCGCGCCATGGACAATCAAGGCGATCGGATGTCGGTGGGGGAGATAGACGGGTTAGGGGTAACCCAGGAACCAGGGGAAATGTATGTGGAAGAAAGGGAGGAGGAGAGCAATGAGGAGGCGGTTGAGGGGGTGTCAGACGCGCAAAATGGCGTCCTCGCGCACGTGGGTGTAGCGGCACCAAATTTTGCCACGCCCGCGACCGTGGTAGCGCCCCTGGTGGATTCAAACCTTTTGTTGCTACAAATCGGGGCCCTTATGGACAAAATGAGGGACGAAGCGAGGGCTAATAGTGAGCGATTAGAGGGCCAAATGGGGGCAATGGGGGGCAAAATGGGGGAAATGGGGGGAAAATGGGGGAAATGGGGGAACGGCTAGAAGCTAAATTTGGGGGGTTAGACAACGGGATAAAAGAGGTGAAAAATGGGTTAATGGGGTTAGAAAATAGGATGGAGGACAAATTGCGGGAAATAGGGGAACAATCCGCCCGGGAAATCGAACAGATGGGGAACCAGATGGAGGAAATACGACGAGGGGTGAGTGAGGAGGTCTCGGGGCTGCGCGAGGAGGTAAAGCGAGGCGAAAAGCGTATAGAGAAAGAGGTGAGAAATAATACGGCAAAGTTACAAGGGGGAATAGAAGATCTGACGGAGGAGGTGGAGCAGCTGACAGAGGGACAAACTAAGTTAGTGGAGCAGGTTCAAAAGAACACTGCGGTACTAGGAGGGTTAAAGGCGACACAAAAGGAAATTAAAAACGAATTAATAGCGACGCAGAGGCAATGTCAGATGGTACGGGAGGAACTGACAATGAGGGTGGAGGAGGTGACAGAGATAATGGAGACAAAGGACCGGCAGGTGAGGATGCACATAGAGACGGTCACGGTAGCCTTAGAGGACGAACTTGAGGGGACGCACCGAGAAATAAAAGAGGTTAAACAAAAATTAGAGGAAGTGGAAGAAGGGGTGAGTGAAATTAAAAAGAGACGGAGGGAAACTAAGAGGGAGATAAAGGAGGAAGTCATGGAATATGTACAGGGTCTGTGTTCAAATCATGATGCGGTGCTCACTGACCAAATAAAAAGTTTGCAGGTGGCAGAGGAGGTGCGACGAGGTACGGAGGTGAGTGGCAATGTACATGATGTGAGGGGAGATTCAGTCGGCTTGGGGATTGGTTTGGATCCGGGTGTTCGTGAAAGGCCGTTGGTGAAGTGTGTGACAGGTCAGGTGTGCGAAAAAAGAGGTGTGCGAGAATGTCCGACCATGGGGTGTGTGAGAAAAAAGTGCACGCCGAGGAGTGAGTGTGCCGTCAGGAGTGAGCCGGTCGAAGCGCGTGTGCGAGGGGGTACATGGAAGCGCGGTGTGGTGAGTGTTAAGGAGGAAGTAACGAGAGAGTGTACACCTGTGGTGAGTGTTACGGAGGAAGTAACGAGAGAGTGTACACCTGTGGTGAGTGTTACAGAGGATGTAACGAGAAAGTGTACGTCTGTGGTGAGTGTTACAGAGGGTGTAACGGGAGAGTGTGCGCGAGAAAGGTGTGTAACGGACGGGTGCATGAGGAAAGAGTGTGCCGTCGAAAGTAAGGGTGAGTGCGCGACCGAGAGTGGAGGTGAGAGTAGTGAGAGTGAAACGGAGCGTGAGTTGGCTGTGACAGGTGAGCGAGGATGTACACCTGGAATGGAAGGATGCACACCTGGAATGGTAGAGCGTGTGTGGGAAGGCACATTTGAGTTGGTAGTGAGGCACGTGGTGGGGTGTGCGAATGAGAGCACACCTGTGATAGTCACGGAGGAAGTGACCGAGGAGGGGGCGCGAAGAGGTGTATTGGTGAGGTGTGCGACCAACGAATGTGTGCCAAAGTGTTCGGTGGTCGGGTGTGTGACCAAGTCGGTGAGCGGAGTGAGTGTACCGAGGTGTGAAAGAAAAGGTACGAGGAGAATGGGAACGGCTGCATGTATGAGCAAGAAAGAGGTAGCGTATGCATGTAAGCCTGCAGGTGAAGCGTCGACGGTAACCGGGTTAAAGGTTAGGTCGACTTATAGCCGAATCAGGCCCTCGGTGCGCGTCGGGCAGCTTCGCGTGCCGCGAGGATCAGCGGGGATCCGAACCACGGCGGTTTCGAAAGAACCGCCATACGCGATCCACGCTATGCCTCGCTTGGAACGGCCGCGGCCGGGCTCCACTAGGCGGAGCGGGCAGCTGGATAGGAAGGGTCGTTATGGCGACCACGTTTTGTTGAGACGTGCCGGCAGGTCGAGATCGGGACATTGGATGGCCCCACGCCGAGGTGATGCGTGGGATCTCGGCCCGGGTAAGCCCCCGCCCATGCCCCGAATGCGGGACGCATCCAGCCGCCAGCACAAAAGAATTCGCGTTCATTGCTCGGCTGTACGAAGCCGGGCTGTAGATGTGAATTGGCGCACCGAGAGGATGTAATAAGTAGACGGGTGATGGTGATAGTGATAGTAGTGATTTGATACAAAATTTAGAAAAGTGAATAGAATTGGCAGTAAATAGAAAATTTTTGACTTGTGGAATCTGGACGAACAAAATTGATAGTGAGAGACCCCCGATGTGGTGGGATGGCAAATCCACCATCCCTCACAGAGTGGGGGCAAATGCGCAATAGTTTATGGGGTGGCTATGACAACCGAGCCAGGGAGGGCTTGGATAATGATAGGGATCTAGAAGAGATTGACATTAGGTGACGTTAAGGTTAGTTAGTGACTGATACCTGTAGTGGGGACGCAGGTAGATTAGTATGGATGATAATGACGTGGGAGCGCAATAGTTTAAAGGGACGACTGGGAAGCGCAAGTTTCAGAGGGGAGTAGTTAGCTGAGATGATGCCGTGTGTGTGAGGATTGAACGGGTGAGAATGGAACAGGTGTGATTGCACAGGTGTGCAACTGAACAGGTGTGTGGAGCAGTGTATGAGGGAGTAGTGGTGATTGCGTGTTGTGTTGACCAAATGGTCCAGGAAGAAAGGAGGGTGCAGGTGGCACCAGGTATGATTGCACAGGTGTGCAACGACAGGTGAATGAAAGACAGGTGTATGGAATAAATGGTATGGAGTATTGGAATGGATGGTCGTGGAGTGAGTATGGTGGAAATTGTGGAGTGGAGTGGATGGTGCGAAGGTGTGAATGGGGGAAGAGTGGACCCCCATCACGGATACCCGGGGCGGGTAGTGTAAGTGTTAGGTAGAGGGTATAGGTAAATTGTGGTTGGATATTGGCATCTGTGGTGCGAGTGGAAGAATGGTCTTTGGATGGGTGCATTAGTGTTGTGGAAATGGCTGGGCGTGTAGCCTGTTAGTGTGTGTAGTTGGTTTGGGCACTCCACCACTGTGAGGATGTCGGCCAGGTGAGGCCGCAGGTGGGCTCTGGGAGCCGGTAGTAGTTGTTGTGGATGGGGCCCGAGGATCCGGAGGACGGACCCGGGTAGCCCAGTGCCAGAGGGCACCAGTGGGGTGACAGATCCAAGAGGGGTCTTCCCCAGTTAGTTAGGTTAGGGTGAGGAGCAGGTAAGCTCGGGTGGCAACTACAGTGGTGGAGGTGTGCAGGTGGGTAGACCTGCTGGGAGAGCTACACGTCGCAGCCCAGAAATTGTGCGAGGGCACAGGGAGATGAATCGGGGGAGTGAGACCCCAAATTGAGAAGCACCACAGTTTGGTCAATGGGAATTGGTTTTTAAAACCACATAGAGTAAGATTGCCAATGGATTGGCAGGGAAAGACCCCGGGTAGTGTAAAGTGTGTTAAAATCATTTAGAGGATAGTTAGGATGAAGGATCTCCTCACACCATCTGCATCCACTCACCTGAGGTGACAGGTACTCCACACCATGCCATGTTTGATTATTTTTTACTGTGCAAATGGTTGGGTTGTGAGACGCATCATGACGTGGGTGTGACATTGTGCGTAATTCCATCTCTCCCTCCTTTTGAGGATTGATGATGAATTGATGATGGCAAATTTTGAAGTAGAGGGATTGTGGTGACGAAGTTGGTATAAGGGAAATATGGGGAAGACGTGACAGTAGTGACGAATTTGTAAATGGGTAGATTTTGTAAATATGGGGTAAGAGCAAGGGTAGTGTAGGTGACAGGGGGGTGACGTACGGTAGGGACGAGCTTTCTCACTTCGCCCTCCGTACGCATTTCACCTTGCATTGCCTTGTTTGACGTGTACCCTTGTGACCTTACCCCTCGCTCAATTGTCTTTCTTTTGTCTCCCACATGACCTGTGCGCCATTGGGTGCCGAGGGGAGCGTGCGTGAGGTGGCCATTGTGCGCCCGAGATTCCCAGAACCAGCACGCATTGCGTTGATGTACCACTTTATGGACCGCTGTTCGGCGGCCAAGTACCACTTGATGGACCCCAGGTTCTGGGGCAGAGCACCTCTGTTGGAGACCGGCCATAGTGGCCAGGGAATCTTGCTTGCGGACCTCGGTAAGGTGGCACCTATGCCAAACAGGTGGACCACCCTTAGTTGGCCCCTGAGGCCCTAAATAATAATAAAAAACGAACACAAGTTGTGCTTTTTATTATGTCCAAATAGGCCGCATGAAGCCAGAAGACGTCAGGAAGAACATCGGCCCAGCAGACAAGGAGAAGACCACCACCAGTTGTTTTGTTGTGTTTATTATGAACCATGGTGACTGCGCACCGAGTGGTGCTTTGTGGTGCTTGTGGTGCTTTTGGGTGCTTTTGGGTGCTTTGGTGGTATTGGTACTGGTGCATCGATGCAATGCGTGCTGTCTCCTCCCTCCCAACAGGAATTTCTTTCTCTTGTTCCCTAAAAAAGAAAAGAAAAAAACACACAGGTCCTGGGTTGCGTTGTAAATAAGAAATCACGTCATTGTAAATAATGCTCCCCACCGTAAATGTATAGTTTCAGAATAATTCCGTAATTCGGTTAGCTGTGGGCTTGAGTCTGTTAGACAGGATGCAATGCAATAGGGGGACATACTTATTTGTGTTTTAAAATTGTCACACTCAGGGTCAGGTTAATTGTAGAGGGAATTACACCTACATGTCACACTCAGTTAAGTCTAGTAGGCCCGAGGACGTGCCTGAAGAAAGGAGGGTGCAGTGTAACGATTTTGAGAAGTGTAACGGGTTTTGAGAAGTGTAACGGGTTTTGAGGAGTGTAACAATTTTGGAGGAAGGGTAACGGATGTGAAGAGTATGGTTTTGGTATGGTAACATCCTGGTAATGTAAATAATGGTCGCAGCCGTCCTCCTAATTAATTTCATAGAACATACACGCAGGTCACGATATATCTTTTAAATAGTGTATTTCCTTATTCCATGTAGGCTAAGTATGTGTTTTCCACTAGATTGACTTTGCATTGTATCAAACAAAATAAGCGTAGGCCCTTCCAATTTCCCCAAAACCTCCCTTCCATTTGCCTTCCGCATTTTGGTCGGTTTTTCTCTTCAACCACCATTGGCCACGAGGTAAGGTTGGAGAAGAAAGGCGTGTCTCCACCTCGTCAGAAGAGGGCAGGAGTGAACCGGCCCTAACAGCCAATCAACACCGCGGTGAGTGACCCGGTAGGCGTGCCCTCGGAGCCGGCGGCTTAATTCCGCCGGAGGTGATAAAAGCGAATGTAAGGAACTGCTTGGAAGAGAGGCCTTGAGAGATACGCTGGGGGATGACCTGGAAGAGGAGCGCAATCCACCGCAAGCCCTACCTACCTGCCTGCAATATCCCCTGTCGTTGGAGAGACGCGCTGAACGGAGGGAGACGGCTCCACCCCAGGAAGAGGAGCAGGTGTGCCGAGCCAGCGCGTGACGGCCGCGGATACGCGACGGAGGTTTTCCCGCCAAAACCGCGAGGGGTTGAAAGCTGCTGCCTCCGACCTTGCCTTCCTCTCAAGCAATCAACCTCGAGCCATTACCTGCCTGCAATATCCACCGTGTGAGTGTGAACGTCCTGTCCTACTCGTTTGTCTTGGGGATTAAGTAAATGAAATAGAATAAGTTAACAATGCACTGTGTGACTGCTCTTTTCCATCTATTGCTGTAAATAATATTGGTCGCTCTAAAATATTGCTTGTGTGTGTATAATAAATCTGTTCTTCCTCCAAACTCTGTCTTTCTTCTCTCTTCTTCTCTTTCGGTCGCTTTAGAGGTTTCCCAATTGAATATCTGTAGCGCGATTAGTCAACGTTCGGTTGGAATCGGGTTCTAATCGGGGAGTAACTGTTCGGACGCGGTTAAATACACCACCGCTCGGTAAAATAACATCCAAAAACCGTGTCCGTAACAATATATACACACATTATCCCGGAGCGTTTGCCCGGGAAAGGCGAGAGGGGGCGTGGCCGGGCGTCCTGGCCACGGCCTGGCAAGTTGAGCGCGGGCCTGCCCGGGCGTCCTGGACGAGCCCGGCATGGTGATCGCTCCGCGTCCTTGGTAGGTGCAAGGCGATTGTGTAAACCCAGCGGTAGCCGCTACACACGTCCCCCCAGAATCGATTTGCACCGGCAGGGTCAATTTGAGGGGGGTCCTGATGACCCGGCCGCAGCGACCCCTGGCGGGTCGTGGGGGGGGGGGGGGGGTCCGGTGTGGTGGTGGGCGGTCGAGTGGGGGGCACCGTGGATGGGGGGCGGCCTCGCCACGGCGGCCAACCGGGGGGCGGCCAACCGTGGTGGTTGGTCGATGTCCACGTGCGCCGGCTTGAGGCGGTCCACCGCAATCCGGTCCGACCTGCCACCGATGTCGATGAGGAACGACTTGTCGTCCCGTCGCAGGACCCGGAAGGGCCCATCGTACGGCGGCCGGAGTGGCCCCCGATGTGCGTCATGACGCACAAAAACGTACTCCGCTGTGCGAAGCGCTGGGGGGACGTAGGACTGGGGGTCACCGTGGTGGGATGTTGGCACGGGGGCAAACCGTTGGGCGGCCTCCTGGAGGTCCGAGCGCTGGTGAGCTGCGGACCAGGGACTGGTAGCGTCGGGCACGAATTCGCCCGGGACGCGTAGCGCCTGGCCGTAGACAAGCTCGGCGGTGGATGCCCGGAGGTCCTCCTTGGGGGCCGTGCGGAGGCCCAAAAGGACCTACGGCAGCCGGTCGGCCCAACCGCAGTCTTGAAGGCCGGCCATGAGTGCGGCCTTCATGGAGCGGTGGAATCGCTCGCACAACCCGTTGGCTTGGGGGTGGTAGGCCGTAGTACGGTGGAGCTTGACCCCCAGGTTGCGGGCGACCGCGCCCCACAGCTCGGAGGTGAACTGCGGTCCGCGGTCTGACGAGATGTCCGCCGGTGCGCCGAAGCGGGCGACCCAGGTGGCGATGAAAGCCTGCGCCACGTCGGCGGTGGTGGTGGAGATGAGGGGAACGGCCTCCGGCCACCTGGTGGTCCTGTCCACCATGGTGAGCAGGTGTGTGAACCCCCGTGATGGGGGGAGGGGGCCCACCAGATCCACGTTGACGTGGTCGAAACGTCGTTCGGGCACGGTGAAAGGTGCCAGCGGGGCCTGGGTGTGTCGGTGGACCTTGGCCTGTTGGCAGGCTGTGCAGGTGCTGGTCCAATCGCGGACGTCCCGTCGAAGGCCGTGCCAGACGAATCGCGCCGACACCATTCTGGGAAGCTTTCCGGCCCGGGTGGGAAAGGCTGTGGAGGGAGGCGAAGATGCGGTGTTGCCAGGTAACGGGCACGATGGGGCGAGGCTGGCCTTGGGAGACGTCGCAGAGCAGGACAGTGTCCGCGAAGGGGATGTCGGCCAGGTGGAGGCCCGTGTCCACCGCCCGGAGTGCTTGCACCGTGGTGTCGGTGGTTTGGTCTGCCGCCATAAGCGCGAAGTCCATGCCGAGGTGGACCGCGTTCGCGCTGGCCCGAGAAAGACAGTCGGCCACGGCATTGTTTTTGCCGGCGACGTGCCGGATGTCCGTGGTAAACTCCGACACGGCGGAGAGGTGGCGCTGTTGACGGGCCGACCATGGCTCCGTGACCTTGGCCATTGCGTAAACCAACGGCTTGTGGTCGACGAACGCCGTGAAGGGTCGGCCCTCCAGGAGGTGGCGGAAATGGCGAACGGCCAGGTGTAGACCGAGGAGCTCACGGTCAAACGTGCTGTATTTGAGCTCGTTCGGCCGGAGCTGCCGGCTGAAAAAAACGAGTGGCTGCCAAACCCCGTTCACCCATTGCTCATGTACGGCGCCCACTGCGTAGTCGGAGGCATCCGTGGTGAGGGCGATGGGAGCGTTGAGCACCGGGTGAGCGAGCAGTGTTGCGTCGGCGAGGGCCCGCTTTGAGCTTTGGAAGGCCGCGTCCATTGGCTGCGGACCAGACGATGTCGTGCTTGGCCGGCTTGCCCCGGAGGGCTTCGTAGAGGGGCCACATGAGTTGAGCAGCGCGGGGCACGAAGCGGTGATAGAAATTTACCATTCCCAGGAATTCCTGCAGGGCCTTTATGGAGCGGGGACGTGGAAACGTGGTGATGGCCTCGACCTTGGTTGGCAGCGGCACGGCCCCGTTCTTGGTGATGTGGTGGCCCAAAAAATCAACGGCCGTCGTGCCGAAGTGGCATTTGGCCGGGTTGACGATGAGGCCATGCTCGCTGAGGCGCCCGAACAGTGTTCGGAGGTGGAGGAGGTGCTCGGCCCGGGACATGCTGGCGACGAGGATGTTGTCCAGGTAAACGAAGAGGAACGGCAGGTCACGCAGCACGCCGTCCATCAAGCGCTGGAACACCTGAGCCACGTTCTTGAGGCCAAACGGCATCCGTAGGAATTCAAATAAGCCGAACGGCGTGATGACGGCCGTTTTAGGGACGTCGGCCGCCCTGACAGGTACCTGGTGATATCCCCGTATGAGATCGATTTTTGAAAAAATGACCAATCCTGCCAGACGGGCGGAGAAGTCTTGGATGTGCGGGATCGGATACCTGTCGGGGGTGGTAGCGTCGTTAAGGCGGCGGTAGTCGCCACATGGGCGCCAGCCGCCCCCTGGCTTTGGGACGATGTGTAGTGGCGAAGCCCACGCGCTATCGGAGCGCCGCACGATGCCGAGGTGTTCCAAAGCATCGAACTCGGCTTTCGCCATGGCGAGCTTGGCTGGGTCGAGGCGGCGGGCTCTGGCGTAGACCGGCGGGCCCGTGGTTGGTATGTGGTGCTCGATCCCATGTCGTACTGCGACAGCCGAAAACGTCGGCCGCGTGAGGGCCGGGAACTCCGTGAGCAGGCGAGCAAACTCGTTCGCAGCCGGGAGGGCGCATGCCAGCTCGGTCGGAGCGGAGCTGCTCAATGTGCATACCAGGGAGCTGAAGGTCTCGGCGTTGATGAGGCGACGCCGTTGGACGTCCACCAGCAGTCCGTGTGCGCAGAGGAAGTCGGCGCCTAGCAGAGCCATGGGCACGTTTGCGGTTACAAACGTCCAAGTAAAGCGTTGGCCGCCGAAGCAGAGGGTGACGTTGCGCGGGCCGAAGGTGCGGATGGCCGATCCGTTGGCCGCAACCAAGGAGGGGCCGCAAACCGCGGACTGCCTGTCCTGATCAGAGGTGGGTATGACGCTCAGTTGGGCGCCGGTGTCGCACAGGAAGCACCGTCCGGACGCTTTTTCCATGATGAAAAGTAAGTTGCCCGTGTGGCCGGCGCTCATGGCTGGTAATGAACGCCGGCCCGGCCGTTTCCCGGCCTGCCGAAGGTGCACGGCGGTCGGCACGTCCGGGCCTTCTGTCCGAACCTGGCATGATAGTAACACCACGCTTGGTCAGGTGGAGGCCCCGGTCGTCGTGCTGGAGGTGGTCGGCTCGGCGTAGCGGCCGCCAATTGCGTCGGCAGTTCGGTCGTCGACCGTGCCGGGTGCTCGGGCGCCATGGGCGTTGCGTCGGACGGCGGTGGGCCCCAGGTCGCTGCTGCAATGCGTTGGCCTGCCGCGGAGATCTTGTCGGCTTCCCTGGCGAGGGCGCGGGGATCCGTGATCGTCGTGCTTGCCAGGGCGAGGCGTACCGGGCTAGGCAGCTGACGGAGGAACAGCTCCCGGAACAGGAATGCCGGAGAGTGCTCGCCGAGCAGCGAAAGCATGTAGTCCATTCGCTCGGACGGGCGCGTGTCGCCGAGCTCGGGCAGGTCGAGCAGGCGCCGTGCGCGTTTCGCCGATGGGAGGGCGAAAGCATCGAGGAGGAGCTTTTTAATCGCGCCGTATTTGTCAGCGGCTGGCGGGCTCTCGAGGAGGCTCAGGGCGCGGGCCGCGGTGGCTGAACCGAGCGCTGCTACCACATGGTGGAATTGGGTGTCGTCGGCCGTGATGCCTCGCAGGGCGAACAGGGAGTCCGCCTGGGCGAACCAAACCGCCGCGTGAGCCTCCCAGAAGGTAGGCAGTTTAAGGGCAACTGCCGTGTCCATGTCGGTAGGTCACCAATGTAGGAGCTGTGCTCCCACGTCAATCGGAAGAATGGACGCGACAAAAAGCTGGAATTCGTCCGAGTTTCTTTATTGTGACAAAACAACTCGGGTACTCTGAAAAGCCCGTTTATCGGGCAGCAATATATATACACACATTATCCCGGAGCGTTTGCCCGGGAAAGGCAAGAGGGGGCGTGGCCGGGCATCCTGGCCGCGGCCTGGCAAGTCGAGAGCGGGCGTGGCCGGGCGTGCTGGACGAGCCCGGCATGGTGATCGCTCCGCGTCCTTGGTAGGTGCAAGGCGATTGTGTAAACCCAGCGCTAGCCGCTACAAAGGCACAATTCAATTGTAGTTTCTTTGTCAGCGGTATATAGAATATGGCGAAAGACTACCCTGGGATCGCAGTGAAAGATGTCATTACGTCACGAGATGTAATCCCTAAGACGTCATTACGTCACGAGATGTAATCCCTAAGACGTCATTACGTCACGAGATGTAATTCCTCCAGACTTTGTGTGGGGACATCCAGAGTTAATTTTTCACCCACAATTCCAGAAACATGATATAACTGAAAGAGAAACTACGATTTGAGTGTTGTACCAGGATTGATATTGACATGTTAAAGGATGCTTCGTAAAACGGATTGAGAAGGTGTATTGTTCCAGGGATTGAATGGACGTCGACATTATTCAGGTTGAAATGTGATTTAGGTATTTTATGAATCCATTAAAGTGTCTTCCGTCCATGTCTTGTGTGCTCGCAGTTTTATAACCGCATGTACCAGATGCTGGATTTGGCCTCCATTTGGTAGCTCGACTGCAGATGTCATGAGGGAAGGAGAAGAGCTCACATTGTCTGTTTGCTGCCCGCTGCTAGTTTGCTCGGTTTGGCGGATGGGACATGCCACCCTCAAAGAAGCAGAACGCAATGCGTACACCGATCCCTCCCTTCAACCAGGCCACTGCGAGGAGAAACAAATAATTAGAGACTTTGGTGGGCACGAGTGGGAAACTGGGCACTTCGACAGCGCGTGGTGTGACGTTGGCATGGACGTTGCTGCTTGAGTCTCCCCAAAGGCTTTTTGGTGTTCCCTGAGTGTTTCTTACCCCCTCCAACTGGAGATTCCCACTATAATACCACGAGTACTCCAAGCAAGAAAAAAATGGCCTGTGCAAAGTTTCGCATCTGTGTCCAACATGTCTCAATTTAATGTTTCAGCATTTAGTGCAGGTAATGAATGTAAGAAGCTAAGGCTTAAGATATTCAAATTCTGCAATCAGATAAACTCCAGCAGTGCTATATACTTAGGTATATTGACCTATTGCGTACATAATATGTGAATCAGATCACCAGCCTATATTATAAATTGATTATTTTTATAATCCTGGAATTTCTTTGATTGGTGAACCATGTTCACCAAGAGTTTAAGATTTTGAATAGTATGACGTCATTTGGTAAGTTATCTTAGCCTGTTGTGGCTTAACGATTTAGATGGCTGACTTAAGATATTAGGGTCTTGAGTTAAAGCTCCTGTCGCACCATTAAAAAAACATCTACAGGTGGGTTGACTCACTTACAGGTGCCTGTCATCATTTCATAGACAAGGAAAAAAAAAAACTGCCCCATGCGGCTGAACACGTGAAAGGAGTGGTTGTTCTTCTGCTAAAGTTGTGTTCATCCTTGGATTTTCATCCAGAGGTCAGTGTACTTCACCATGCAGGACATGTACTCATAATGTGCAGGCTAAGTTGTTAAGTGGTAAGCTTTAGACGTAACTGTCTGCAGGAAATAAATAGCTCTGAGTGGGTTATAAACGTAAAGTACTGTTGGTGAACTCACCGAGGTGAGGTCACTGAGTTTTATGGAAGTGATGCTAGTTATCCTTGTGATGGATGTGATGGGTTTTCACGTTAATGTTGTTGTCGAATTAGAGTTAATGACGGCTTGTTTTGAAGTGTTGGAGAAAATGTGGTACTTTTTGTTCCATGTCACACAATAACACACACACACACACACACACACACACACACACACACACACACACACACACACACACACACACACACACACACACACACACACACACACACACACACACACACACAATCAAACACACACAAACACACATGCACATACATACACACAAGCACACACACACACACACATACATACACACACACACAAGCACACACACACAAACATACACACAAAAACACACAAACATACACACAAAAACACACACATACATGCACACACACACACATACATACACACAAACACACACACAAACATACACACAAGCACACACACATAAATACACACAAGTACACACACACACACACACACACACACACAAACATACACACAAAAACACACAAAAAACATAGACACAAAAACACACACAAACACACACACAAACATACATACAAAACACACAAAAACACACAAACACACACACACAAACATACATACAAAACACACACAAAAACACACAAACACACACACACACAAACATACACACAAGCACACACACATACAAACACACACAAGCACACACATACACACACACACATATATATACACACAAGCACACACACACACAAACATACACACACAAACACACACAAAAACACACACAAACATGCATACCAAAACACAAAAAACACACACAAACACACACACAAGCACACACACACAAACATACACTCAAACATACACACAAGCACACAGAAATATACGCACACACACACACACACACACACACACACACACTCAAACATACACACAAACACATACACATACAGTCACGTGAAAAAGTAAGTACACCCCATGTAAAGTTTTGACTTTTTCAACATATTTCAACATACAGCTATTTGATCTTCATTTCAACAATATTGATAGATAAAGGTGATATAACATAACAAATATCATGAAACATTTACATTTTGTAGTCCATTGTATAATTTAAATAAACCTAAATGCAAATTTCGCATGTGGAAAAAGTAAGTACACCCCTACATTTATCACTACTTCAAATACCTAAAATTAGAAACAGGTGCACAAGCTCAGGTGCAAATGATTAGAACATCGTTAGAGAAGATCTTGGAGGAACCTGTCTTATTTAAACCTCAGACATTTAGTTTGGTTTGCTCTTTGTTGTTGAAGTGTGTGGCGTCACCATGCCTAGATCAAAAGAGCTCTCTGAGGTCTTCAGAAAGAAGGTTATAGATGCCTACGAGTCTGGGAAGGGATTTAAAAAGATCTCCAAACAATTTGAAATCAATCATTCGACTGTCCGGAAGATCATCTACAAGTGGAGAAGATTCCAAACAACTGCCAACTTGTTCAGGCGAGGCCGCCCCAGCAAGTTCAGCTCGAGAACAGACCGCAAGATGCTGAAAGAAGTCTCTAAGAACCCCAGAATGTCATCACGGGACATACAGGTAGATCTTGCCACTGTTGATGTCAAAGTGCACGAGTCGACCATTAGAAAGAGGCTGCACAAATTTGATCTACATGGGAGGTGTGCCAGGAGGAAACCTTTGCTGTCCAGAAAGAACATCAGGGCAAGACTAAAGTTTGCCAATGAACCGAGGCAAAGACCAGCACTTCTGGAACAATGTGCTCTGGACAGATGAGTCAAAGGTAGAGCTATTTGGCCACAGTACCAGAAGACATGTTTGGCGAAAACAAAAGACAGCATTTGACCACAAGAACCTGATACCAACTGTAAAGCTTGGTGGTGGAAATATTATGGTTTGGGGCAGCTTTGCTGCACCAGGGCCTGGGCTCACCATCATATAATCCACTATGAATTCTTCATTGTACCAGAGGGTGCTTGAGGATAATGTGAGGCCATCTGTCGGAGAGTTGAAGCTCAACCGAAGGTGGACCTTGCAACATGACAATGACCCTAAACATACCAGTAAATCCGCCAAGGAATTGCTGAAAAGAAAGAAATGGAGGGTTCTGGAAAGGCCAAGTCAAAGCCCGGATCTAAATTCCATTGAGATGTTGTGGGGGGATTTGAAACGAGCTGTGCATGCAAGAAACCCCTCAAACTTCGCACAGCTGAAATAATTCTGCATGGAGGAGTGGGCAAAAATTTCTCCCAGTCGATGTCAGAGACTGGTAGACAGTTATAAAAACGCCTACTTGAGGTTGCTTCTGCCAAAGGGGGCAATACCACCTATTAGAGCCAAGGGTGTACTTACTTTTTCCACATGCGAAATTTGCATTTATGTTTATTTAAATTATACAATGGACTACAAAATGTAAATGTTTCATGATATTTGTTATATTATATCACCTTTATCTATCAATATTGTTGAAATGAAGATCAAATAGCTGTATGTTGAAATATGTTGAAAAAGTCAAAACTTTATATGGGGTGTACTTACTTTTTCACGTGACTGTACACACACACACACACACACACACACACACACACACACACACACACACACACACACACACACACACACACACACACACACACACACACACACACACACACACACACACACTACTAATCACCTGCTCTCGGGATGAAAAACACTATTGTCAGAACAACTTTACACACAACAGCACAACAAAGCATGCAAAGTGATTCATTGGCATTTCTGCAAAAAATTCAAAATCCCAGAACCAGAAAACTCATGGAAACACGAACAAAAGGCAATCATTAAAAACGAGGACGTCATGCTCACGTATGTCCTGATGATTCCATCGAGCATGAACATAGAAAACAAAGCATTGTGTCTGGCTGGACATTGTACTCAGAAACAAAATGAAAAGATAGCATTGCTGATTGAGATATCAGTACCCAGCGATTTGGACCGAACCAACGCAGAAATCAAGAAAATGACCAAATCCCAGGAGTTCAAAAATGAGCTCAAGAGATCTTGGAAGCTGAAGATCATCGAAATTGTAGACCCACCTGTTATAGTTGGAGCAAAAAGGAATGATGAAGAAGAACCTCACTGAGATTTTGAAAACAATCCCTGGGAATATTACCACAAATGAACTACAATGGAGGCAATCCGGGGTTCGGTGACGATCCTGAAAAGAGAACTTGGAACAAAACTCTGAAAAAGTTTAACAACTCGTTCATACACTTGTTCCATGAAGTTTGATGGCTTACCGAAGAGGAGGTAGATACTTTGGGTCCTGGGGAGGACTCCATTCTACCTCCTGAAACCCACCAATGGATACCAACCAATGACACACACACACACACACACACACACACACACACACACACACACACACACACACACACACACACACACACACACACACACACTACAGAGTATGTAGCTCTATATGTTATTTATGGGTGGAAAGGAAAGCCCAGAGGTACATACACTTGCCTCTGAACTGTCTTGTCTGGGTTCGACTCACGACCCAGGTATAAACCGTCATCCTGGTGTTTCACATGCATGGCAAGGCATCAATGTATGTGCCTTGATGGACGTTAAACTTGTGTCCCAACTGCCAGCATTAGTTGGTGGACATTAAAGATCCCATTGTGTTCTACGCGAAGAGTCTGCAAGTTATCGCCGATACCCTGAACAAGTTCTCCTGAATAATATCTCTCCCTGGTTACTCCCTCCTCCAGTATGATAGACCTGAGCCTCGTCCTGGAGGTGGGGTTGCTATCTTTATCAAAAACCCTCTTCCTTACTCTCCCTGCACTGCTATCTCTCCACCCCACCCCCAGGAGTACCTCTGGCTATGGCTTCCCCTTCACTCCCACCTTTTGTTCATATGTGTGTTGTACTGTCCACCAAACAGTGATGACTCCATCTACATCTTGCTGTCTGATAATATGGACAAACTTCAATCAACTCATCCCAACTCTCTCTTATGTGGTGATTTCAACTGTCATCACATCAGCTGGCTGGGTGTGGGTACCTCTCTCACCAGCCATGGCTCCTCAGCAAAGGACTTCTGCAACTCATTGGGACTGACACAATCTGTCAATTTCCCGACCCGAATCTCAGTTAATGGAGCATCCTCTCTTCTAGACTTGGTTATGACAAACTTCGCTGCAAATGTCTGCTGCTCTTCTGCTACAATCGGCTCATCTGATCATATGCTTGTTAAAGTGGACATCTCTCTGACCATTCTCAGAGAGCCTCCTCAGCGTCGACGAGTCTGGCATCTCACTCAGGCCAACTGGCACGGTCTTCAAGCAGCGATCAATAATCTGGACTGGTCTCCCATCTCTACCACCTCTGACATGAACTCATCCTGGGAATTCTTTCAAATTAAATTGCTCTCTCTCATGCACAGATTTATCCCATCTCATCTTCAGTTGTCTTACCCTTCCTCCCATCCTTGGTACACGGAATCTTGTGGTGAGGCTATTGCCCTGAAACAACTTGCCTTTGCCTCCTGGAAGGAAAATCCAACTGAAGGTAATCTCATTTCCTTTCACAAAGCCCGGAACAAGTGTGTGTCTACCCTCAGGAGCGCCAGGAAACACTATCTTTCCACTCTCAAGACTGAACTCTCAAACCTGTCTCCATCCTCCAAATCCTGGTGGCGTCTGGTCAAATCTGTTTCTGGTGTTTGTTCCCCCTCCATCTGCTCCCTTACCTCAAACGGCTACACAGCTGACTCCACCTGTGAAAAAGCTGAATGCCTCAACACCGTTTTCGTCAAAATTCAAAATTTTGTGTCCCAAACCCGTCTCTCTCTGTACAGTCATACCCAGCTACTCCTGTACTCTGTGTCCTTCTCTCCTGACAAGGTGGAGAAGATTCTGTCAATCCTTGACTCTGATTCTGCAACTGGACCAGACTGCATCAGCCCACGGGTCCTAAAATCCTGCTCTGCCACTCTATCTCACCCTCTCTCTGTTCTCTTCACCCTCTCTTTTGCTCAAGGCCATCTGCCATCAGCTGGAAATCAGCCAACATTACCACTTTACACAAAAAAGGTGCAACAACAGATCCTTGCAACTACAGACCAATCAGCCTGCTCCCAATTATCAGCAAAGTCATGGAATCCATCATTGTTTCGGATATCAAATCCTTCCCTTCTCCATTGGCTTGATCTCTGATCATCAATTTGGATTCAGACCACGTCACTCGACTCTGGACATGCTGCTACTGCTGTCTCAACAATGGATGAAGGTCCTCAATATCAAACAGGAAATTAGAGCTGTCTCGCTTGACATATCACGTGCCTTCGATACAGTCTGGCACCGCGCTCTGCTAAACAAACTCTCCTCTGATGGTATCAATGGAAATCTTCACACATGGCTCATCATGGCTTCCTCTCTCGTCGTAGTCAACATGTGGCCCTGAATGGGTTTCTTTAATCTCCCCTGCCTGTTCAGACTGGAATTCTCCAAGGCAATGTTCTGGGTCCTGTGCTTTTTCTGGTCTTCATCAGTGATCTCTCCTACTCTCTGGAAAATCCTCTCTATCTCTTTGCTGATGACTCCACTCTCTGTCACTCCATACCTCATCCGTCAGATCGGCAGTCTGCAGCCTCTTCACTCTCTGCAGACATGGACAAAATAACAGACTGGTCAAACAAGTGGAACATGTCTTTCAATCATGACAAATCTCACACTCACTTTGTCTCTCCGAAAAGACCGACTGGACGACCCTCCCATCTACTTTCTGAACAATGCTCTCCAAGACGTTCTGTCACACAAGCTTTTGGGTCTCACTATCTGCCATGATCTTTCTTGGGAAAACCACATTTCCAAGGTGGCCTCTATCGTGTGAAGTCCTTCCTTGGCACACCTGAGCTCCTCACCACATACAAGGCTTTCATCCGCAGCTCAATGGAATGCTGTTCTCTCCTGTGGGCTGGAGCTCCTGCCTCACACCTAGCTCGGCTTCACGCTGTTGAAACCAAAGCTTTCAGAATCATTGGAATCTCCCGCGATGAAGCTAACTCCGAGGGCCTTTTCCTCACTCACCGCAGGCAGGTTGGTGGTCTTTCTTTCTTCCACCGACTCCTCTCCGGCCTAGCTCCCCCAGCTCTGTCTGTGCTCTGCCCCCAAATATTCCTACAGGTCGCGCAAAATCTGCCTGCAACACTCCTATGGTGAAACTGCCAAAATCAAGACTCTCTGCTCACCATCACTCTTTCATTCTGCTTTTCTCCCGCCTCTGGAACAAACTCCCTCACTCTCTTCAATCCCACTGTTACGTGCTCCTCCCTGGCCCCCTGGTCACGGTGTACCTCCGAGCCCCGAGAGGAGTCACTGCAGAAAAATGTGTTATTCTGTATGTCAAAGATCAATGGAGAAGCCACCCAAATTGTTACTCACAAACAAATATTGTATTAAGATCACACAAGAATAACAGTACAACAATAATTGTAATCAAAAGTACAATCAATATGTCCTATGATGGTACCATCAGTTTTGTAATATATAACTCACTGTGCTCCAAGTTAGTGAAACAAGAACATCCCCAATGTCTCTTATTCCCGGCTTCAAGCCAAAGTTGTTTCGCTCCAGCGACCGCCAGAACGATGTCTAATCGAGACCAGAATCCCGTTCGGATGGCAAGGACAGTCCCGCTGCCAAAGCGGGGCAAAGGCGCCCTCAAGGCGACTGGGAAATCCAAAGGCGCCCTCCAGGCGACTGAGAGATCACACCCTCGGGTATGGACGTTTCACTGGCTCACAGTCGGTGACACGCAGACTTTCCACTCAAAAGCCACGTCACACACACACACACCTCAGATCGACGTCTGAATGCGGTGAAAATGGTCGAAACGAGACAAAACCGTGAGCAAGTCCTGCGCGAGTCAAAATGGCCGACGGCCCGGTCTCGTGGCGCAATAGCACGACGATGATTCTCTCCTGAATCGATCGCAAAACCTGACATGCAGGTTAATCTGTCACAGCGATAACCACTCTCTCGCAGGAATCCCTTTCCTGGGAAACCCGAAAGTTCGCTAGTGACTATTGTTCGCCAACGTTCGCTCCAGACCTCAAATAGCTCGGCTCCTTCTTGTCCGACTCGCTCGCTCCGCCCTCTTTTTCTCCTCTTCCTCGCCGGCCGGTTCCTGTTTCATTTAAAACATTAACTTTTAACTTTTGAAAATAGAAATATCTATTCCCTTTAAATGACAACAATAATAATACATGGAATCAGAAATGTTTACAGTGGATGAAAACCACCACAACGGAAGTGACGAATCCGTAACACCCACTCATCCCTCCAGGTCTTTAAAACAGCTGTTCACCACGATCTCTTATCTTCCCCCATCCAACCCTTGATCTTTTCTACCCCCGTTAATTCATCACAGATCCACTTTTTTTGAAATACCGACTTCTTTCCGGGAACTCCTTGCAGTGTCCATGTATTTTTTTTGTAACCTCCCCCCCTTCTCATGCCCCCCGCCCAAGCCATCTCCCTCCGACAGATCTCCCGATGTCCCTGCTCTCAAATGTTGTACTTGTGTGCTTCCCCCTCTCTCCCCATCTTGTCTCCCGCTCCCTCTATTGTGTGTTTTGTGTGTCTGTTTGTTTTTTTGTGATTGGTGTTAGGACTTGCACGAGCCTCGATCTTGTATACAAAAACAAACAAACAAAAAAAACCCTTTGCTATGACACTCCAAATTGAGCTCAGATGCATCCAATTTCCTTTGTTTATCCTTGAGATGTCTCTACAACTTGATTGGAGTACACCTTGTGGAAGCAACTTTGGCAGCGATTACAGCTTTAAGTCTTCTTGGGTATGCTTGTGTCAGCATTGCAAATCTGGATTTGGAGAGTTTCTTCCATTCTTCCTTGCAGATTTGCTCAAGCTCTGTCAGGTTGGATGGCGAGTGTCAGTGAACAGAAACCTTCAAGTCTTTCCTCAGATTCTCAATGGGATTCAAGTCTGGGCTTTGGCTGGGTCACTCAAGATCTTTCATGTTCTTGTTCTGAAGCCATTCCAGTGTTGCTTTGGCTCTATACTTGGCGTCATTGTCCTGTTGAAATATAAATCTTTGCCACAGTCAAAGGTCTTTTACACTCTGAAGCAGGTTCTCCTCAAGGATTTGCCTGTATTTGGCTCCATTCATTGATCCCTCTATCCTTACAAGTCTCTCAGTCCCTGCCGCTGAAAAGCATTCCCATAGCATGATGCTGCCCCCACCATGCTTCACATTAGGGATGGTATTAGATGGGTGATGAGCTGCGCACAGTTTCCGCCAGACATAGTGCTTTGCATTCAGAACAAATAGTTCAATTTTCTTCTCATCAAACCACAGAATATTTTGCCTCATGCTCCGTCTCTCGGGTGCCTTTTTTCAAACTCCAGGTGTGCTGCATGTGCTTTTTTTTCCCTCAGCATTGGCTTCCACCTGGCCACTCTCCCATAAAACCTAGATTTGTGAAGTGCTGCACAGACTGTTGTCATTCCAGCAGGTTCTCCCATCTCAGCCAAGGAACTCTGTAGTTATATCATAGTGGTCATTGGGTTCTTGGTCACCTCCCTGACCAAGGTCCTTCTTGCCCAGTTGCTCATTTTGGTTGGATGACCAGCTCTAGGAACAGTCTGGGTAGTTCCATATTCTTTCCATTTCCTAATGATGGAGCTCACTGTGCAGTTGGGAAATTTTAAACACTGCAGAAATTGTCTTATACCCTTCCCCAGATTTATGTATGCCTCTCCTCACAATTCTATCTCAGAGTTTTACGGACAGTTCCTTGAACTTCTTGGTAGAGTTGCTGCTGTAACATGCACTGTCAGCTGTGGGACCTTATATAGAAAGGTGTGTTTCTTTCTAAATAATGAAACATGTCCAACCAATTGAATTGGCCACAGGTGGACTCTAATCAAGTTGTAGAGACATCTCAAGGTGATCAAAGGAAATTGGATGCACCTGAGCTCAATTTGGAATGTCATAGCAAAGGGGTTGAATACTTATTGACTCGAGACATTTCAGGTTTTCATTTTTAATTATTTTGTAAAGATTTCAAAAAAAATATTTCACTTTAACATTATGGGGTGTAATGTGTAGATAGATCAGTGACAAAATATCTCCATTGAATCCATTTTTAATTCAGACTGTAACAACAAAATGTGAAAAATGTCAAGGGGTGTGAATACTTCCTGAAGTCACTGTATTAAGTGTGTAAATAAACTGTTTAAATAAATGCTCACATTTCCCTTGTTCTCCCTCCTCGTTGGTTTAATAAATACACATATGAAGTCATTTGTTCTTTGAGTGTTTCTAGATGTCCTGATCATGCGCTGCAGTCATAAATAATCGTTGGTTAAGGGACAGATTGGGTTCTGCAAAGCACTTCATGTCCGGCGCGGTAACAGCTTGTACCTCCATTTGTGTGCTGGACACGAGGGAGTTCCAGCACGTTGCTTAGCCAGCTCAGACATTCCATTGAAGTATGATAGCATGGCAAATAGGCCTGTGAACCTGCTTGGAGCGTCCAAACCAGTGGACCCGCGTGACCACTTTGACACTGGTTTGTCAGGATTTTCACCAGATAACTGAGCCAGCCTGACAACTGTAACAATATCATTCTATATTGCGAGGAGTAAATTCGCCCATTAAAAATAATTGTGCACCAATTCTGGCCAACAGAAGGCAACAACATAAAAGTACACAGAAGTTTGTGAGAATCAATACAATTTATGTTACGCAAGTAGAGTTGTGTAAGCACGGTGTTGCAGCAGGAAGTATGGGGCCATCCATCAAAGGGGATGATTGGCCAGCTGTCCAGTATCCTGGTGCTTGCTAGATTATATGACATGTTTTGCAAAAATAATAGTCGTCGTGGTTGTTGTTGTTGTTGTTCCCTTGAACTGGCTTACGGAACAGAGATAGCTGATAGATCTCCTAGGAGCGACCGAGTGATGTCCCACATCCTAGATGGTGTACCCCCACCTTCGTGAAGCCAGTGTCATGAGAGAGAGGGGTACAACCACCACGAAGAGGCATCCCCAATCGTTGCATAGGTCATGTGTAGCAGTATGCCGGCAGAGTTGCAAATTATTGTCCTACTGGGAAGGTAACAGTCAATGTACAGTGTAATCGTTGCCTAAGAAACCGATTAAAAAATATATTACATGCTTCATCACATCACCAGCATCACATCTGTCTCTCCTGGAGCCGGTGGATTCCAAAGCTCCCAACATCACATGGACAATTCGAGAAGTGTCTGTTTATGTATGACTTGTATGCACTCCTGAACCGCTGGACGGAATGAGTTGAAAAATGGTCGTTGCACTCGGCGTGTCTCTGGGAAGGTTAAGGGCAGTAATAAACATGCATAGTCCCTGGAGTTCAATCTGGGGGTAGGACCCCAATTCTCTCTATGTAAATATGTATGATAAACGACCTCTCCTGGTAGAGGTGGGTATTACACCTGGAGTGACCCATCCATATGGCCACTTTATAAGGATTAGCCTATTTTGCTACAAGTGCCACTGTGATAAATGTTTTATTGGGAATGGGGGGGGGGGCGGGGGGGGGGGATCTGAAGTTCAAGGGGGCAGAGCCCCAAATCTTTATGGAAGCTCTCAACGCCTCTGCCTCTGACCCTCCAGCAATTCTAGGATGCACGTGTTCTTCCATTAACGACCTCATGGTTAAACTCCCAAAATCCAGGCTTTCCACCTTTCTCATTTACTCTTTTGTTCATCTTTTCTCTCATTAGTGGAAGGAGACGGAAAACCTGACTGATTGCTGGAAAGGCAATGGCAACCCAAGGAGCATAACACTTACAATGAAGCTCTGTGCACAGTATGGTACAATAATCTTCTTCTTCTTCAACATGGAGTACTGTACATGGCAGCAGGTCACATCATTTGCTGGGGGTGCAGCTGTGCTGGGTACATTGGTGATGATGACACACAGACGCACACACCTCGTTACTTGTCAAAATGGAAGATTATTATTTTAAGCATATTGGTTGGTTGCATGTGCTTATTCTGTCTGTCTGTCTGTCTGTCTGTCTGTTTGTTTGTCTGTCTTTTTGTCTGTATGTCAATCACCGACAGGTCACAATTTTAAACTGATCTTCACAAAACTTCACCAAAGGGTGGAGTTGGATATAAGGAAGAAGCCTATTGATATTGAGGTCAAAAGGTCAACATAGGCCACAGGTAAACAACTTTGTCAAATAACATTTCTCACATATATTGGTTGGTTATTTACAATCCTGTTTGTCACATTTCTAAAATCCTCAATTTTCATCCGATTGACTTGAAATTTAAGGAGGATTTGTATCTCAGGAAACTGAATTTCACCACCAATAATTATTTTTGAGGTCAAAAGTTCAACATCGGCTAGATTTCTAAAATCGTCAATTTTAATGTGATTGACTTTAAATTTGAACAGGATTTGCATATTTGGTGATTTAATTTAACCACCAATTATTTTTAAGGAAAAATTTCTTTTTTAGGGATTTCGCAAGGATCGTGCTCCGCATGGCGTCTTTCTGGTTATGCTCTTTTTTGACGTCTGCTAGCTTGGACTCCTTTGAGCATATCTCGTTCGCAAAATGTTTTTAAGACGCTTCCTACTTCGAATGACATGCTTATGTCTCACATACTTGAGTCGTAGTCGATAAAGAGCTGACATTTGATGGGGAAGCCTCAGGTTTCAACCCACATTCACGAATCAATATTTACAGTACGTACTCGGCGAAGGCATGGATGACATAGACAGTTTATTGTGACGAAAAATTGTGACGTTTATTCTAAAAATCATGACATTAGGCAGATAAATGCGATTTAAAGTTAAACAATGCTATATAGGCTGTCCCCTGCACAGCGGGAGACGTGGTTTTGTAATCACGTGTGTGTGTGTGTGTGTGTGTGTGTGTGTGTGTGTGTGTGTGTGTGTGTGTGTGTGTGTGTGTATATGTTTATGTGTGTGTGTGTGTGTATATGTTTATTTGTGTGTGTGTGTGTATATGTTTATGTTTATGTTTATGTTTATGTGTGTGTGTGTGTGTGTGTGTGTGTGTGTGTGTGTGTGTGTGTGTGTGTGTGTGTGTGTGTGTGTCTGATGTGTGTGTGTGTCTGATGTGTGTGTGTGTCTGTCTGAGCTGTAACTTTTTAACCATTTGAGTTTTGTCATCAAATTTTCACCAAAGCTTTATTATAATATTACAGAGAAGGCAAATTAATAATTTTGTCAAAAGGTCAAAGGTCAGCATCACCTAAAATCATCAATTTTCATCCAATTGAACTGAAATTTCAATTTACCATTTGAGTTTTGTCATCAAATTTTCACCAAAGCTTTATTATGATATTACGGAGAAGGCAAATTAATAATTTTGTCAAAAGGTCAAAGGTCAGCATCACCTAAAAGCATCAATTTTCATCCAATTGAACTGAAATTTCAATTTACCATTTGAGTTTTGTCATCAAATTTTCACCAAAGCTTTATTATGATATTACGGAGAAGGCAAATTAATAATTTTGTCAAAAGGTCAAAGGTCAGCATCACCTAAATTCATCAATTTTCATCCAATTGAACTGAAATTTCAATTTACCATTTGAGTTTTGTCATCAATTTTCATCCAATTGAACTGAAATTTCAATTTACTATTTGAGTTTTGTCATCAAATTTTCACCATAGCTTTATTATGATATTACGGAGAAGGCAAATAAATAATTTTGTCAAAAGGTCAAAAGGTCAAAGGTCATCATCACCTAAAATCATCAATTTTCATCCAATTGAACTGAAAATTCAATTTACCATTTGAGTTTTGTCATCAAATTTTCACCAAAGCTTTATTATGATATTACAGAGAAGGCAAATTAATAATTTTGTCAAAAGGTCAAAGGTCATCATCACCTAAAATCATCAATTTTCATCCAATTGAACTGAAATTTGAATTTACCATTTGAGTTTTGTCATCAAATTTTCAACAAAGCTTTATTATGATATGACGGAGAAGGCAAATTAATAATTTTGTCAAAAGGTCAAAAGGTCAAAGGTCAGCATCACCTAAAATCATCAATTTTCATCCAATTGAACTGAAATTTCAATTTACCATTTGAGTTTTGTCATCAAATTTTCACCAAAGATTTATTATGATATTACGGAGAAGGCAAATTAATAATTTTGTCAAAAGGTCAAAGGTCAGCATCACCTAAAATCATCAATTTTCATCCAATTGAACTGAAATTCAATTTACCATTTGAGTTTTGTCATCAATTTTCATCCAATTGAACTGAAATTTCAATTTACTATTTGAGTTTTGTCATCAAATTTTCACCAAAGCTTTATTATGATATTACGGAGAAGGCAAATTAATAATTTTGTCAAAAGGTCAAAGGTCAGCATCACTTAAAATCATCAATTTTCATCCAATTGAACTGAAATTTCAATTTACCATTTGAGTTTTGTCATCAAATTTTCACCAAAGCTTTATTATGATATTACAGAGAAGGCAAAGTAATAATTTTGTCAAAAGGTCAAAAGGTCAAAGGTCATCATCACCTAAAATCATCAATTTTCATCCAATTGAACTGAAATTTCAATTTACCATTTGAGTTTTGTCATCAAATTTTCACCAAAGCTTTATTATGATATTACAGAGAAGGCAAATTAATAATTTTGTCAAAAGGTCAAAGGTCAGCATCACCTAAAATCATCAATTTTCATCCAATTGAACTGAAATTTCAATTTACCATTTGAGTTTTGTCATCAAATTTTCACCAAAGCTTTATTATGATATTACGGAGAAGGCAAATTAATAATTTTGTCAAAAGGTCAAAAGGTCAAAGGTCAGCATCACCTAAAAGCATCAATTTTCATCCAATTGAACTGAAATTTCAATTTACCATTTGAGTTTTGTCATCAAATTTTCACCAAAGCTTTATTATGATATTACGGAGAAGGCAAATTAATAATTTTGTCAAAAGGTCAAAGGTCAGCATCACCTAAATTCATCAATTTTCATCCAATTGAACTGAAATTTCAATTTACAATTTGAGTTTTGTCATCAATTTTCATCCAATTGAACTGAAATTTCAATTTACTATTTGAGTTTTGTCATCAAATTTTCACCATAGCTTTATTATAATATTACAGAGAAGGCAAATAAATAATTTTGTCAAAAGGTCAAAAGGTCAAAGGTCATCATCACCTAAAATCATCAATTTTCATCCAATTGAACTGAAATTTCAATTTACCATTTGAGTTTTGTCATCAAATTTTCACCAAAGCTTTATTATGATATTACAGAGAAGGCAAATTAAGAATTTTGTCAAAAGGTCAAAGGTCATCATCACCTAAAATCATCAATTTTCATCCAATTGAACTGAAATTTCAATTTACCATTTGAGGTTTGTCATAAAATTTTCACCAAAGCTTTATTATGATATTACAGAGAAGGCAAATTAATAATTTTGTCAAAAGGTCGAAAGGTCAAAGGTCAGCATCACCTAAAATCATCAATTTTCATCCAATTGAACTGAAATTTTAATTTACCATTTGAGATTTGTCATCAATTTTCATCCAATTGAACTGAAATTTCAATTTACCATTTGAGTTTTGTCATCAAATTTTCACCAAAGCTTTATTATGATATTACGGAGAAGGCAAATAAATAATTTTGTCAAAAGGTCAAAAGTCAAAGGTCATCATCACCTAAAATCATCAATTTTCATCCAATTGAACTGAAATTTCAATTTACCATTTGAGTTTTGTCATCAAATTTTCACCAAAGCTTTATTATGATATTACAGAGAAGGCAAATTAAAATTTTTGGCAAAAGGTCAAAAGGTCAAAGGTCAGCATCACCTAAAATCATCAATTTTCATCCAATTGAACTGAAATTTCAATTTACCATTTGAGTTTTGTCATCAAATTTTCACCAAAGCTTTATTATGATATCACGGAGAAGGCAAATTAAGAATTTTGTCAAAAGGTCAAAGGTCAGCATCACCTAAAATCATCAATTTTCATCCAATTGAACTGAAATTTCAATTTACCATTTGAGTTTTGTCATCAAATTTTCACCAAAGCTCATGATATTACAGAGAAGGCAAATTAATAATTTTGTCAAAAGGTCAAAGGTCAGCATCACCTAAAATCATCAATTTTCATCCAATTGAACTGAAATTTCAATTTACCATTTGAGTTTTGTCATCAAATTTTCACCAAAGCTCATGATATTACAGAGAAGGCAAATTAATAATTTTGTCAAAAGGTCAAAGGTCATCATCACCTAAAATCATCAATTTTCATCCAATTGAACTGTAATTTCAATTTACCATTTGAGTTTTGTCATCAAATTTTCACCAAAGCTTTATTATGATATTACGGAGAAGGCAAATTAATAATTTTGTCAAAAGGTCAAAAGGTCAAAGGTCAGCATCACCTAAAATCATCAATTTTCATCCAATTGAACTGAAATTTCAATTTACCATTTGAGATTTGTCATCAATTTTCAGCCAATTGAACTGAAATTTCAATTTACCATTTGAGTTTTGTCATCAAATTTTCACCAAAGCTTTATTATGATATTACAGAGAAGGCAAATTAATAATTTTGTCAAAAAGTCAAAGGTCATCATCACCTAAAATCACCAATTTTCATCCAATTGAACTGAAATTTCAATTTACCATTTGAGTTTTGTCATCAAATTTTCACCAAAGCTTTATTATGATATTACAGAGAAGGCAAATTAATAATTTTGTCAAAAGGTCAAAAGGTCAAAGGTCATCATCACCTAAAATCATCAATTTTCATCCAATTGAACTGAAATTTCAATTTACCATTTGAGTTTTGTCATCAAATTTTCACCAAAGCTTTATTATGATATTACAGAGAAGGCAAATTAATAATTTTGTCAAAAGGTCAAAGGTCAGCATCACCTAAAATCATCAATTTTCATCCAATTGAACTGAAATTTCAATTTACCATTTGAGTTTTGTCATCAAATTTTCACCAAAGCTTTATTATGATATTACGGAGAAGGCAAATTAATAATTTTGTCAAAAGGTCAAAAGGTCAAAGGTCAGCATCACCTAAAATCATCAATTTTCATCCAATTGAACTGAAATTTCAATTTACCATTTGAGTTTTGTCATCAAATTTTCACCAAAGCTTTATTATGATATTACGGAGAAGGCAAATTAATAATTTTGTCAAAAGGTCAAAGGTCAGCATCACCTAAGTTCATCAATTTTCATCCAATTGAACTGAAATTTCAATTTACCATTTGAGATTTGTCATCAATTTTCATCCAATTGAACTGAAATTTCAATTTACCATTTGAGTTTTGTCATCAAATTTTCACCAAAGCTTTATTATGATATTACGGAGAAGGCAAATAAATAATTTTGTCAAAAGGTCAAAAGGTCAAAGGTCATCATCACCTAAAATCATCAATTTTCATCAAATTGAACTGAAATTTCAATTTACCATTTGAGTTTTGTCATCAAATTTTCACCAAAGCTTTATTATGATATTACAGAGAAGGCAAATTAATACTTTTGGCAAAAGGTCAAAAGGTCAAAGGTCAGCATCACCTAAAATCATCAATTTTCATCCAATTGAACTGAAATTTCAATTTACCATTTGAGTTTTGTCATCAAATTTTCACCAAAGCTTTATTATGATATTACGGAGAAGGCAAATTAATAATTTTGTCAAAAGGTCAAAGGTCAGCATCACCTAAAATCATCAATTTTCATCCAATTGAACTGAAATTTCAATTTACCATTTGAGTTTTGTCATCAAATTTTCAGCAAAGCTCTTATGATATTACAGAGAAGGCAAATTAATAATTTTGTCAAAAGGTCAAAGGTCATCATCACCTAAAATCATCAATTTTCATCCAATTGAACTGAAATTTCAATTTACCATTTGAGTTTTGTCATCAAATTTTCACCAAAGCTTTATTATGATATTACGGAGAAGGCAAATTAATAATTTTGTCAAAAGGTCAAAAGGTCAAAGGTCGGCATCACCTAAAATCATCAATTTTCATCCAATTGAACTGAAATTTCAATTTACCATTTGAGATTTGTCATCAATTTTCATCCAATTGAACTGAAATTTCAATTTACCATTTGAGTTATGTCATAAAATTTTCACCAAAGCTTTATTATGATATTACAGAGAAGGCAAATTAGTAATTTTGGCAAAAGGTCAAAGGTCAGCATCACCTAAAATCATCAATTTTCATCCAATTGAACTGAAATTTCAATTTACCATTTGAGATTTGTCATCAGTTTTTAATCAAATTGAACTGAAATTTCAATTTACCGTTTGAGTTTTGTCATCAAATTTTCACCAAAGCTTTATTATGATATTACAGAGAAGACAAATTAATAATTTAGTCAAAAAGTCAAAGGTCATCATCACCTAAAATCATCAATTTTCATCCAATTGAACTGAAATTTCAATTTACTGTTTGAGTTTTGTCATCAAATTTTCACCAAAGCTTTATTATGATATTACAGAGAAGGCAAATTAATAATTTTGTCAAAAGGTCAAAAGGTCAAAGGTCATCATCACCTAAAATCATAAATTTTCATCCAATTGAACTGAAATTTCAATTTACCATTTGAGTTTTGTCATCAAATTTTCACCAAAGCTTTATTATGATATTACGGAGAAGGCAAATTAATAATTTTGTCAAAAGGTCAAAGGTCAGCATCACCTAAAATCATCAATTTTCATCCAATTGAACTGAAATTTCAATTTACCATTTGAGTTTTATCATCAAATTTTCACCAAAGCTCTTATGATATTACAGAGAAGGCAAATTAATAATTTTGTCAAAAGGTCAAAAGGTCAAAGGTCAGCATCACCTAAAATCATAAATTTTCATCCAATTGAACTGAAATTTCAATTTACCATTTGAGTTTTGTCATCAAATTTTCACCAAAGCTTTATTATGATATTACGGAGAAGGCAAATTAATAATTTTGTCAAAAGGTCAAAGGTCAGCATCACCTAAAATCATCAATTTTCATCCAATTGAACTGAAATTTCAATTTACCATTTGAGATTTGTCAGCAATTTTCAACCAATTGAACTGAAATTTCAATTTACCATTTGAGTTTTGTCATAAAATTTTCACCAAAGCTTTATTATGATATTACAGAGAAGGCAAATTAATAATTTTGGCAAAAGGTCAAAAGGTCAAAGGTCAGCATCACCTAAAATCATAAATTTTCATCCAATTGAACTGAAATTTCAATTTACCATTTGAGTTTTGTCATCAAATTTTCACCAAAGCTTTATTATGATATTACGGAGAAGGCAAATAAATAATTTTGTCAAAAGGTCAAAGGTCATCATCACCTAAAATCATCAATTTTCATCCAATTGAACTGAAATTTCAATTTACCATTTGAGTTTTGTCATCAAATTTTCACCAAAGCTTTATTATGATATTACAGAGAAGGCAAATTAATAATTTTGTCAAAAGGTCAAAAGGTCAAAGGTCATCATCACCTAAAATCATCAATTTTCATCCAATTGAACTGAAATTTCAATTTACCATTTGAGTTTTGTCATCAAATTTTCACCAAAGCTTTATTATGATATTATGGAGAAGGAAAATTAATAATTTTGTCAAAAGGTCAAAAGGTCAAAGGTCATCATCACCTAAAATCATCAATTTTCATCCAATTGAACTGAAATTTCAATTTAACATTTGAGTTTTGTCATCAAATTTTCACCAAAGTTCTTATTATATTACAGAGAAGGCAAGTTAATAATTTTGTCAAAAGGTCAAAGGTCATCATCACCTAAAATCATCAATTTTCATCCAATTGAACTGAAATTTCAATTTACCATTTGAGTTTTGTCATCAAATTTTCACCAAAGCTTTATTATGATATTACGGAGAAGGCAAATTAATAATTTTGTCAAAAGGTCAAAAGGTCAAAAGTCAGCATCACCTAAAATCATCAATTTTCATCCAATTGAACTGAAATTTCAATTTACCATTTGAGTTTTGTCATCAAATTTTCACCAAAGCTTTATTATGATATTACGGAGAAGGCAAATTAATAATTTTGTCAAAAGGTCAAAGGTCAGCATCACCTAAATTCATAAATTTTCATCCAATTGAACTGAAATTTCAATTTACCATTTGAGTTTTGTCATCAATTTTCATCCAATTGAACTGAAATTTCAATTTACTATTTGAGTTTTGTCATCAAATTTTCACCATAGCTTTATTATGATATTACAGAGAAGGCAAATAAATAATTTTGTCAAAAGGTCAAAAGGTCAAAAGTCATCATCACCTAAAATCATCAATTTTCATCCAATTGAACTGAAATTTCAATTTACCATTTGAGTTTTGTCATCAAATTTTCACCAAAGCTTTATTATGATATTACAGAGAAGGCAAATTAATAATTTTGTCCAGAGGTCAAAGGTCATCATCACCTAAAATCATCAATTTTCATCCAATTGAACTGAAATTTCAATTTACCATTTGAGTTTTGTCATCAAATTTTCACCAAAGCTTTATTATGATATTACGGAGAAGGCAAATTAATAATTTTGTCAAAAGGTCAAAAGGTCAAAGGTCAGCATCACCTAAAATCATCAATTTTCATCCAATTGAACTGAAATTTCAATTTACCATTTGAGATTTGTCATAAATTTTCATCCAATTGAACTGAAATTTCAATTTACCATTTGAGTTTTGTCATCAAATTTTCACCAAAGCTTTATTATGATATTACGGAGAAGGCAAATAAATAATTTTGTCAAAAGGTCAAAGGTCATCATCACCTAAAATCATCAATTTTCATCCAATTGAACTGAAATTTCAATTTACCATTTGAGTTTTGTCATCAAATTTTCACCAAAGCTTTATTATGATATTACAGAGAAGGCAAATTAATAATTTTGGCAAAAGGTCAAAAGGTCAAAGGTCAGCATCACCTAAAATCATCAATTTTCATCCAATTGAACTGAAATTTCAATTTACCATTTGAGTTTTGTCATCAAATTTTCACCAAAGCTTTATTATGATATTACGGAGAAGGCAAATTAATAATTTTGTCAAAAGGTCAAAGGTCAGCATCACCTAAAATCATCAATTTTCATCCAATTGAACTGAAATTTCAATTTACCATTTGAGATTTGTCATCAATTTTCATCCAATTGAACTGAAATTTCAATTTACCATTTGAGTTTTGTCATAAAATTTTCACCAAAGCTTTATTATGATATTACAGAAAAGGCAAATTAGTAATTTTGGCAAAAGGTCAAAGGTAAGCATCACCTAAAATCATCAATTTTCATCCAATTGAACTGAAATTTCAATTTACCATTTGAGTTTTGTCATCAAATTTTCACCAAAGCTTTATTATGATATTACAGAGAAGGCAAATTAATAATTTTGTCAAAAAGTCAAAGGTCATCATCACCTAAAATCATCAATTTTCATCCAATTGTACTGAAATTTCAATTTACCATTTGAGTTTTGTCATCAAATTTTCACCAAAGCTTTATTATGATATTACGGAGAAGGCAAATTAATAATTTTGTCAAAAGGTCAAAGGTCATCACCTAAAATCATCAATTTTCATCCAATTGAACTGAAATTTCAATTTACCATTTGAGTTTTGTCATCAAATTTTCACCAAAGCTTTATTATGATATTACGGAGAAGGAAAATTAATAATTTTGTCAAAAGGTCAAAAGGTCAAAGGTCATCATCACCTAAAATCATCAATTTTCATCCAATTGAACTGAAATTTCAATTTACCATTTGAGTTTTGTCATCAAATTTTCACCAAAGTTCTTATTATATTACAGAGAAGGCAAATTAATAATTTTGTCAAAAGGTCAAAGGTCATCATCACCTAAAATCATCAATTTTCATCCAATTGAACTGAAATTTCAATTTACCATTTGAGTTTTGTCATCAAATTTTCACCAAAGCTTTATTATGATATTACGGAGAAGGCAAATTAATAATTTTGTCAAAAGGTCAAAGGTCAGCATCACCTAAATTCATAAATTTTCATCCAATTGAACTGAAATTTCAATTTACCATTTGAGTTTTGTCATCAAATTTTCACCAAAGCTTTATTATGATATTACGGAGAAGGCAAATTAATAATTTTGTCAAAAGGTCAAAAGGTCAAAGGTCAGCATCACCTAAAATCATCAATTTTCATCCAATTGAACTGAAATTTCAATTTACCATTTGAGATTTGTCAGCAATTTTCAACCAATTGAACTGAAATTTCAATTTACCATTTGAGTTTTGTCATCAAATTTTCACCAAAGCTTTATTATGATATTACGGAGAAGGCAAATAAATAATTTTGTCAAAAGGTCAAAAGGTCAAAGGTCAGCATCACCTAAAATCATCAATTTTCATCCAATTGAACTGAAATTTCAATTTACCATTTGAGTTTTGTCATCAAATTTTCACCAAAGCTTTATTATGATATTACAGAGAAGGCAAATTAATAATTTTGGCAAAAGGTCAAAAGGTCAAAGGTCAGCATCACCTAAAATCATCAATTTTCATCCAATTGAACTGAAATTTCAATTTACCATTTGAGTTTTGTCATCAAATTTTCACCAAAGCTTTATTATGATATTACGGAGAAGGCAAATTAATAATTTTGTCAAAAGGTCAAAGGTCAGCATCACCTAAAATCATCAATTTTCATCCAATTGAACTGAAATTTCAATTTACCATTTGAGTTTTGTCATCAAATTTTCACCAAAGCTCTTATGATATTACAGAGAAGGCAAATTAATAATTTTGTCAAAAGGTCAAAAGGTCAAAGGTCAGCATCACCTAAAATCATAAATTTTCATCCAATTGAACTGAAATTTCAATTTACCATTTGAGATTTGTCATCAATTTTCATCCAATTGAACTGAAATTTCAATTTACCATTTGAGTTTTGTCATAAAATTTTCACCAAAGCTTTATTATGATATTACAGAAAAGGCAAATTAGTAATTTTGGCAAAAGGTCAAAGGTAAGCATCACCTAAAATCATCAATTTTCATCCAATTGAACTGAAATTTCAATTTACCATTTGAGTTTTGTCATCAAATTTTCACCAAAGCTTTATTATGATATTACAGAGAAGGCAAATTAATAATTTTGTCAAAAAGTCAAAGGTCATCATCACCTAAAATCATCAATTTTCATCCAATTGAACTGAAATTTCAATTTACCATTTGAGTTTTGTCATCAAATTTTCACCAAAGCTTTATTATGATATTACGGAGAAGGAAAATTAATAATTTTGTCAAAAGATCAAAAGGTCAAAGGTCATCACCTAAAATCATCAATTTTCATCCAATTGAACTGAAATTTCAATTTACCATTTGAGTTTTGTCATCAAATTTTCACCAAAGCTTTATTATATTACGGAGAAGGAAAATTAATAATTTTGTCAAAAGGTCAAAAGGTCAAAGGTCATCATCACCTAAAATCATCAATTTTCATCCAATTGAACTGAAATTTCAATTTACCATTTGAGTTTTGTCATCAAATTTTCACCAAAGTTCTTATTATATTACAGAGAAGGCAAATTAATAATTTTGTCAAAAGGTCAAAGGTCATCATCACCTAAAATCATCAATTTTCATCCAATTGAACTGAAATTTCAATTTACCATTTGAGTTTTGTCATCAAATTTTCACCAAAGCTTTATTATGACATTACGGAGAAGGCAAATTAATAATTTTGTCAAAAGGTCAAAAGGTCAAAGGTCAGCATCACCTAAAATCATCAATTTTCATCCAATTGAACTGAAATTTCAATTTACCATTTGAGTTTTGTCATCAAATTTTCACCAAAGCTTTATTATGATATTACGGAGAAGGCAAATTAATAATTTTGTCAAAAGGTCAAAGGTCAGCATCACCTAAATTCATAAATTTTCATCCAATTGAACTGAAATTTCAATTTACCATTTGAGTTTTGTCATCAATTTTCATCCAATTGAACTGAAATTTCAATTTACTATTTGAGTTTTGTCATCAAATTTTCACCATAGCTTTATTATGATATTACAGAGAAGGCAAATAAATAATTTTGTCAAAAGGTCAAAAGGTCAAAGGTCATCATCACCTAAAATCATCAATTTTCATCGAATTGAACTGAAATTTCAATTTACCATTTGAGTTTTGTCATAAAATTTTCACCAAAGCTTTATTATGATATTACAGAAAAGGCAAATTAGTAATTTTGGCAAAAGGTCAAAGGTAAGCATCACCTAAAATCATCAATTTTCATCCAATTGAACTGAAATTTCAATTTACCATTTGAGTTTTGTCATCAAATTTTCACCAAAGCTTTATTATGATATTACAGAGAAGGCAAATTAATAATTTTGTCAAAAAGTCAAAGGTCATCATCACCTAAAATCATCAATTTTCATCCAATTGAACTGAAATTTCAATTTACCATTTGAGTTTTGTCATCAAATTTTCACCAAAGCTTTATTATGACATTACGGAGAAGGCAAATTAATAATTTTGTCAAAAGGTCAAAGGTCAGCATCACCTAAAATCATCAATTTTCATCCAATTGAACTGAAATTTCAATTTACCATTTGAGTTTTGTCATCAAATTTTCACCAAAGCTTTATTATGATATTACGGAGAAGGCAAATTAATAATTTTGTCAAAAGGTCAAAGGTCAGCATCACCTAAATTCATAAATTTTCATCCAATTGAACTGAAATTTCAATTTACCATTTGAGTTTTGTCATCAATTTTCATCCAATTGAACTGAAATTTCAATTTACTATTTGAGTTTTGTCATCAAATTTTCACCATAGCTTTATTATGATATTACAGAGAAGGCAAATAAATAATTTTGTCAAAAGGTCAAAAGGTCAAAGGTCATCATCACCTAAAATCATCAATTTTCATCGAATTGAACTGAAATTTAAATTTACCATTTGAGTTTTGTCATCAAATTTTCACCAAAGCTTTATTATGATATTACAGAGAAGGCAAATTAATAATTTTGTCCAGAGGTCAAAGGTCATCATCACCTAAAATCATCAATTTTCATCCAATTGAACTGAAATTTCAATTTACCATTTGAGTTTTGTCATCAAATTTTCACCAAAGCTTTATTATGATATTACGGAGAAGGCAAATTAATAATTTTGTCAAAAGGTCAAAAGGTCAAAGGTCAGCATCACCTAAAATCATCAATTTTCATCCAATTTAACTGAAATTTCAATTTACCATTTGAGATTTGTCATCAATTTTCATCCAATTGAACTGAAATTTCAATTTACCATTTGAGTTTTGTCATCAAATTTTCACCAAAGCTTTATTATGATATTACAGAGAAGGCAAATTAATAATTTTGTCAAAAGGTCAAAGGTCATCATCACCTAAAATCATCAATTTTCATCCAATTGAACTGAAATTTCAATTTACCATTTGAGTTTTGTCATCAAATTTTCACCAAAGCTTTATTATGATATTACGGAGAAGGCAAATTAATAATTTTGTCAAAAGGTCAAAAGGTCAAAGGTCAGCATCACCTAAAATCATAAATTTTCATCCAATTGAACTGAAATTTCAATTTACCATTTGAGATTTGTCATCAATTTTCATCCAATTGAACTGAAATTTCAATTTACCATTTGAGTTTTGTCATAAAATTTTCACCAAAGCTTTATTATGATATTACAGAAAAGGCAAATTAGTAATTTTGGCAAAAGGTCAAAGGTAAGCATCACCTAAAATCATCAATTTTCATCCAATTGAACTGAAATTTCAATTTACAATTTGAGTTTTGTCATCAATTTTCATCCAATTGAACTGAAATTTCAATTTACTATTTGAGTTTTGTCATCAAATTTTCACCATAGCTTTATTATAATATTACAGAGAAGGCAAATAAATAATTTTGTCAAAAGGTCAAAAGGTCAAAGGTCATCATCACCTAAAATCATCAATTTTCATCCAATTGAACTGAAATTTCAATTTACCATTTGAGTTTTGTCATCAAATTTTCACCAAAGCTTTATTATGATATTACAGAGAAGGCAAATTAAGAATTTTGTCAAAAGGTCAAAGGTCATCATCACCTAAAATCATCAATTTTCATCCAATTGAACTGAAATTTCAATTTACCATTTGAGGTTTGTCATAAAATTTTCACCAAAGCTTTATTATGATATTACAGAGAAGGCAAATTAATAATTTTGTCAAAAGGTCGAAAGGTCAAAGGTCAGCATCACCTAAAATCATCAATTTTCATCCAATTGAACTGAAATTTTAATTTACCATTTGAGATTTGTCATCAATTTTCATCCAATTGAACTGAAATTTCAATTTACCATTTGAGTTTTGTCATCAAATTTTCACCAAAGCTTTATTATGATATTACGGAGAAGGCAAATAAATAATTTTGTCAAAAGGTCAAAAGTCAAAGGTCATCATCACCTAAAATCATCAATTTTCATCCAATTGAACTGAAATTTCAATTTACCATTTGAGTTTTGTCATCAAATTTTCACCAAAGCTTTATTATGATATTACAGAGAAGGCAAATTAAAATTTTTGGCAAAAGGTCAAAAGGTCAAAGGTCAGCATCACCTAAAATCATCAATTTTCATCCAATTGAACTGAAATTTCAATTTACCATTTGAGTTTTGTCATCAAATTTTCACCAAAGCTTTATTATGATATCACGGAGAAGGCAAATTAAGAATTTTGTCAAAAGGTCAAAGGTCAGCATCACCTAAAATCATCAATTTTCATCCAATTGAACTGAAATTTCAATTTACCATTTGAGTTTTGTCATCAAATTTTCACCAAAGCTCATGATATTACAGAGAAGGCAAATTAATAATTTTGTCAAAAGGTCAAAGGTCAGCATCACCTAAAATCATCAATTTTCATCCAATTGAACTGAAATTTCAATTTACCATTTGAGTTTTGTCATCAAATTTTCACCAAAGCTCATGATATTACAGAGAAGGCAAATTAATAATTTTGTCAAAAGGTCAAAGGTCATCATCACCTAAAATCATCAATTTTCATCCAATTGAACTGTAATTTCAATTTACCATTTGAGTTTTGTCATCAAATTTTCACCAAAGCTTTATTATGATATTACGGAGAAGGCAAATTAATAATTTTGTCAAAAGGTCAAAAGGTCAAAGGTCAGCATCACCTAAAATCATCAATTTTCATCCAATTGAACTGAAATTTCAATTTACCATTTGAGATTTGTCATCAATTTTCATCCAATTGAACTGAAATTTCAATTTACCATTTGAGTTTTGTCATCAAATTTTCACCAAAGCTTTATTATGATATTACAGAGAAGGCAAATTAATAATTTTGTCAAAAAGTCAAAGGTCATCATCACCTAAAATCATCAATTTTCATCCAATTGAACTGAAATTTCAATTTACCGTTTGAGTTTTGTCATCAAATTTTCACCAAAGCTTTATTATGATATTACAGAGAAGGCAAATTAATAATTTTGTCAAAAAGTCAAAGGTCATCATCACCTAAAATCACCAATTTTCATCCAATTGAACTGAAATTTCAATTTACCATTTGAGTTTTGTCATCAAATTTTCACCAAAGCTTTATTATGATATTACAGAGAAGGCAAATTAATAATTTTGTCAAAAGGTCAAAAGGTCAAAGGTCATCATCACCTAAAATCATCAATTTTCATCCAATTGAACTGAAATTTCAATTTACCATTTGAGTTTTGTCATCAAATTTTCACCAAAGCTTTATTATGATATTACAGAGAAGGCAAATTAATAATTTTGTCAAAAGGTCAAAGGTCAGCATCACCTAAAATCATCAATTTTCATCCAATTGAACTGAAATTTCAATTTACCATTTGAGTTTTGTCATCAAATTTTCACCAAAGCTTTATTATGATATTACGGAGAAGGCAAATTAATAATTTTGTCAAAAGGTCAAAAGGTCAAAGGTCAGCATCACCTAAAATCATCAATTTTCATCCAATTGAACTGAAATTTCAATTTACCATTTGAGTTTTGTCATCAAATTTTCACCAAAGCTTTATTATGATATTACGGAGAAGGCAAATTAATAATTTTGTCAAAAGGTCAAAGGTCAGCATCACCTAAGTTCATCAATTTTCATCCAATTGAACTGAAATTTCAATTTACCATTTGAGATTTGTCATCAATTTTCATCCAATTGAACTGAAATTTCAATTTACCATTTGAGTTTTGTCATCAAATTTTCACCAAAGCTTTATTATGATATTACGGAGAAGGCAAATAAATAATTTTGTCAAAAGGTCAAAAGGTCAAAGGTCATCATCACCTAAAATCATCAATTTTCATCAAATTGAACTGAAATTTCAATTTACCATTTGAGTTTTGTCATCAAATTTTCACCAAAGCTTTATTATGATATTACAGAGAAGGCAAATTAATACTTTTGGCAAAAGGTCAAAAGGTCAAAGGTCAGCATCACCTAAAATCATCAATTTTCATCCAATTGAACTGAAATTTCAATTTACCATTTGAGTTTTGTCATCAAATTTTCACCAAAGCTTTATTATGATATTACGGAGAAGGCAAATTAATAATTTTGTCAAAAGGTCAAAGGTCAGCATCACCTAAAATCATCAATTTTCATCCAATTGAACTGAAATTTCAATTTACCATTTGAGTTTTGTCATCAAATTTTCAGCAAAGCTCTTATGATATTACAGAGAAGGCAAATTAATAATTTTGTCAAAAGGTCAAAGGTCATCATCACCTAAAATCATCAATTTTCATCCAATTGAACTGAAATTTCAATTTACCATTTGAGTTTTGTCATCAAATTTTCACCAAAGCTTTATTATGATATTACGGAGAAGGCAAATTAATAATTTTGTCAAAAGGTCAAAAGGTCAAAGGTCGGCATCACCTAAAATCATCAATTTTCATCCAATTGAACTGAAATTTCAATTTACCATTTGAGATTTGTCATCAATTTTCATCCAATTGAACTGAAATTTCAATTTACCATTTGAGTTATGTCATAAAATTTTCACCAAAGCTTTATTATGATATTACAGAGAAGGCAAATTAGTAATTTTGGCAAAAGGTCAAAGGTCAGCATCACCTAAAATCATCAATTTTCATCCAATTGAACTGAAATTTCAATTTACCATTTGAGATTTGTCATCAGTTTTTAATCAAATTGAACTGAAATTTCAATTTACCGTTTGAGTTTTGTCATCAAATTTTCACCAAAGCTTTATTATGATATTACAGAGAAGACAAATTAATAATTTAGTCAAAAAGTCAAAGGTCATCATCACCTAAAATCATCAATTTTCATCCAATTGAACTGAAATTTCAATTTACTGTTTGAGTTTTGTCATCAAATTTTCACCAAAGCTTTATTATGATATTACAGAGAAGGCAAATTAATAATTTTGTCAAAAGGTCAAAAGGTCAAAGGTCATCATCACCTAAAATCATAAATTTTCATCCAATTGAACTGAAATTTCAATTTACCATTTGAGTTTTGTCATCAAATTTTCACCAAAGCTTTATTATGATATTACGGAGAAGGCAAATTAATAATTTTGTCAAAAGGTCAAAGGTCAGCATCACCTAAAATCATCAATTTTCATCCAATTGAACTGAAATTTCAATTTACCATTTGAGTTTTATCATCAAATTTTCACCAAAGCTCTTATGATATTACAGAGAAGGCAAATTAATAATTTTGTCAAAAGGTCAAAAGGTCAAAGGTCAGCATCACCTAAAATCATAAATTTTCATCCAATTGAACTGAAATTTCAATTTACCATTTGAGTTTTGTCATCAAATTTTCACCAAAGCTTTATTATGATATTACGGAGAAGGCAAATTAATAATTTTGTCAAAAGGTCAAAGGTCAGCATCACCTAAAATCATCAATTTTCATCCAATTGAACTGAAATTTCAATTTACCATTTGAGATTTGTCAGCAATTTTCAACCAATTGAACTGAAATTTCAATTTACCATTTGAGTTTTGTCATAAAATTTTCACCAAAGCTTTATTATGATATTACAGAGAAGGCAAATTAATAATTTTGGCAAAAGGTCAAAAGGTCAAAGGTCAGCATCACCTAAAATCATAAATTTTCATCCAATTGAACTGAAATTTCAATTTACCATTTGAGTTTTGTCATCAAATTTTCACCAAAGCTTTATTATGATATTACGGAGAAGGCAAATAAATAATTTTGTCAAAAGGTCAAAGGTCATCATCACCTAAAATCATCAATTTTCATCCAATTGAACTGAAATTTCAATTTACCATTTGAGTTTTGTCATCAAATTTTCACCAAAGCTTTATTATGATATTCCAGAGAAGGCAAATTAATAATTTTGTCAAAAGGTCAAAAGGTCAAAGGTCATCATCACCTAAAATCATCAATTTTCATCCAATTGAACTGAAATTTCAATTTACCATTTGAGTTTTGTCATCAAATTTTCACCAAAGCTTTATTATGATATTATGGAGAAGGAAAATTAATGATTTTGTCAAAAGGTCAAAAGGTCAAAGGTCATCATCACCTAAAATCATCAATTTTCATCCAATTGAACTGAAATTTCAATTTAACATTTGAGTTTTGTCATCAAATTTTCACCAAAGTTCTTATTATATTACAGAGAAGGCAAGTTAATAATTTTGTCAAAAGGTCAAAGGTCATCATCACCTAAAATCATCAATTTTCATCCAATTGAACTGAAATTTCAATTTACCATTTGAGTTTTGTCATCAAATTTTCACCAAAGCTTTATTATGATATTACGGAGAAGGCAAATTAATAATTTTGTCAAAAGGTCAAAAGGTCAAAAGTCAGCATCACCTAAAATCATCAATTTTCATCCAATTGAACTGAAATTTCAATTTACCATTTGAGTTTTGTCATCAAATTTTCACCAAAGCTTTATTATGATATTACGGAGAAGGCAAATTAATAATTTTGTCAAAAGGTCAAAGGTCAGCATCACCTAAATTCATAAATTTTCATCCAATTGAACTGAAATTTCAATTTACCATTTGAGTTTTGTCATCAATTTTCATCCAATTGAACTGAAATTTCAATTTACTATTTGAGTTTTGTCATCAAATTTTCACCATAGCTTTATTATGATATTACAGAGAAGGCAAATAAATAATTTTGTCAAAAGGTCAAAAGGTCAAAAGTCATCATCACCTAAAATCATCAATTTTCATCCAATTGAACTGAAATTTCAATTTACCATTTGAGTTTTGTCATCAAATTTTCACCAAAGCTTTATTATGATATTACAGAGAAGGCAAATTAATAATTTTGTCCAGAGGTCAAAGGTCATCATCACCTAAAATCATCAATTTTCATCCAATTGAACTGAAATTTCAATTTACCATTTGAGTTTTGTCATCAAATTTTCACCAAAGCTTTATTATGATATTACGGAGAAGGCAAATTAATAATTTTGTCAAAAGGTCAAAAGGTCAAAGGTCAGCATCACCTAAAATCATCAATTTTCATCCAATTGAACTGAAATTTCAATTTACCATTTGAGATTTGTCATAAATTTTCATCCAATTGAACTGAAATTTCAATTTACCATTTGAGTTTTGTCATCAAATTTTCACCAAAGCTTTATTATGATATTACGGAGAAGGCAAATAAATAATTTTGTCAAAAGGTCAAAGGTCATCATCACCTAAAATCATCAATTTTCATCCAATTGAACTGAAATTTCAATTTACCATTTGAGTTTTGTCATCAAATTTTCACCAAAGCTTTATTATGATATTACAGAGAAGGCAAATTAATAATTTTGGCAAAAGGTCAAAAGGTCAAAGGTCAGCATCACCTAAAATCATCAATTTTCATCCAATTGAACTGAAATTTCAATTTACCATTTGAGTTTTGTCATCAAATTTTCACCAAAGCTTTATTATGATATTACGGAGAAGGCAAATTAATAATTTTGTCAAAAGGTCAAAGGTCAGCATCACCTAAAATCATCAATTTTCATCCAATTGAACTGAAATTTCAATTTACCATTTGAGATTTGTCATCAATTTTCATCCAATTGAACTGAAATTTCAATTTACCATTTGAGTTTTGTCATAAAATTTTCACCAAAGCTTTATTATGATATTACAGAAAAGGCAAATTAGTAATTTTGGCAAAAGGTCAAAGGTAAGCATCACCTAAAATCATCAATTTTCATCCAATTGAACTGAAATTTCAATTTACCATTTGAGTTTTGTCATCAAATTTTCACCAAAGCTTTATTATGATATTACAGAGAAGGCAAATTAATAATTTTGTCAAAAAGTCAAAGGTCATCATCACCTAAAATCATCAATTTTCATCCAATTGTACTGAAATTTCAATTTACCATTTGAGTTTTGTCATCAAATTTTCACCAAAGCTTTATTATGATATTACGGAGAAGGCAAATTAATAATTTTGTCAAAAGGTCAAAGGTCATCACCTAAAATCATCAATTTTCATCCAATTGAACTGAAATTTCAATTTACCATTTGAGTTTTGTCATCAAATTTTCACCAAAGCTTTATTATGATATTACGGAGAAGGAAAATTAATAATTTTGTCAAAAGGTCAAAAGGTCAAAGGTCATCATCACCTAAAATCATCAATTTTCATCCAATTGAACTGAAATTTCAATTTACCATTTGAGTTTTGTCATCAAATTTTCACCAAAGTTCTTATTATATTACAGAGAAGGCAAATTAATAATTTTGTCAAAAGGTCAAAGGTCATCATCACCTAAAATCATCAATTTTCATCCAATTGAACTGAAATTTCAATTTACCATTTGAGTTTTGTCATCAAATTTTCACCAAAGCTTTATTATGATATTACGGAGAAGGCAAATTAATAATTTTGTCAAAAGGTCAAAGGTCAGCATCACCTAAATTCATAAATTTTCATCCAATTGAACTGAAATTTCAATTTACCATTTGAGTTTTGTCATCAAATTTTCACCAAAGCTTTATTATGATATTACGGAGAAGGCAAATTAATAATTTTGTCAAAAGGTCAAAAGGTCAAAGGTCAGCATCACCTAAAATCATCAATTTTCATCCAATTGAACTGAAATTTCAATTTACCATTTGAGATTTGTCAGCAATTTTCAACCAATTGAACTGAAATTTCAATTTACCATTTGAGTTTTGTCATCAAATTTTCACCAAAGCTTTATTATGATATTACGGAGAAGGCAAATAAATAATTTTGTCAAAAGGTCAAAAGGTCAAAGGTCATCATCACCTAAAATCATCAATTTTCATCCAATTGAACTGAAATTTCAATTTACCATTTGAGTTTTGTCATCAAATTTTCACCAAAGCTTTATTATGATATTACAGAGAAGGCAAATTAATAATTTTGGCAAAAGGTCAAAAGGTCAAAGGTCAGCATCACCTAAAATCATCAATTTTCATCCAATTGAACTGAAATTTCAATTTACCATTTGAGTTTTGTCATCAAATTTTCACCAAAGCTTTATTATGATATTACGGAGAAGGCAAATTAATAATTTTGTCAAAAGGTCAAAGGTCAGCATCACCTAAAATCATCAATTTTCATCCAATTGAACTGAAATTTCAATTTACCATTTGAGTTTTGTCATCAAATTTTCACCAAAGCTCTTATGATATTACAGAGAAGGCAAATTAATAATTTTGTCAAAAGGTCAAAAGGTCAAAGGTCAGCATCACCTAAAATCATAAATTTTCATCCAATTGAACTGAAATTTCAATTTACCATTTGAGATTTGTCATCAATTTTCATCCAATTGAACTGAAATTTCAATTTACCATTTGAGTTTTGTCATAAAATTTTCACCAAAGCTTTATTATGATATTACAGAAAAGGCAAATTAGTAATTTTGGCAAAAGGTCAAAGGTAAGCATCACCTAAAATCATCAATTTTCATCCAATTGAACTGAAATTTCAATTTACCATTTGAGTTTTGTCATCAAATTTTCACCAAAGCTTTATTATGATATTACAGAGAAGGCAAATTAATAATTTTGTCAAAAAGTCAAAGGTCATCATCACCTAAAATCATCAATTTTCATCCAATTGAACTGAAATTTCAATTTACCATTTGAGTTTTGTCATCAAATTTTCACCAAAGCTTTATTATGATATTACGGAGAAGGAAAATTAATAATTTTGTCAAAAGATCAAAAGGTCAAAGGTCATCACCTAAAATCATCAATTTTCATCCAATTGAACTGAAATTTCAATTTACCATTTGAGTTTTGTCATCAAATTTTCACCAAAGCTTTATTATATTACGGAGAAGGAAAATTAATAATTTTGTCAAAAGGTCAAAAGGTCAAAGGTCATCATCACCTAAAATCATCAATTTTCATCCAATTGAACTGAAATTTCAATTTACCATTTGAGTTTTGTCATCAAATTTTCACCAAAGTTCTTATTATATTACAGAGAAGGCAAATTAATAATTTTGTCAAAAGGTCAAAGGTCATCATCACCTAAAATCATCAATTTTCATCCAATTGAACTGAAATTTCAATTTACCATTTGAGTTTTGTCATCAAATTTTCACCAAAGCTTTATTATGACATTACGGAGAAGGCAAATTAATAATTTTGTCAAAAGGTCAAAAGGTCAAAGGTCAGCATCACCTAAAATCATCAATTTTCATCCAATTGAACTGAAATTTCAATTTACCATTTGAGTTTTGTCATCAAATTTTCACCAAAGCTTTATTATGATATTACGGAGAAGGCAAATTAATAATTTTGTCAAAAGGTCAAAGGTCAGCATCACCTAAATTCATAAATTTTCATCCAATTGAACTGAAATTTCAATTTACCATTTGAGTTTTGTCATCAATTTTCATCCAATTGAACTGAAATTTCAATTTACTATTTGAGTTTTGTCATCAAATTTTCACCATAGCTTTATTATGATATTACAGAGAAGGCAAATAAATAATTTTGTCAAAAGGTCAAAAGGTCAAAGGTCATCATCACCTAAAATCATCAATTTTCATCGAATTGAACTGAAATTTCAATTTACCATTTGAGTTTTGTCATAAAATTTTCACCAAAGCTTTATTATGATATTACAGAAAAGGCAAATTAGTAATTTTGGCAAAAGGTCAAAGGTAAGCATCACCTAAAATCATCAATTTTCATCCAATTGAACTGAAATTTCAATTTACCATTTGAGTTTTGTCATCAAATTTTCACCAAAGCTTTATTATGATATTACAGAGAAGGCAAATTAATAATTTTGTCAAAAAGTCAAAGGTCATCATCACCTAAAATCATCAATTTTCATCCAATTGAACTGAAATTTCAATTTACCATTTGAGTTTTGTCATCAAATTTTCACCAAAGCTTTATTATGACATTACGGAGAAGGCAAATTAATAATTTTGTCAAAAGGTCAAAAGGTCAAAGGTCAGCATCACCTAAAATCATCAATTTTCATCCAATTGAACTGAAATTTCAATTTACCATTTGAGTTTTGTCATCAAATTTTCACCAAAGCTTTATTATGATATTACGGAGAAGGCAAATTAATAATTTTGTCAAAAGGTCAAAGGTCAGCATCACCTAAATTCATAAATTTTCATCCAATTGAACTGAAATTTCAATTTACCATTTGAGTTTTGTCATCAATTTTCATCCAATTGAACTGAAATTTCAATTTACTATTTGAGTTTTGTCATCAAATTTTCACCATAGCTTTATTATGATATTACAGAGAAGGCAAATAAATAATTTTGTCAAAAGGTCAAAAGGTCAAAGGTCATCATCACCTAAAATCATCAATTTTCATCGAATTGAACTGAAATTTCAATTTACCATTTGAGTTTTGTCATCAAATTTTCACCAAAGCTTTATTATGATATTACAGAGAAGGCAAATTAATAATTTTGTCCAGAGGTCAAAGGTCATCATCACCTAAAATCATCAATTTTCATCCAATTGAACTGAAATTTCAATTTACCATTTGAGTTTTGTCATCAAATTTTCACCAAAGCTTTATTATGATATTACGGAGAAGGCAAATTAATAATTTTGTCAAAAGGTCAAAAGGTCAAAGGTCAGCATCACCTAAAATCATCAATTTTCATCCAATTTAACTGAAATTTCAATTTACCATTTGAGATTTGTCATCAATTTTCATCCAATTGAACTGAAATTTCAATTTACCATTTGAGTTTTGTCATCAAATTTTCACCAAAGCTTTATTATGATATTACAGAGAAGGCAAATTAATAATTTTGTCAAAAGGTCAAAGGTCATCATCACCTAAAATCATCAATTTTCATCCAATTGAACTGAAATTTCAATTTACCATTTGAGTTTTGTCATCAAATTTTCACCAAAGCTTTATTATGATATTACGGAGAAGGCAAATTAATAATTTTGTCAAAAGGTCAAAAGGTCAAAGGTCAGCATCACCTAAAATCATAAATTTTCATCCAATTGAACTGAAATTTCAATTTACCATTTGAGATTTGTCATCAATTTTCATCCAATTGAACTGAAATTTCAATTTACCATTTGAGTTTTGTCATCAAATTTTCACCAAAGCTTTATTATGATATTACAGAAAAGGCAAATTAGTAATTTTGGCAAAAGGTCAAAGGTAAGCATCACCTAAAATCATCAATTTTCATCCAATTGAACTGAAATTTCAATTTACCATTTGAGTTTTGTCATCAAATTTTCACCAAAGCTTTATTATGATATTACAGAGAAGGCAAATTAATAATTTTGTCAAAAAGTCAAAGGTCATCATCACCTAAAATCATCAATTTTCATCCAATTGAACTGAAATTTCAATTTACCATTTGAGTTTTGTCATCAAATTTTCACCAAAGCTTTATTATGATATTACGGAGAAGGCAAATTAATAATTTTGTCAAAAGGTCAAAAGGTCAAAGGTCATCATCACCTAAAATCATCAATTTTCATCCAATTGAACTGAAATTTCAATTTACCATTTGAGTTTTGTCATCAAATTTTCACCAAAGCTTTATTATGATATTATGGAGAAGGAAAATTAATAATTTTGTCAAAAGGTCAAAGGTCATCATCACCTAAAATCATCAATTTTCATCCAATTGAACTGAAATTTCAATTTACCATTTGAGTTTTGTCATCAAATTTTCACCAAAGTTCTTATTATATTACAGAGAAGGCAAATTAATAATTTTGTCAAAAGGTCAAAGGTCATCATCACCTAAAATCATCAATTTTCATCCAATTGAACTGAAATTTCAATTTACCATTTGAGTTTTGTCATCAAATTTTCACCAAAGCTTTATTATGATATTACGGAGAAGGCAAATTAATAATTTTGTCAAAAGGTCAAAAGGTCAAAAGTCAGCATCACCTAAAATCATCAATTTTCATCCAATTGAACTGAAATTTCAATTTACCATTTGAGTTTTGTCATCAAATTTTCACCAAAGCTTTATTATGATATTACGGAGAAGGCAAATTAATAATTTTGTCAAAAGGTCAAAGGTCAGCATCACCTAAATTCATAAATTTTCATCCAATTGAACTGAAATTTCAATTTACCATTTGAGTTTTGTCATCAATTTTCATCCAATTGAACTGAAATTTCAATTTACTATTTGAGTTTTGTCATCAAATTTTCACCATAGCTTTATTATGATATTACAGAGAAGGCAAATAAATATTTTTGTCAAAAGGTCAAAAGGTCAAAAGTCATCATCACCTAAAATCATCAATTTTCATCCAATTGAACTGAAATTTCAATTTACCATTTGAGTTTTGTCATCAAATTTTCACCAAAGCTTTATTATGATATTACAGAGAAGGCAAATTAATAATTTTGTCCAGAGGTCAAAGGTCATCATCACCTAAAATCATCAATTTTCATCCAATTGAACTGAAATTTCAATTTACCATTTGAGTTTTGTCATCAAATTTTCACCAAAGCTTTATTATGATATTACGGAGAAGGCAAATTAATAATTTTGTCAAAAGGTCAAAAGGTCAAAGGTCAGCATCACCTAAAATCATCAATTTTCATCCAATTGAACTGAAATTTCAATTTATCATTTGAGATTTGTCATCAATTTTCATCCAATTGAACTGAAATTTCAATTTACCATTTGAGTTTTGTCATCAAATTTTCACCAAAGCTTTATTATGATATTACGGAGAAGGCAAATAAATAATTTTGTCAAAAGGTCAAAGGTCATCATCACCTAAAATCATCAATTTTCATCCAATTGAACTGAAATTTCAATTTACCATTTGAGTTTTGTCATCAAATTTTCACCAAAGCTTTATTATGATATTACAGAGAAGGCAAATTAATAATTTTGGCAAAAGGTCAAAAGGTCAAAGGTCAGCATCACCTAAAATCATCAATTTTCATCCAATTGAACTGAAATTTCAATTTACCATTTGAGTTTTGTCATCAAATTTTCACCAAAGCTTTATTATGATATTACGGAGAAGGCAAATTAATAATTTTGTCAAAAGGTCAAAGGTCAGCATCACCTAAAATCATCAATTTTCATCCAATTGAACTGAAATTTCAATTTACCATTTGAGTTTTGTCATCAAATTTTCACCAAAGCTTTATTATGATATTACAGAGAAGGAAAATTAATAATTTTGTCAAAAGGTCAAAAGGTCAAAGGTCATCATCACCTAAAATCATCAATTTTCATCCAATTGAACTGAAATTTCAATTTACCATTTGAGTTTTGTCATCAAATTTTCACCAAAGCTCTTATGATATTACAGAGAAGGCAAATTAATAATTTTGTCAAAAGGTCAAAGGTCATCATCACCTAAAATCATCAATTTTCATCCAATTGAACTGAAATTTCAATTTACCATTTGAGTTTTGTCATCAAATTTTCACCAAAGCTTTATTATGATATTACCGAGAAGGCAAATTAATAATTTTGTCAAAAGGTCAAAAGGTCAAAGGTCAGCATCACCTAAAATCATCAATTTTCATCCAAATGAACTGAAATTTCAATTTACCATTTGAGATTTGTCATAAATTTTCATCCAATTGAACTGAAATTTCAATTTACCATTTGAGTTTTGTCATCAAATTTTCACCAAAGCTTTATTATGATATTACGGAGAAGGCAAATAAATAATTTTGTCAAAAGGTCAAAAGGTCAAAGGTCATCATCACCTAAAATCATCAATTTTCATCCAATTGAACTGAAATTTCAATTTACCATTTGAGTTTTGTCATCAAATTTTCACCAAAGCTTTATTATGATATTACGGAGAAGGCAAATTAATAATTTTGTCAAAAGGTCAAAGGTCAGCATCACCTAAATTCATAAATTTTCATCCAATTGAACTGAAATTTCAATTTACCATTTGAGTTTTGTCATCAATTTTCATCCAATTGAACTGAAATTTCAATTTACTATTTGAGTTTTGTCATCAAATTTTCACCATAGCTTTATTATGATATTACAGAGAAGGCAAATAAATAATTTTGTCAAAAGGTCAAAAGGTCAAAGGTCATCATCACCTAAAATCATCAATTTTCATCCAATTGAACTGAAATTTCAATTTACCATTTGAGTTTTGTCATCAAATTTTCACCAAAGCTTTATTATGATATTACAGAGAAGGCAAATTAATAATTTTGTCCAGAGGTCAAAGGTCATCATCACCTAAAATCATCAATTTTCATCCAATTGAACTGAAATTTCAATTTACCATTTGAGTTTTGTCATCAAATTTTCACCAAAGCTTTATTATGATATTACGGAGAAGGCAAATTAATAATTTTGTCAAAAGGTCAAAAGGTCAAAGGTCAGCATCACCTAAAATCATCAATTTTCATCCAATTGAACTGAAATTTCAATTTACCATTTGAGATTTGTCATCAATTTTCATCCAATTGAACTGAAATTTCAATTTACCATTTGAGTTTTGTCATCAAATTTTCACCAAAGCTTTATTATGATATTACAGAGAAGGCAAATTAATAATTTTGTCAAAAGGTCAAAGGTCATCATCACCTAAAATCATCAATTTTCATCCAATTGAACTGAAATTTCAATTTACCATTTGAGTTTTGTCATCAAATTTTCACCAAAGCTTTATTATGATATTACGGAGAAGGCAAATTAATAATTTTGTCAAAAGGTCAAAAGGTCAAAGGTCAGCATCACCTAAAATCATAAATTTTCATCCAATTGAACTGAAATTTCAATTTACCATTTGAGATTTGTCATCAATTTTCATCCAATTGAACTGAAATTTCAATTTACCATTTGAGTTTTGTCATAAAATTTTCACCAAAGCTTTATTATGATATTACAGAAAAGGCAAATTAGTAATTTTGGCAAAAGGTCAAAGGTAAGCATCACCTAAAATCATCAATTTTCATCCAATTGAACTGAAATTTCAATTTACCATTTGAGTTTTGTCATCAAATTTTCACCAAAGCTTTATTATGATATTACAGAGAAGGCAAATTAATAATTTTGTCAAAAAGTCAAAGGTCATCATCACCTAAAATCATCAATTTTCATCCAATTGAACTGAAATTTCAATTTACCATTTGAGTTTTGTCATCAAATTTTCACCAAAGCTTTATTATGATATTATGGAGAAGGAAAATTAATAATTTTGTCAAAAGGTCAAAGGTCATCATCACCTAAAATCATCAATTTTCATCCAATTGAACTGAAATTTCAATTTACCATTTGAGTTTTGTCATCAAATTTTCACCAAAGTTCTTATTATATTACAGAGAAGGCAAATTAATAATTTTGTCAAAAGGTCAAAGGTCATCATCACCTAAAATCATCAATTTTCATCCAATTGAACTGAAATTTCAATTTACCATTTGAGTTTTGTCATCAAATTTTCACCAAAGCTTTATTATGATATTACGGAGAAGGCAAATTAATAATTTTGTCAAAAGGTCAAAAGGTCAAAAGTCAGCATCACCTAAAATCATCAATTTTCATCCAATTGAACTGAAATTTCAATTTACCATTTGAGTTTTGTCATCAAATTTTCACCAAAGCTTTATTATGATATTACGGAGAAGGCAAATTAATAATTTTGTCAAAAGGTCAAAGGTCAGCATCACCTAAATTCATAAATTTTCATCCAATTGAACTGAAATTTCAATTTACCATTTGAGTTTTGTCATCAATTTTCATCCAATTGAACTGAAATTTCAATTTACTATTTGAGTTTTGTCATCAAATTTTCACCATAGCTTTATTATGATATTACAGAGAAGGCAAATAAATAATTTTGTCAAAAGGTCAAAAGGTCAAAAGTCATCATCACCTAAAATCATCAATTTTCATCCAATTGAACTGAAATTTCAATTTACCATTTGAGTTTTGTCATCAAATTTTCACCAAAGCTTTATTATGATATTACAGAGAAGGCAAATTAATAATTTTGTCCAGAGGTCAAAGGTCATCATCACCTAAAATCATCAATTTTCATCCAATTGAACTGAAATTTCAATTTACCATTTGAGTTTTGTCATCAAATTTTCACCAAAGCTTTATTATGATATTACGGAGAAGGCAAATTAATAATTTTGTCAAAAGGTCAAAAGGTCAAAGGTCAGCATCACCTAAAATCATCAATTTTCATCCAATTGAACTGAAATTTCAATTTATCATTTGAGATTTGTCATCAATTTTCATCCAATTGAACTGAAATTTCAATTTACCATTTGAGTTTTGTCATCAAATTTTCACCAAAGCTTTATTATGATATTACGGAGAAGGCAAATAAATAATTTTGTCAAAAGGTCAAAGGTCATCATCACCTAAAATCATCAATTTTCATCCAATTGAACTGAAATTTCAATTTACCATTTGAGTTTTGTCATCAAATTTTCACCAAAGCTTTATTATGATATTACAGAGAAGGCAAATTAATAATTTTGGCAAAAGGTCAAAAGGTCAAAGGTCAGCATCACCTAAAATCATCAATTTTCATCCAATTGAACTGAAATTTCAATTTACCATTTGAGTTTTGTCATCAAATTTTCACCAAAGCTTTATTATGATATTACGGAGAAGGCAAATTAATAATTTTGTCAAAAGGTCAAAGGTCAGCATCACCTAAAATCATCAATTTTCATCCAATTGAACTGAAATTTCAATTTACCATTTGAGTTTTCTCATCAAATTTTCACCAAAGCTTTATTATGATATTACGGAGAAGGCAAATTAATAATTTTGTCAAAAGGTCAAAGGTCAGCATCACCTAAAATCATCAATTTTCATCCAATTGAACTGAAATTTCAATTTACCATTTGAGATTTGTCATCAATTTTCATCCAATTGAACTGAAATTTCAATTTACCATTTGAGTTTTGTCATCAAATTTTCACCAAAGCTTTATTATGATATTACAGAGAAGGCAAATTAATGATTTTGTCAAAAAGTCAAAGGTCATCATCACCTAAAATCATCAATTTTCATCCAATTGAACTGAAATTTCAATTTACCGTTTGAGTTTTGTCATCAAATTTTCACCAAAGCTTTATTATGATATTACAGAGAAGGCAAATTAATAATTTTGTCAAAAGGTCAAACGGTCAAAGGTCATCATCACCTAAAATCATCAATTTTCATCCAATTGAACTGAAATTTCAATTTACCATTTGAGTTTTGTCATCAAATTTTCACCAAAGCTTTATTATGATATTACAGAGAAGGAAAATTAATAATTTTGTCAAAAGGTCAAAAGGTCAAAGGTCATCATCACCTAAAATCATCAATTTTCATCCAATTGAACTGAAATTTCAATTTACCATTTGAGTTTTGTCATCAAATTTTCACCAAAGCTCTTATGATATTACAGAGAAGGCAAATTAATAATTTTGTCAAAAGGTCAAAGGTCATCATCACCTAAAATCATCAATTTTCATCCAATTGAACTGAAATTTCAATTTACCATTTGAGTTTTGTCATCAAATTTTCACCAAAGCTTTATTATGATATTACCGAGAAGGCAAATTAATAATTTTGTCAAAAGGTCAAAAGGTCAAAGGTCAGCATCACCTAAAATCATCAATTTTCATCCAAATGAACTGAAATTTCAATTTACCATTTGAGATTTGTCATAAATTTTCATCCAATTGAACTGAAATTTCAATTTACCATTTGAGTTTTGTCATCAAATTTTCACCAAAGCTTTATTATGATATTACGGAGAAGGCAAATAAATAATTTTGTCAAAAGGTCAAAAGGTCAAAGGTCATCATCACCTAAAATCATCAATTTTCATCCAATTGAACTGAAATTTCAATTTACCATTTGAGTTTTGTCATCAAATTTTCACCAAAGCTTTATTATGATATTACGGAGAAGGCAAATTAATAATTTTGTCAAAAGGTCAAAGGTCAGCATCACCTAAAATCATCAATTTTCATCCAATTGAACTGAAATTTCAATTTACCATTTGAGATTTGTCATCAATTTTCATCCAATTGAACTGAAATTTCAATTTACCATTTGAGTTTTGTCATCAAATTTTCACCAAAGCTTTATTATGATATTACAGAGAAGGCAAATTAATAATTTTGTCAAAAAGTCAAAGGTCATCATCACCTAAAATCATCAATTTTCATCCAATTGAACTGAAATTTCAATTTACCGTTTGAGTTTTGTCATCAAATTTTCACCAAAGCTTTATTATGATATTACAGAGAAGGCAAATTAATAATTTTGTCAAAAGGTCAAAAGGTCAAAGGTCATCATCACCTAAAATCATCAATTTTCATCCAATTGAACTGAAATTTCAATTTACCATTTGAGTTTTGTCATCAAATTTTCACCAAAGCTTTATTATGATATTACAGAGAAGGAAAATTAATAATTTTGTCAAAAGGTCAAAAGGTCAAAGGTCATCATCACCTAAAATCATCAATTTTCATCCAATTGAACTGAAATTTCAATTTACCATTTGAGTTTTGTCATCAAATTTTCACCAAAGCTCTTATGATATTACAGAGAAGACAAATTAATAATTTTGTCAAAAGGTCAAAGGTCATCATCACCTAAAATCATCAATTTTCATCCAATTGAACTGAAATTTCAATTTACCATTTGAGTTTTGTCATCAAATTTTCACCAAAGCTTTATTATGATATTACCGAGAAGGCAAATTAATAATTTTGTCAAAAGGTCAAAAGGTCAAAAGTCAGCATCACCTAAAATCATCAATTTTCATCCAATTGAACTGAAATTTCAATTTACCATTTGAGTTTTGTCATCAAATTTTCACCAAAGCTTTATTATGATATTACGGAGAAGGCAAATTAATAATTTTGTCAAAAGGTCAAAGGTCAGCATCACCTAAATTCATAAATTTTCATCCAATTGAACTGAAATTTCAATTTACCATTTGAGTTTTGTCATCAATTTTCATCCAATTGAACTGAAATTTCAATTTACTATTTGAGTTTTGTCATCAAATTTTCACCATAGCTTTATTATGATATTACAGAGAAGGCAAATAAATAATTTTGTCAAAAGGTCAAAAGGTCAAAAGTCATCATCACCTAAAATCATCAATTTTCATCCAATTGAACTGAAATTTCAATTTACCATTTGAGTTTTGTCATCAAATTTTCACCAAAGCTTTATTATGATATTACAGAGAAGGCAAATTAATAATTTTGTCCAGAGGTCAAAGGTCATCATCACCTAAAATCATCAATTTTCATCCAATTGAACTGAAATTTCAATTTACCATTTGAGTTTTGTCATCAAATTTTCACCAAAGCTTTATTATGATATTACGGAGAAGGCAAATTAATAATTTTGTCAAAAGGTCAAAAGGTCAAAGGTCAGCATCACCTAAAATCATCAATTTTCATCCAATTGAACTGAAATTTCAATTTACCATTTGAGATTTGTCATCAATTTTCATCCAATTGAACTGAAATTTCAATTTACCATTTGAGTTTTGTCATCAAATTTTCACCAAAGCTTTATTATGATATTACGGAGAAGGCAAATAAATAATTTTGTCAAAAGGTCAAAGGTCATCATCACCTAAAATCATCAATTTTCATCCAATTGAACTGAAATTTCAATTTACCATTTGAGTTTTGTCATCAAATTTTCACCAAAGCTTTATTATGATATTACAGAGAAGGCAAATTAATAATTTTGGCAAAAGGTCAAAAGGTCAAAGGTCAGCATCACCTAAAATCATCAATTTTCATCCAATTGAACTGAAATTTCAATTTACCATTTGAGTTTTGTCATCAAATTTTCACCAAAGCTTTATTATGATATTACGGAGAAGGCAAATTAATAATTTTGTCAAAAGGTCAAAGGTCAGCATCACCTAAAATCATCAATTTTCATCCAATTGAACTGAAATTTCAATTTACCATTTGAGATTTGTCATCAATTTTCATCCAATTGAACTGAAATTTCAATTTACCATTTGAGTTTTGTTATAAAATTTTCACCAAAGCTTTATTATGATATTACAGAAAAGGCAAATTAGTAATTTTGGCAAAAGGTCAAAGGTAAGCATCACCTAAAATCATCAATTTTCATCCAATTGAACTGAAATTTCAATTTACCATTTGAGTTTTGTCATCAAATTTTCACCAAAGCTTTATTATGATATTACAGAGAAGGCAAATTAATAATTTTGTCAAAAAGTCAAAGGTCATCATCACCTAAAATCATCAATTTTCATCCAATTGTACTGAAATTTCAATTTACCATTTGAGTTTTGTCATCAAATTTTCACCAAAGCTTTATTATGATATTACGGAGAAGGCAAATTAATAATTTTGTCAAAAGGTCAAAGGTCATCACCTAAAATCATCAATTTTCATCCAATTGAACTGAAATTTCAATTTACCATTTGAGTTTTGTCATCAAATTTTCACCAAAGCTTTATTATGATATTACGGAGAAGGAAAATTAATAATTTTGTCAAAAGGTCAAAAGGTCAAAGGTCATCATCACCTAAAATCATCAATTTTCATCCAATTGAACTGAAATTTCAATTTACCATTTGAGTTTTGTCATCAAATTTTCACCAAAGTTCTTATTATATTACAGAGAAGGCAAATTAATAATTTTGTCAAAAGGTCAAAGGTCATCATCACCTAAAATCATCAATTTTCATCCAATTGAACTGAAATTTCAATTTACCATTTGAATTTTGTCATCAAATTTTCACCAAAGCTTTATTATGATATTACGGAGAAGGCAAATTAATAATTTTGTCAAAAGGTCAAAGGTCAGCATCACCTAAATTCATAAATTTTCATCCAATTGAACTGAAATTTCAATTTACCATTTGAGTTTTGTCATCAAATTTTCACCAAAGCTTTATTATGATATTACAGAGAAGGCAAATTAATAATTTTGTCCAGAGGTCAAAGGTCATCATCACCTAAAATCATCAATTTTCATCCAATTGAACTGAAATTTCAATTTACCATTTGAGTTTTGTCATCAAATTTTCACCAAAGCTTTATTATGATATTACGGAGAAGGCAAATTAATAATTTTGTCAAAAGGTCAAAAGGTCAAAGGTCAGCATCACCTAAAATCATCAATTTTCATCCAATTGAACTGAAATTTCAATTTACCATTTGAGATTTGTCATCAATTTTCATCCAATTGAACTGAAATTTCAATTTACCATTTGAGTTTTGTCATCAAATTTTCACCAAAGCTTTATTATGATATTACGGAGAAGGCAAATAAATAATTTTGTCAAAAGGTCAAAGGTCATCATCACCTAAAATCATCAATTTTCATCCAATTGAACTGAAATTTCAATTTACCATTTGAGTTTTGTCATCAAATTTTCACCAAAGCTTTATTATGATATTACAGAGAAGGCAAATTAATAATTTTGGCAAAAGGTCAAAAGGTCAAAGGTCAGCATCACCTAAAATCATCAATTTTCATCCAATTGAACTGAAATTTCAATTTACCATTTGAGTTTTGTCATCAAATTTTCACCAAAGCTTTATTATGATATTACGGAGAAGGCAAATTAATAATTTTGTCAAAAGGTCAAAGGTCAGCATCACCTAAAATCATCAATTTTCATCCAATTGAACTGAAATTTCAATTTACCATTTGAGATTTGTCATCAATTTTCATCCAATTGAACTGAAATTTCAATTTACCATTTGAGTTTTGTTATAAAATTTTCACCAAAGCTTTATTATGATATTACAGAAAAGGCAAATTAGTAATTTTGGCAAAAGGTCAAAGGTAAGCATCACCTAAAATCATCAATTTTCATCCAATTGAACTGAAATTTCAATTTACCATTTGAGTTTTGTCATCAAATTTTCACCAAAGCTTTATTATGATATTACAGAGAAGGCAAATTAATAATTTTGTCAAAAAGTCAAAGGTCATCATCACCTAAAATCATCAATTTTCATCCAATTGTACTGAAATTTCAATTTACCATTTGAGTTTTGTCATCAAATTTTCACCAAAGCTTTATTATGATATTACGGAGAAGGCAAATTAATAATTTTGTCAAAAGGTCAAAGGTCATCACCTAAAATCATCAATTTTCATCCAATTGAACTGAAATTTCAATTTACCATTTGAGTTTTGTCATCAAATTTTCACCAAAGCTTTATTATGATATTACGGAGAAGGAAAATTAATAATTTTGTCAAAAGGTCAAAAGGTCAAAGGTCATCATCACCTAAAATCATCAATTTTCATCCAATTGAACTGAAATTTCAATTTACCATTTGAGTTTTGTCATCAAATTTTCACCAAAGTTCTTATTATATTACAGAGAAGGCAAATTAATAATTTTGTCAAAAGGTCAAAGGTCATCATCACCTAAAATCATCAATTTTCATCCAATTGAACTGAAATTTCAATTTACCATTTGAGTTTTGTCATCAAATTTTCACCAAAGCTTTATTATGATATTACGGAGAAGGCAAATTAATAATTTTGTCAAAAGGTCAAAGGTCAGCATCACCTAAATTCATAAATTTTCATCCAATTGAACTGAAATTTCAATTTACCATTTGAGTTTTGTCATCAAATTTTCACCAAAGCTTTATTATGATATTACGGAGAAGGCAAATTAATAATTTTGTCAAAAGGTCAAAAGGTCAAAGGTCAGCATCACCTAAAATCATCAATTTTCATCCAATTGAACTGAAATTTCAATTTACCATTTGAGATTTGTCATCAATTTTCATCCAATTGAACTGAAATTTCAATTTACCATTTGAGTTTTGTCATCAAATTTTCACCAAAGCTTTATTATGATATTACGGAGAAGGCAAATAAATAATTTTGTCAAAAGGTCAAAGGTCATCATCACCTAAAATCATCAATTTTCATCCAATTGAACTGAAATTTCAATTTACCATTTGAGTTTTGTCATCAAATTTTCACCAAAGCTTTATTATGATATTACAGAGAAGGCAAATTAATAATTTTGGCAAAAGGTCAAAAGGTCAAAGGTCAGCATCACCTAAAATCATCAATTTTCATCCAATTGAACTGAAATTTCAATTTACCATTTGAGTTTTGTCATCAAATTTTCACCAAAGCTTTATTATGATATTACGGAGAAGGCAAATTAATAATTTTGTCAAAAGGTCAAAGGTCAGCATCACCTAAAATCATCAATTTTCATCCAATTGAACTGAAATTTCAATTTACCATTTGAGATTTGTCATCAATTTTCATCCAATTGAACTGAAATTTCAATTTACCATTTGAGTTTTGTTATAAAATTTTCACCAAAGCTTTATTATGATATTACAGAAAAGGCAAATTAGTAATTTTGGCAAAAGGTCAAAGGTAAGCATCACCTAAAATCATCAATTTTCATCCAATTGAACTGAAATTTCAATTTACCATTTGAGTTTTGTCATCAAATTTTCACCAAAGCTTTATTATGATATTACAGAGAAGGCAAATTAATAATTTTGTCAAAAAGTCAAAGGTCATCATCACCTAAAATCATCAATTTTCATCCAATTGTACTGAAATTTCAATTTACCATTTGAGTTTTGTCATCAAATTTTCACCAAAGCTTTATTATGATATTACGGAGAAGGCAAATTAATAATTTTGTCAAAAGGTCAAAGGTCATCACCTAAAATCATCAATTTTCATCCAATTGAACTGAAATTTCAATTTACCATTTGAGTTTTGTCATCAAATTTTCACCAAAGCTTTATTATGATATTACGGAGAAGGAAAATTAATAATTTTGTCAAAAGGTCAAAAGGTCAAAGGTCATCATCACCTAAAATCATCAATTTTCATCCAATTGAACTGAAATTTCAATTTACCATTTGAGTTTTGTCATCAAATTTTCACCAAAGTTCTTATTATATTACAGAGAAGGCAAATTAATAATTTTGTCAAAAGGTCAAAGGTCATCATCACCTAAAATCATCAATTTTCATCCAATTGAACTGAAATTTCAATTTACCATTTGAATTTTGTCATCAAATTTTCACCAAAGCTTTATTATGATATTACGGAGAAGGCAAATTAATAATTTTGTCAAAAGGTCAAAGGTCAGCATCACCTAAATTCATAAATTTTCATCCAATTGAACTGAAATTTCAATTTACCATTTGAGTTTTGTCATCAAATTTTCACCAAAGCTTTATTATGATATTACAGAGAAGGCAAATTAATAATTTTGTCCAGAGGTCAAAGGTCATCATCACCTAAAATCATCAATTTTCATCCAATTGAACTGAAATTTCAATTTACCATTTGAGTTTTGTCATCAAATTTTCACCAAAGCTTTATTATGATATTACGGAGAAGGCAAATTAATAATTTTGTCAAAAGGTCAAAAGGTCAAAGGTCAGCATCACCTAAAATCATCAATTTTCATCCAATTGAACTGAAATTTCAATTTACCATTTGAGATTTGTCATCAATTTTCATCCAATTGAACTGAAATTTCAATTTACCATTTGAGTTTTGTCATCAAATTTTCACCAAAGCTTTATTATGATATTACGGAGAAGGCAAATAAATAATTTTGTCAAAAGGTCAAAGGTCATCATCACCTAAAATCATCAATTTTCATCCAATTGAACTGAAATTTCAATTTACCATTTGAGTTTTGTCATCAAATTTTCACCAAAGCTTTATTATGATATTACAGAGAAGGCAAATTAATAATTTTGGCAAAAGGTCAAAAGGTCAAAGGTCAGCATCACCTAAAATCATCAATTTTCATCCAATTGAACTGAAATTTCAATTTACCATTTGAGTTTTGTCATCAAATTTTCACCAAAGCTTTATTATGATATTACGGAGAAGGCAAATTAATAATTTTGTCAAAAGGTCAAAGGTCAGCATCACCTAAAATCATCAATTTTCATCCAATTGAACTGAAATTTCAATTTACCATTTGAGATTTGTCATCAATTTTCATCCAATTGAACTGAAATTTCAATTTACCATTTGAGTTTTGTTATAAAATTTTCACCAAAGCTTTATTATGATATTACAGAAAAGGCAAATTAGTAATTTTGGCAAAAGGTCAAAGGTAAGCATCACCTAAAATCATCAATTTTCATCCAATTGAACTGAAATTTCAATTTACCATTTGAGTTTTGTCATCAAATTTTCACCAAAGCTTTATTATGATATTACAGAGAAGGCAAATTAATAATTTTGTCAAAAAGTCAAAGGTCATCATCACCTAAAATCATCAATTTTCATCCAATTGTACTGAAATTTCAATTTACCATTTGAGTTTTGTCATCAAATTTTCACCAAAGCTTTATTATGATATTACGGAGAAGGCAAATTAATAATTTTGTCAAAAGGTCAAAGGTCATCACCTAAAATCATCAATTTTCATCCAATTGAACTGAAATTTCAATTTACCATTTGAGTTTTGTCATCAAATTTTCACCAAAGCTTTATTATGATATTACGGAGAAGGAAAATTAATAATTTTGTCAAAAGGTCAAAAGGTCAAAGGTCATCATCACCTAAAATCATCAATTTTCATCCAATTGAACTGAAATTTCAATTTACCATTTGAGTTTTGTCATCAAATTTTCACCAAAGTTCTTATTATATTACAGAGAAGGCAAATTAATAATTTTGTCAAAAGGTCAAAGGTCATCATCACCTAAAATCATCAATTTTCATCCAATTGAACTGAAATTTCAATTTACCATTTGAGTTTTGTCATCAAATTTTCACCAAAGCTTTATTATGATATTACGGAGAAGGCAAATTAATAATTTTGTCAAAAGGTCAAAGGTCAGCATCACCTAAATTCATAAATTTTCATCCAATTGAACTGAAATTTCAATTTACCATTTGAGTTTTGTCATCAAATTTTCACCAAAGCTTTATTATGATATTACGGAGAAGGCAAATTAATAATTTTGTCAAAAGGTCAAAAGGTCAAAGGTCAGCATCACCTAAAATCATCAATTTTCATCCAATTGAACTGAAATTTCAATTTACCATTTGAGATTTGTCAGCAATTTTCAACCAATTGAACTGAAATTTCAATTTACCATTTGAGTTTTGTCATCAAATTTTCACCAAAGCTTTATTATGATATTACGGAGAAGGCAAATAAATAATTTTGTCAAAAGGTCAAAGGGTCAAAGGTCATCATCACCTAAAATCATCAATTTTCATCCAATTGAACTGAAATTTCAATTTACCATTTGAGTTTTGTCATCAAATTTTCACCAAAGCTTTATTATGATATTACAGAGAAGGCAAATTAATAATTTTGGCAAAAGGTCAAAAGGTCAAAGGTCAGCATCACCTAAAATCATCAATTTTCATCCAATTGAACTGAAATTTCAATTTACCATTTGAGTTTTGTCATCAAATTTTCACCAAAGCTTTATTATGATATTACGGAGAAGGCAAATTAATAATTTTGTCAAAAGGTCAAAGGTCAGCATCACCTAAAATCATCAATTTTCATCCAATTGAACTGAAATTTCAATTTACCATTTGAGTTTTATCATCAAATTTTCACCAAAGCTCTTATGATATTACAGAGAAGGCAAATTAATAATTTTGGCAAAAGGTCAAAAGGTCAAAGGTCAGCATCACCTAAAATCATAAATTTTCATCCAATTGAACTGAAATTTCAATTTACCATTTGAGATTTGTCATCAATTTTCATCCAATTGAACTGAAATTTCAATTTACCATTTGAGTTTTGTCATAAAATTTTCACCAAAGCTTTATTATGATATTACAGAAAAGGCAAATTAGTAATTTTGGCAAAAGGTCAAAGGTAAGCATCACCTAAAATCATCAATTTTCATCCAATTGAACTGAAATTTCAATTTACCATTTGAGTTTTGTCATCAAATTTTCACCAAAGCTTTATTATGATATTACAGAGAAGGCAAATTAATAATTTTGTCAAAAAGTCAAAGGTCATCATCACCTAAAATCATCAATTTTCATCCAATTGAACTGAAATTTCAATTTACCATTTGAGTTTTGTCATCAAATTTTCACCAAAGCTTTATTATGATATTACGGAGAAGGAAAATTAATAATTTTGTCAAAAGATCAAAAGGTCAAAGGTCATCACCTAAAATCATCAATTTTCATCCAATTGAACTGAAATTTCAATTTACCATTTGAGTTTTGTCATCAAATTTTCACCAAAGCTTTATTATATTACGGAGAAGGAAAATTAATAATTTTGTCAAAAGGTCAAAAGGTCAAAGGTCATCATCACCTAAAATCATCAATTTTCATCCAATTGAACTGAAATTTCAATTTACCATTTGAGTTTTGTCATCAAATTTTCACCAAAGTTCTTATTATATTACAGAGAAGGCAAATTAATAATTTTGTCAAAAGGTCAAAGGTCATCATCACCTAAAATCATCAATTTTCATCCAATTGAACTGAAATTTCAATTTACCATTTGAGTTTTGTCATCAAATTTTCACCAAAGCTTTATTATGACATTACGGAGAAGGCAAATTAATAATTTTGTCAAAAGGTCAAAAGGTCAAAGGTCAGCATCACCTAAAATCATCAATTTTCATCCAATTGAACTGAAATTTCAATTTACCATTTGAGTTTTGTCATCAAATTTTCACCAAAGCTTTATTATGATATTACGGAGAAGGCAAATTAATAATTTTGTCAAAAGGTCAAAGGTCAGCATCACCTAAATTCATAAATTTTCATCCAATTGAACTGAAATTTCAATTTACCATTTGAGTTTTGTCATCAATTTTCATCCAATTGAACTGAAATTTCAATTTACTATTTGAGTTTTGTCATCAAATTTTCACCATAGCTTTATTATGATATTACAGAGAAGGCAAATAAATAATTTTGTCAAAAGGTCAAAAGGTCAAAGGTCATCATCACCTAAAATCATCAATTTTCATCGAATTGAACTGAAATTTCAATTTACCATTTGAGTTTTGTCATCAAATTTTCACCAAAGCTTTATTATGATATTACAGAGAAGGCAAATTAATAATTTTGTCCTGAGGTCAAAGGTCATCATCACCTAAAATCATCAATTTTCATCCAATTGAACTGAAATTTCAATTTACCATTTGAGTTTTGTCATCAAATTTTCACCAAAGCTTTATTATGATATTACGGAGAAGGCAAATTAATAATTTTGTCAAAAGGTCAAAAGGTCAAAGGTCAGCATCACCTAAAATCATCAATTTTCATCCAATTGAACTGAAATTTCAATTTACCATTTGAGATTTGTCATCAATTTTCATCCAATTGAACTGAAATTTCAATTTACCATTTGAGTTTTGTCATCAAATTTTCACCAAAGCTTTATTATGATATTACAGAGAAGGCAAATTAATAATTTTGTCAAAAGGTCAAAGGTCATCATCACCTAAAATCATCAATTTTCATCCAATTGAACTGAAATTTCAATTTACCATTTGAGTTTTGTCATCAAATTTTCACCAAAGCTTTATTATGATATTACGGAGAAGGCAAATTAATAATTTTGTCAAAAGGTCAAAAGGTCAAAGGTCAGCATCACCTAAAATCATCAATTTTCATCCAATTGAACTGAAATTTCAATTTACCATTTGAGATTTGTCATCAATTTTCATCCAATTGAACTGAAATTTCAATTTACCATTTGAGTTTTGTCATCAAATTTTCACCAAAGCTTTATTATGATATTACAGAGAAGGCAAATTAATAATTTTGTCAAAAAGTCAAAGGTCATCATCACCTAAAATCATCAATTTTCATCCAATTGAACTGAAATTTCAATTTACCGTTTGAGTTTTGTCATCAAATTTTCACCAAAGCTTTATTATGATATTACAGAGAAGGCAAATTAATAATTTTGTCAAAAGGTCAAAAGGTCAAAGGTCATCATCACCTAAAATCATCAATTTTCATCCAATTGAACTGAAATTTCAATTTACCATTTGAGTTTTGTCATCAAATTTTCACCAAAGCTTTATTATGATATTACAGAGAAGGAAAATTAATAATTTTGTCAAAAGGTCAAAAGGTCAAAGGTCATCATCACCTAAAATCATCAATTTTCATCCAATTGAACTGAAATTTCAATTTACCATTTGAGTTTTGTCATCAAATTTTCACCAAAGCTCTTATGATATTACAGAGAAGACAAATTAATAATTTTGTCAAAAGGTCAAAGGTCATCATCACCTAAAATCATCAATTTTCATCCAATTGAACTGAAATTTCAATTTACCATTTGAGTTTTGTCATCAAATTTTCACCAAAGCTTTATTATGATATTACCGAGAAGGCAAATTAATAATTTTGTCAAAAGGTCAAAAGGTCAAAAGTCAGCATCACCTAAAATCATCAATTTTCATCCAATTGAACTGAAATTTCAATTTACCATTTGAGTTTTGTCATCAAATTTTCACCAAAGCTTTATTATGATATTACGGAGAAGGCAAATTAATAATTTTGTCAAAAGGTCAAAGGTCAGCATCACCTAAATTCATAAATTTTCATCCAATTGAACTGAAATTTCAATTTACCATTTGAGTTTTGTCATCAATTTTCATCCAATTGAACTGAAATTTCAATTTACTATTTGAGTTTTGTCATCAAATTTTCACCATAGCTTTATTATGATATTACAGAGAAGGCAAATAAATAATTTTGTCAAAAGGTCAAAAGGTCAAAAGTCATCATCACCTAAAATCATCAATTTTCATCCAATTGAACTGAAATTTCAATTTACCATTTGAGTTTTGTCATCAAATTTTCACCAAAGCTTTATTATGATATTACAGAGAAGGCAAATTAATAATTTTGTCCAGAGGTCAAAGGTCATCATCACCTAAAATCATCAATTTTCATCCAATTGAACTGAAATTTCAATTTACCATTTGAGTTTTGTCATCAAATTTTCACCAAAGCTTTATTATGATATTACGGAGAAGGCAAATTAATAATTTTGTCAAAAGGTCAAAAGGTCAAAGGTCAGCATCACCTAAAATCATCAATTTTCATCCAATTGAACTGAAATTTCAATTTACCATTTGAGATTTGTCATCAATTTTCATCCAATTGAACTGAAATTTCAATTTACCATTTGAGTTTTGTCATCAAATTTTCACCAAAGCTTTATTATGATATTACGGAGAAGGCAAATAAATAATTTTGTCAAAAGGTCAAAGGTCATCATCACCTAAAATCATCAATTTTCATCCAATTGAACTGAAATTTCAATTTACCATTTGAGTTTTGTCATCAAATTTTCACCAAAGCTTTATTATGATATTACAGAGAAGGCAAATTAATAATTTTGGCAAAAGGTCAAAAGGTCAAAGGTCAGCATCACCTAAAATCATCAATTTTCATCCAATTGAACTGAAATTTCAATTTACCATTTGAGTTTTGTCATCAAATTTTCACCAAAGCTTTATTATGATATTACGGAGAAGGCAAATTAATAATTTTGTCAAAAGGTCAAAGGTCAGCATCACCTAAAATCATCAATTTTCATCCAATTGAACTGAAATTTCAATTTACCATTTGAGATTTGTCATCAATTTTCATCCAATTGAACTGAAATTTCAATTTACCATTTGAGTTTTGTTATAAAATTTTCACCAAAGCTTTATTATGATATTACAGAAAAGGCAAATTAGTAATTTTGGCAAAAGGTCAAAGGTAAGCATCACCTAAAATCATCAATTTTCATCCAATTGAACTGAAATTTCAATTTACCATTTGAGTTTTGTCATCAAATTTTCACCAAAGCTTTATTATGATATTACAGAGAAGGCAAATTAATAATTTTGTCAAAAAGTCAAAGGTCATCATCACCTAAAATCATCAATTTTCATCCAATTGTACTGAAATTTCAATTTACCATTTGAGTTTTGTCATCAAATTTTCACCAAAGCTTTATTATGATATTACGGAGAAGGCAAATTAATAATTTTGTCAAAAGGTCAAAGGTCATCACCTAAAATCATCAATTTTCATCCAATTGAACTGAAATTTCAATTTACCATTTGAGTTTTGTCATCAAATTTTCACCAAAGCTTTATTATGATATTACGGAGAAGGAAAATTAATAATTTTGTCAAAAGGTCAAAAGGTCAAAGGTCATCATCACCTAAAATCATCAATTTTCATCCAATTGAACTGAAATTTCAATTTACCATTTGAGTTTTGTCATCAAATTTTCACCAAAGTTCTTATTATATTACAGAGAAGGCAAATTAATAATTTTGTCAAAAGGTCAAAGGTCATCATCACCTAAAATCATCAATTTTCATCCAATTGAACTGAAATTTCAATTTACCATTTGAGTTTTGTCATCAAATTTTCACCAAAGCTTTATTATGATATTACGGAGAAGGCAAATTAATAATTTTGTCAAAAGGTCAAAGGTCAGCATCACCTAAATTCATAAATTTTCATCCAATTGAACTGAAATTTCAATTTACCATTTGAGTTTTGTCATCAAATTTTCACCAAAGCTTTATTATGATATTACAGAGAAGGCAAATTAATAATTTTGTCCAGAGGTCAAAGGTCATCATCACCTAAAATCATCAATTTTCATCCAATTGAACTGAAATTTCAATTTACCATTTGAGTTTTGTCATCAAATTTTCACCAAAGCTTTATTATGATATTACGGAGAAGGCAAATTAATAATTTTGTCAAAAGGTCAAAAGGTCAAAGGTCAGCATCACCTAAAATCATCAATTTTCATCCAATTGAACTGAAATTTCAATTTACCATTTGAGATTTGTCATCAATTTTCATCCAATTGAACTGAAATTTCAATTTACCATTTGAGTTTTGTCATCAAATTTTCACCAAAGCTTTATTATGATATTACGGAGAAGGCAAATAAATAATTTTGTCAAAAGGTCAAAGGTCATCATCACCTAAAATCATCAATTTTCATCCAATTGAACTGAAATTTCAATTTACCATTTGAGTTTTGTCATCAAATTTTCACCAAAGCTTTATTATGATATTACAGAGAAGGCAAATTAATAATTTTGGCAAAAGGTCAAAAGGTCAAAGGTCAGCATCACCTAAAATCATCAATTTTCATCCAATTGAACTGAAATTTCAATTTACCATTTGAGTTTTGTCATCAAATTTTCACCAAAGCTTTATTATGATATTACGGAGAAGGCAAATTAATAATTTTGTCAAAAGGTCAAAGGTCAGCATCACCTAAAATCATCAATTTTCATCCAATTGAACTGAAATTTCAATTTACCATTTGAGATTTGTCATCAATTTTCATCCAATTGAACTGAAATTTCAATTTACCATTTGAGTTTTGTTATAAAATTTTCACCAAAGCTTTATTATGATATTACAGAAAAGGCAAATTAGTAATTTTGGCAAAAGGTCAAAGGTAAGCATCACCTAAAATCATCAATTTTCATCCAATTGAACTGAAATTTCAATTTACCATTTGAGTTTTGTCATCAAATTTTCACCAAAGCTTTATTATGATATTACAGAGAAGGCAAATTAATAATTTTGTCAAAAAGTCAAAGGTCATCATCACCTAAAATCATCAATTTTCATCCAATTGTACTGAAATTTCAATTTACCATTTGAGTTTTGTCATCAAATTTTCACCAAAGCTTTATTATGATATTACGGAGAAGGCAAATTAATAATTTTGTCAAAAGGTCAAAGGTCATCACCTAAAATCATCAATTTTCATCCAATTGAACTGAAATTTCAATTTACCATTTGAGTTTTGTCATCAAATTTTCACCAAAGCTTTATTATGATATTACGGAGAAGGAAAATTAATAATTTTGTCAAAAGGTCAAAAGGTCAAAGGTCATCATCACCTAAAATCATCAATTTTCATCCAATTGAACTGAAATTTCAATTTACCATTTGAGTTTTGTCATCAAATTTTCACCAAAGTTCTTATTATATTACAGAGAAGGCAAATTAATAATTTTGTCAAAAGGTCAAAGGTCATCATCACCTAAAATCATCAATTTTCATCCAATTGAACTGAAATTTCAATTTACCATTTGAGTTTTGTCATCAAATTTTCACCAAAGCTTTATTATGATATTACGGAGAAGGCAAATTAATAATTTTGTCAAAAGGTCAAAGGTCAGCATCACCTAAATTCATAAATTTTCATCCAATTGAACTGAAATTTCAATTTACCATTTGAGTTTTGTCATCAAATTTTCACCAAAGCTTTATTATGATATTACGGAGAAGGCAAATTAATAATTTTGTCAAAAGGTCAAAAGGTCAAAGGTCAGCATCACCTAAAATCATCAATTTTCATCCAATTGAACTGAAATTTCAATTTACCATTTGAGATTTGTCAGCAATTTTCAACCAATTGAACTGAAATTTCAATTTACCATTTGAGTTTTGTCATCAAATTTTCACCAAAGCTTTATTATGATATTACGGAGAAGGCAAATAAATAATTTTGTCAAAAGGTCAAAGGGTCAAAGGTCATCATCACCTAAAATCATCAATTTTCATCCAATTGAACTGAAATTTCAATTTACCATTTGAGTTTTGTCATCAAATTTTCACCAAAGCTTTATTATGATATTACAGAGAAGGCAAATTAATAATTTTGGCAAAAGGTCAAAAGGTCAAAGGTCAGCATCACCTAAAATCATCAATTTTCATCCAATTGAACTGAAATTTCAATTTACCATTTGAGTTTTGTCATCAAATTTTCACCAAAGCTTTATTATGATATTACGGAGAAGGCAAATTAATAATTTTGTCAAAAGGTCAAAGGTCAGCATCACCTAAAATCATCAATTTTCATCCAATTGAACTGAAATTTCAATTTACCATTTGAGTTTTGTCATCAAATTTTCACCAAAGCTTTATTATGATATTACAGAGAAGGCAAATTAATAATTTTGGCAAAAGGTCAAAAGGTCAAAGGTCAGCATCACCTAAAATCATCAATTTTCATCCAATTGAACTGAAATTTCAATTTACCATTTGAGTTTTGTCATCAAATTTTCACCAAAGCTTTATTATGATATTACGGAGAAGGCAAATTAATAATTTTGTCAAAAGGTCAAAGGTCAGCATCACCTAAAATCATCAATTTTCATCCAATTGAACTGAAATTTCAATTTACCATTTGAGATTTGTCATCAATTTTCATCCAATTGAACTGAAATTTCAATTTACCATTTGAGTTTTGTTATAAAATTTTCACCAAAGCTTTATTATGATATTACAGAAAAGGCAAATTAGTAATTTTGGCAAAAGGTCAAAGGTAAGCATCACCTAAAATCATCAATTTTCATCCAATTGAACTGAAATTTCAATTTACCATTTGAGTTTTGTCATCAAATTTTCACCAAAGCTTTATTATGATATTACAGAGAAGGCAAATTAATAATTTTGTCAAAAAGTCAAAGGTCATCATCACCTAAAATCATCAATTTTCATCCAATTGTACTGAAATTTCAATTTACCATTTGAGTTTTGTCATCAAATTTTCACCAAAGCTTTATTATGATATTACGGAGAAGGCAAATTAATAATTTTGTCAAAAGGTCAAAGGTCATCACCTAAAATCATCAATTTTCATCCAATTGAACTGAAATTTCAATTTACCATTTGAGTTTTGTCATCAAATTTTCACCAAAGCTTTATTATGATATTACGGAGAAGGAAAATTAATAATTTTGTCAAAAGGTCAAAAGGTCAAAGGTCATCATCACCTAAAATCATCAATTTTCATCCAATTGAACTGAAATTTCAATTTACCATTTGAGTTTTGTCATCAAATTTTCACCAAAGTTCTTATTATATTACAGAGAAGGCAAATTAATAATTTTGTCAAAAGGTCAAAGGTCATCATCACCTAAAATCATCAATTTTCATCCAATTGAACTGAAATTTCAATTTACCATTTGAGTTTTGTCATCAAATTTTCACCAAAGCTTTATTATGATATTACGGAGAAGGCAAATTAATAATTTTGTCAAAAGGTCAAAGGTCAGCATCACCTAAATTCATAAATTTTCATCCAATTGAACTGAAATTTCAATTTACCATTTGAGTTTTGTCATCAAATTTTCACCAAAGCTTTATTATGATATTACAGAGAAGGCAAATTAATAATTTTGTCCAGAGGTCAAAGGTCATCATCACCTAAAATCATCAATTTTCATCCAATTGAACTGAAATTTCAATTTACCATTTGAGTTTTGTCATCAAATTTTCACCAAAGCTTTATTATGATATTACGGAGAAGGCAAATTAATAATTTTGTCAAAAGGTCAAAAGGTCAAAGGTCAGCATCACCTAAAATCATCAATTTTCATCCAATTGAACTGAAATTTCAATTTACCATTTGAGATTTGTCATCAATTTTCATCCAATTGAACTGAAATTTCAATTTACCATTTGAGTTTTGTCATCAAATTTTCACCAAAGCTTTATTATGATATTACGGAGAAGGCAAATAAATAATTTTGTCAAAAGGTCAAAGGTCATCATCACCTAAAATCATCAATTTTCATCCAATTGAACTGAAATTTCAATTTACCATTTGAGTTTTGTCATCAAATTTTCACCAAAGCTTTATTATGATATTACAGAGAAGGCAAATTAATAATTTTGGCAAAAGGTCAAAAGGTCAAAGGTCAGCATCACCTAAAATCATCAATTTTCATCCAATTGAACTGAAATTTCAATTTACCATTTGAGTTTTGTCATCAAATTTTCACCAAAGCTTTATTATGATATTACGGAGAAGGCAAATTAATAATTTTGTCAAAAGGTCAAAGGTCAGCATCACCTAAAATCATCAATTTTCATCCAATTGAACTGAAATTTCAATTTACCATTTGAGATTTGTCATCAATTTTCATCCAATTGAACTGAAATTTCAATTTACCATTTGAGTTTTGTTATAAAATTTTCACCAAAGCTTTATTATGATATTACAGAAAAGGCAAATTAGTAATTTTGGCAAAAGGTCAAAGGTAAGCATCACCTAAAATCATCAATTTTCATCCAATTGAACTGAAATTTCAATTTACCATTTGAGTTTTGTCATCAAATTTTCACCAAAGCTTTATTATGATATTACAGAGAAGGCAAATTAATAATTTTGTCAAAAAGTCAAAGGTCATCATCACCTAAAATCATCAATTTTCATCCAATTGTACTGAAATTTCAATTTACCATTTGAGTTTTGTCATCAAATTTTCACCAAAGCTTTATTATGATATTACGGAGAAGGCAAATTAATAATTTTGTCAAAAGGTCAAAGGTCATCACCTAAAATCATCAATTTTCATCCAATTGAACTGAAATTTCAATTTACCATTTGAGTTTTGTCATCAAATTTTCACCAAAGCTTTATTATGATATTACGGAGAAGGAAAATTAATAATTTTGTCAAAAGGTCAAAAGGTCAAAGGTCATCATCACCTAAAATCATCAATTTTCATCCAATTGAACTGAAATTTCAATTTACCATTTGAGTTTTGTCATCAAATTTTCACCAAAGTTCTTATTATATTACAGAGAAGGCAAATTAATAATTTTGTCAAAAGGTCAAAGGTCATCATCACCTAAAATCATCAATTTTCATCCAATTGAACTGAAATTTCAATTTACCATTTGAGTTTTGTCATCAAATTTTCACCAAAGCTTTATTATGATATTACGGAGAAGGCAAATTAATAATTTTGTCAAAAGGTCAAAGGTCAGCATCACCTAAATTCATAAATTTTCATCCAATTGAACTGAAATTTCAATTTACCATTTGAGTTTTGTCATCAAATTTTCACCAAAGCTTTATTATGATATTACGGAGAAGGCAAATTAATAATTTTGTCAAAAGGTCAAAAGGTCAAAGGTCAGCATCACCTAAAATCATCAATTTTCATCCAATTGAACTGAAATTTCAATTTACCATTTGAGATTTGTCAGCAATTTTCAACCAATTGAACTGAAATTTCAATTTACCATTTGAGTTTTGTCATCAAATTTTCACCAAAGCTTTATTATGATATTACGGAGAAGGCAAATAAATAATTTTGTCAAAAGGTCAAAGGGTCAAAGGTCATCATCACCTAAAATCATCAATTTTCATCCAATTGAACTGAAATTTCAATTTACCATTTGAGTTTTGTCATCAAATTTTCACCAAAGCTTTATTATGATATTACAGAGAAGGCAAATTAATAATTTTGGCAAAAGGTCAAAAGGTCAAAGGTCAGCATCACCTAAAATCATCAATTTTCATCCAATTGAACTGAAATTTCAATTTACCATTTGAGTTTTGTCATCAAATTTTCACCAAAGCTTTATTATGATATTACGGAGAAGGCAAATTAATAATTTTGTCAAAAGGTCAAAGGTCAGCATCACCTAAAATCATCAATTTTCATCCAATTGAACTGAAATTTCAATTTACCATTTGAGTTTTATCATCAAATTTTCACCAAAGCTCTTATGATATTACAGAGAAGGCAAATTAATAATTTTGTCAAAAGGTCAAAAGGTCAAAGGTCAGCATCACCTAAAATCATAAATTTTCATCCAATTGAACTGAAATTTCAATTTACCATTTGAGATTTGTCATCAATTTTCATCCAATTGAACTGAAATTTCAATTTACCATTTGAGTTTTGTCATAAAATTTTCACCAAAGCTTTATTATGATATTACAGAAAAGGCAAATTAGTAATTTTGGCAAAAGGTCAAAGGTAAGCATCACCTAAAATCATCAATTTTCATCCAATTGAACTGAAATTTCAATTTACCATTTGAGTTTTGTCATCAAATTTTCACCAAAGCTTTATTATGATATTACAGAGAAGGCAAATTAATAATTTTGTCAAAAAGTCAAAGGTCATCATCACCTAAAATCATCAATTTTCATCCAATTGAACTGAAATTTCAATTTACCATTTGAGTTTTGTCATCAAATTTTCACCAAAGCTTTATTATGATATTACGGAGAAGGAAAATTAATAATTTTGTCAAAAGATCAAAAGGTCAAAGGTCATCACCTAAAATCATCAATTTTCATCCAATTGAACTGAAATTTCAATTTACCATTTGAGTTTTGTCATCAAATTTTCACCAAAGCTTTATTATATTACGGAGAAGGAAAATTAATAATTTTGTCAAAAGGTCAAAAGGTCAAAGGTCATCATCACCTAAAATCATCAATTTTCATCCAATTGAACTGAAATTTCAATTTACCATTTGAGTTTTGTCATCAAATTTTCACCAAAGTTCTTATTATATTACAGAGAAGGCAAATTAATAATTTTGTCAAAAGGTCAAAGGTCATCATCACCTAAAATCATCAATTTTCATCCAATTGAACTGAAATTTCAATTTACCATTTGAGTTTTGTCATCAAATTTTCACCAAAGCTTTATTATGACATTACGGAGAAGGCAAATTAATAATTTTGTCAAAAGGTCAAAAGGTCAAAGGTCAGCATCACCTAAAATCATCAATTTTCATCCAATTGAACTGAAATTTCAATTTACCATTTGAGTTTTGTCATCAAATTTTCACCAAAGCTTTATTATGATATTACGGAGAAGGCAAATTAATAATTTTGTCAAAAGGTCAAAGGTCAGCATCACCTAAATTCATAAATTTTCATCCAATTGAACTGAAATTTCAATTTACCATTTGAGTTTTGTCATCAATTTTCATCCAATTGAACTGAAATTTCAATTTACTATTTGAGTTTTGTCATCAAATTTTCACCATAGCTTTATTATGATATTACAGAGAAGGCAAATAAATAATTTTGTCAAAAGGTCAAAAGGTCAAAGGTCATCATCACCTAAAATCATCAATTTTCATCGAATTGAACTGAAATTTCAATTTACCATTTGAGTTTTGTCATCAAATTTTCACCAAAGCTTTATTATGATATTACAGAGAAGGCAAATTAATAATTTTGTCCTGAGGTCAAAGGTCATCATCACCTAAAATCATCAATTTTCATCCAATTGAACTGAAATTTCAATTTACCATTTGAGTTTTGTCATCAAATTTTCACCAAAGCTTTATTATGATATTACGGAGAAGGCAAATTAATAATTTTGTCAAAAGGTCAAAAGGTCAAAGGTCAGCATCACCTAAAATCATCAATTTTCATCCAATTGAACTGAAATTTCAATTTACCATTTGAGATTTGTCATCAATTTTCATCCAATTGAACTGAAATTTCAATTTACCATTTGAGTTTTGTCATCAAATTTTCACCAAAGCTTTATTATGATATTACAGAGAAGGCAAATTAATAATTTTGTCAAAAGGTCAAAGGTCATCATCACCTAAAATCATCAATTTTCATCCAATTGAACTGAAATTTCAATTTACCATTTGAGTTTTGTCATCAAATTTTCACCAAAGCTTTATTATGATATTACGGAGAAGGCAAATTAATAATTTTGTCAAAAGGTCAAAAGGTCAAAGGTCAGCATCACCTAAAATCATAAATTTTCATCCAATTGAACTGAAATTTCAATTTACCATTTGAGTTTTGTCATCAAATTTTCACCAAAGCTTTATTATGATATTACGGAGAAGGCAAATTAATAATTTTGTCAAAAGGTCAAAGGTCAGCATCACCTAAAATCATCAATTTTCATCCAATTGAACTGAAATTTCAATTTACCATTTGAGTTTTATCATCAAATTTTCACCAAAGCTCTTATGATATTACAGAGAAGGCAAATTAATAATTTTGTCAAAAGGTCAAAAGGTCAAAGGTCAGCATCACCTAAAATCATAAATTTTCATCCAATTGAACTGAAATTTCAATTTACCATTTGAGATTTGTCATCAATTTTCATCCAATTGAACTGAAATTTCAATTTACCATTTGAGTTTTGTCATAAAATTTTCACCAAAGCTTTATTATGATATTACAGAAAAGGCAAATTAGTAATTTTGGCAAAAGGTCAAAGGTAAGCATCACCTAAAATCATCAATTTTCATCCAATTGAACTGAAATTTCAATTTACCATTTGAGTTTTGTCATCAAATTTTCACCAAAGCTTTATTATGATATTACAGAGAAGGCAAATTAATAATTTTGTCAAAAAGTCAAAGGTCATCATCACCTAAAATCATCAATTTTCATCCAATTGAACTGAAATTTCAATTTACCATTTGAGTTTTGTCATCAAATTTTCACCAAAGCTTTATTATGATATTACGGAGAAGGAAAATTAATAATTTTGTCAAAAGATCAAAAGGTCAAAGGTCATCACCTAAAATCATCAATTTTCATCCAATTGAACTGAAATTTCAATTTACCATTTGAGTTTTGTCATCAAATTTTCACCAAAGCTTTATTATATTACGGAGAAGGAAAATTAATAATTTTGTCAAAAGGTCAAAAGGTCAAAGGTCATCATCACCTAAAATCATCAATTTTCATCCAATTGAACTGAAATTTCAATTTACCATTTGAGTTTTGTCATCAAATTTTCACCAAAGTTCTTATTATATTACAGAGAAGGCAAATTAATAATTTTGTCAAAAGGTCAAAGGTCATCATCACCTAAAATCATCAATTTTCATCCAATTGAACTGAAATTTCAATTTACCATTTGAGTTTTGTCATCAAATTTTCACCAAAGCTTTATTATGACATTACGGAGAAGGCAAATTAATAATTTTGTCAAAAGGTCAAAAGGTCAAAGGTCAGCATCACCTAAAATCATCAATTTTCATCCAATTGAACTGAAATTTCAATTTACCATTTGAGTTTTGTCATCAAATTTTCACCAAAGCTTTATTATGATATTACGGAGAAGGCAAATTAATAATTTTGTCAAAAGGTCAAAGGTCAGCATCACCTAAATTCATAAATTTTCATCCAATTGAACTGAAATTTCAATTTACCATTTGAGTTTTGTCATCAATTTTCATCCAATTGAACTGAAATTTCAATTTACTATTTGAGTTTTGTCATCAAATTTTCACCATAGCTTTATTATGATATTACAGAGAAGGCAAATAAATAATTTTGTAAAAAGGTCAAAAGGTCAAAGGTCATCATCACCTAAAATCATCAATTTTCATCGAATTGAACTGAAATTTCAATTTACCATTTGAGTTTTGTCATCAAATTTTCACCAAAGCTTTATTATGATATTACAGAGAAGGCAAATTAATAATTTTGTCCTGAGGTCAAAGGTCATCATCACCTAAAATCATCAATTTTCATCCAATTGAACTGAAATTTCAATTTACCATTTGAGTTTTGTCATCAAATTTTCACCAAAGCTTTATTATGATATTACGGAGAAGGCAAATTAATAATTTTGTCAAAAGGTCAAAAGGTCAAAGGTCAGCATCACCTAAAATCATCAATTTTCATCCAATTGAACTGAAATTTCAATTTACCATTTGAGATTTGTCATCAATTTTCATCCAATTGAACTGAAATTTCAATTTACCATTTGAGTTTTGTCATCAAATTTTCACCAAAGCTTTATTATGATATTACAGAGAAGGCAAATTAATAATTTTGTCAAAAGGTCAAAGGTCATCATCACCTAAAATCATCAATTTTCATCCAATTGAACTGAAATTTCAATTTACCATTTGAGTTTTGTCATCAAATTTTCACCAAAGCTTTATTATGATATTACAGAGAAGGCAAATTAATAATTTTGTCAAAAGGTCAAAAGGTCAAAGGTCAGCATCACCTAAAATCATAAATTTTCATCCAATTGAACTGAAATTTCAATTTACCATTTGAGATTTGTCATCAATTTTCATCCAATTGAACTGAAATTTCAATTTACCATTTGAGTTTTGTCATAAAATTTTCACCAAAGCTTTATTATGATATTACAGAAAAGGCAAATTAGTAATTTTGGCAAAAGGTCAAAGGTAAGCATCACCTAAAATCATCAATTTTCATCCAATTGAACTGAAATTTCAATTTACCATTTGAGTTTTGTCATCAAATTTTCACCAAAGCTTTATTATGATATTACAGAGAAGGCAAATTAATAATTTTGTCAAAAAGTCAAAGGTCATCATCACCTAAAATCATCAATTTTCATCCAATTGAACTGAAATTTCAATTTACCATTTGAGTTTTGTCATCAAATTTTCACCAAAGCTTTATTATGATATTACGGAGAAGGCAAATTAATAATTTTGTCAAAAGGTCAAAAGGACAAAGGTCATCATCACCTAAAATCATCAATTTTCATCCAATTGAACTGAAATTTCAATTTACCATTTGAGTTTTGTCATCAAATTTTCACCAAAGCTTTATTATGACATTACGGAGAAGGCAAATTAATAATTTTGTCAAAAGGTCAAAAGGTCAAAGGTCAGCATCACCTAAAATCATCAATTTTCATCCAATTGAACTGAAATTTCAATTTACCATTTGAGTTTTGTCATCAAATTTTCACCAAAGCTTTATTATGATATTACGGAGAAGGCAAATTAATAATTTTGTCAAAAGGTCAAAGGTCAGCATCACCTAAATTCATAAATTTTCATCCAATTGAACTGAAATTTCAATTTACCATTTGAGTTTTGTCATCAATTTTCATCCAATTGAACTGAAATTTCAATTTACTATTTGAGTTTTGTCATCAAATTTTCACCATAGCTTTATTATGATATTACAGAGAAGGCAAATAAATAATTTTGTCAAAAGGTCAAAAGGTCAAAGGTCATCATCACCTAAAATCATCAATTTTCATCGAATTGAACTGAAATTTCAATTTACCATTTGAGTTTTGTCATCAAATTTTCACCAAAGCTTTATTATGATATTACAGAGAAGGCAAATTAATAATTTTGTCCAGAGGTCAAAGGTCATCATCACCTAAAATCATCAATTTTCATCCAATTGAACTGAAATTTCAATTTACCATTTGAGTTTTGTCATCAAATTTTCACCAAAGCTTTATTATGATATTACGGAGAAGGCAAATTAATAATTTTGTCAAAAGGTCAAAAGGTCAAAGGTCAGCATCACCTAAAATCATCAATTTTCATCCAATTGAACTGAAATTTCAATTTACCATTTGAGATTTGTCATCAATTTTCATCCAATTGAACTGAAATTTCAATTTACCATTTGAGTTTTGTCATCAAATTTTCACCAAAGCTTTATTATGATATTACAGAGAAGGCAAATTAATAATTTTGTCAAAAGGTCAAAGGTCATCATCACCTAAAATCATCAATTTTCATCCAATTGAACTGAAATTTCAATTTACCATTTGAGTTTTGTCATCAAATTTTCACCAAAGCTTTATTATGATATTACGGAGAAGGCAAATTAATAATTTTGTCAAAAGGTCAAAAGGTCAAAGGTCAGCATCACCTAAAATCATAAATTTTCATCCAATTGAACTGAAATTTCAATTTACCATTTGAGATTTGTCATCAATTTTCATCCAATTGAACTGAAATTTCAATTTACCATTTGAGTTTTGTCATAAAATTTTCACCAAAGCTTTATTATGATATTACAGAAAAGGCAAATTAGTAATTTTGGCAAAAGGTCAAAGGTAAGCATCACCTAAAATCATCAATTTTCATCCAATTGAACTGAAATTTCAATTTACCATTTGAGTTTTGTCATCAAATTTTCACCAAAGCTTTATTATGATATTACAGAGAAGGCAAATTAATAATTTTGTCAAAAAGTCAAAGGTCATCATCACCTAAAATCATCAATTTTCATCCAATTGAACTGAAATTTCAATTTACCATTTGAGTTTTGTCATCAAATTTTCACCAAAGCTTTATTATGATATTACGGAGAAGGCAAATTAATAATTTTGTCAAAAGGTCAAAAGGTCAAAGGTCATCATCACCTAAAATCATCAATTTTCATCCAATTGAACTGAAATTTCAATTTACCATTTGAGTTTTGTCATCAAATTTTCACCAAAGCTTTATTATGATATTATGGAGAAGGAAAATTAATAATTTTGTCAAAAGGTCAAAGGTCATCATCACCTAAAATCATCAATTTTCATCCAATTGAACTGAAATTTCAATTTACCATTTGAGTTTTGTCATCAAATTTTCACCAAAGCTTTATTATGATATTACGGAGAAGGCAAATTAATAATTGTCAAAAGGTCAAAAGGTCAAAAGTCAGCATCACCTAAAATCATCAATTTTCATCCAATTGAACTGAAATTTCAATTTACCATTTGAGTTTTGTCATCAAATTTTCACCAAAGCTTTATTATGATATTACGGAGAAGGCAAATTAATAATTTTGTCAAAAGGTCAAAGGTCAGCATCACCTAAATTCATAAATTTTCATCCAATTGAACTGAAATTTCAATTTACCATTTGAGTTTTGTCATCAATTTTCATCCAATTGAACTGAAATTTCAATTTACTATTTGAGTTTTGTCATCAAATTTTCACCATAGCTTTATTATGATATTACAGAGAAGGCAAATAAATAATTTTGTCAAAAGGTCAAAAGGTCAAAAGTCATCATCACCTAAAATCATCAATTTTCATCCAATTGAACTGAAATTTCAATTTACCATTTGAGTTTTGTCATCAAATTTTCACCAAAGCTTTATTATGATATTACAGAGAAGGCAAATTAATAATTTTGTCCAGAGGTCAAAGGTCATCATCACCTAAAATCATCAATTTTCATCCAATTGAACTGAAATTTCAATTTACCATTTGAGTTTTGTCATCAAATTTTCACCAAAGCTTTATTATGATATTACGGAGAAGGCAAATTAATAATTTTGTCAAAAGGTCAAAAGGTCAAAGGTCAGCATCACCTAAAATCATCAATTTTCATCCAATTGAACTGAAATTTCAATTTATCATTTGAGATTTGTCATCAATTTTCATCCAATTGAACTGAAATTTCAATTTACCATTTGAGTTTTGTCATCAAATTTTCACCAAAGCTTTATTATGATATTACGGAGAAGGCAAATAAATAATTTTGTCAAAAGGTCAAAGGTCATCATCACCTAAAATCATCAATTTTCATCCAATTGAACTGAAATTTCAATTTCCCATTTGAGTTTTGTCATCAAATTTTCACCAAAGCTTTATTATGATATTACAGAGAAGGCAAATTAATAATTTTGGCAAAAGGTCAAAAGGTCAAAGGTCAGCATCACCTAAAATCATCAATTTTCATCCAATTGAACTGAAATTTCAATTTACCATTTGAGTTTTGTCATCAAATTTTCACCAAAGCTTTATTATGATATTACGGAGAAGGCAAATTAATAATTTTGTCAAAAGGTCAAAGGTCAGCATCACCTAAAATCATCAATTTTCATCCAATTGAACTGAAATTTCAATTTACCATTTGAGTTTTCTCATCAAATTTTCACCAAAGCTTTATTATGATATTACGGAGAAGGCAAATTAATAATTTTGTCAAAAGGTCAAAGGTCAGCATCACCTAAAATCATCAATTTTCATCCAATTGAACTGAAATTTCAATTTACCATTTGAGATTTGTCATCAATTTTCATCCAATTGAACTGAAATTTCAATTTACCATTTGAGTTTTGTCATCAAATTTTCACCAAAGCTTTATTATGATATTACAGAGAAGGCAAATTAATAATTTTGTCAAAAAGTCAAAGGTCATCATCACCTAAAATCATCAATTTTCATCCAATTGAACTGAAATTTCAATTTACCATTTGAGTTTTGTCATCAAATTTTCACCAAAGCTTTATTATGATATTACAGAGAAGGCAAATTAATAATTTTGTCAAAAGGTCAAAAGGTCAAAGGTCATCATCACCTAAAATCATCAATTTTCATCCAATTGAACTGAAATTTCAATTTACCATTTGAGTTTTGTCATCAAATTTTCACCAAAGCTTTATTATGATATTACAGAGAAGGAAAATTAATAATTTTGTCAAAAGGTCAAAAGGTCAAAGGTCATCATCACCTAAAATCATCAATTTTCATCCAATTGAACTGAAATTTCAATTTACCATTTGAGTTTTGTCATCAAATTTTCACCAAAGCTCTTATGATATTACAGAGAAGGCAAATTAATAATTTTGTCAAAAGGTCAAAGGTCATCATCACCTAAAATCATCAATTTTCATCCAATTGAACTGAAATTTCAATTTACCATTTGAGTTTTGTCATCAAATTTTCACCAAAGCTTTATTATGATATTACGGAGAAGGCAAATTAATAATTGTCAAAAGGTCAAAAGGTCAAAAGTCAGCATCACCTAAAATCATCAATTTTCATCCAATTGAACTGAAATTTCAATTTACCATTTGAGTTTTGTCATCAAATTTTCACCAAAGCTTTATTATGATATTACGGAGAAGGCAAATTAATAATTTTGTCAAAAGGTCAAAGGTCAGCATCACCTAAATTCATAAATTTTCATCCAATTGAACTGAAATTTCAATTTACCATTTGAGTTTTGTCATCAATTTTCATCCAATTGAACTGAAATTTCAATTTACTATTTGAGTTTTGTCATCAAATTTTCACCATAGCTTTATTATGATATTACAGAGAAGGCAAATAAATAATTTTGTCAAAAGGTCAAAAGGTCAAAAGTCATCATCACCTAAAATCATCAATTTTCATCCAATTGAACTGAAATTTCAATTTACCATTTGAGTTTTGTCATCAAATTTTCACCAAAGCTTTATTATGATATTACAGAGAAGGCAAATTAATAATTTTGTCCAGAGGTCAAAGGTCATCATCACCTAAAATCATCAATTTTCATCCAATTGAACTGAAATTTCAATTTACCATTTGAGTTTTGTCATCAAATTTTCACCAAAGCTTTATTATGATATTACGGAGAAGGCAAATTAATAATTTTGTCAAAAGGTCAAAAGGTCAAAGGTCAGCATCACCTAAAATCATCAATTTTCATCCAATTGAACTGAAATTTCAATTTATCATTTGAGATTTGTCATCAATTTTCATCCAATTGAACTGAAATTTCAATTTACCATTTGAGTTTTGTCATCAAATTTTCACCAAAGCTTTATTATGATATTACGGAGAAGGCAAATAAATAATTTTGTCAAAAGGTCAAAGGTCATCATCACCTAAAATCATCAATTTTCATCCAATTGAACTGAAATTTCAATTTCCCATTTGAGTTTTGTCATCAAATTTTCACCAAAGCTTTATTATGATATTACAGAGAAGGCAAATTAATAATTTTGGCAAAAGGTCAAAAGGTCAAAGGTCAGCATCACCTAAAATCATCAATTTTCATCCAATTGAACTGAAATTTCAATTTACCATTTGAGTTTTGTCATCAAATTTTCACCAAAGCTTTATTATGATATTACGGAGAAGGCAAATTAATAATTTTGTCAAAAGGTCAAAGGTCAGCATCACCTAAAATCATCAATTTTCATCCAATTGAACTGAAATTTCAATTTACCATTTGAGTTTTCTCATCAAATTTTCACCAAAGCTTTATTATGATATTACGGAGAAGGCAAATTAATAATTTTGTCAAAAGGTCAAAGGTCAGCATCACCTAAAATCATCAATTTTCATCCAATTGAACTGAAATTTCAATTTACCATTTGAGATTTGTCATCAATTTTCATCCAATTGAACTGAAATTTCAATTTACCATTTGAGTTTTGTCATCAAATTTTCACCAAAGCTTTATTATGATATTACAGAGAAGGCAAATTAATAATTTTGTCAAAAAGTCAAAGGTCATCATCACCTAAAATCATCAATTTTCATCCAATTGAACTGAAATTTCAATTTACCATTTGAGTTTTGTCATCAAATTTTCACCAAAGCTTTATTATGATATTACAGAGAAGGCAAATTAATAATTTTGTCAAAAGGTCAAAAGGTCAAAGGTCATCATCACCTAAAATCATCAATTTTCATCCAATTGAACTGAAATTTCAATTTACCATTTGAGTTTTGTCATCAAATTTTCACCAAAGCTTTATTATGATATTACAGAGAAGGAAAATTAATAATTTTGTCAAAAGGTCAAAAGGTCAAAGGTCATCATCACCTAAAATCATCAATTTTCATCCAATTGAACTGAAATTTCAATTTACCATTTGAGTTTTGTCATCAAATTTTCACCAAAGCTCTTATGATATTACAGAGAAGGCAAATTAATAATTTTGTCAAAAGGTCAAAGGTCATCATCACCTAAAATCATCAATTTTCATCCAATTGAACTGAAATTTCAATTTACCATTTGAGTTTTGTCATCAAATTTTCACCAAAGCTTTATTATGATATTACCGAGAAGGCAAATTAATAATTTTGTCAAAAGGTCAAAAGGTCAAAGGTCAGCATCACCTAAAATCATCAATTTTCATCCAAATGAACTGAAATTTCAATTTACCATTTGAGATTTGTCATAAATTTTCATCCAATTGAACTGAAATTTCAATTTACCATTTGAGTTTTGTCATCAAATTTTCACCAAAGCTTTATTATGATATTACGGAGAAGGCAAATAAATAATTTTGTCAAAAGGTCAAAAGGTCAAAGGTCATCATCACCTAAAATCATCAATTTTCATCCAATTGAACTGAAATTTCAATTTACCATTTGAGTTTTGTCATCAAATTTTCACCAAAGCTTTATTATGATATTACGGAGAAGGCAAATTAATAATTTTGTCAAAAGGTCAAAGGTCAGCATCACCTAAAATCATCAATTTTCATCCAATTGAACTGAAATTTCAATTTACCATTTGAGATTTGTCATCAATTTTCATCCAATTGAACTGAAATTTCAAGTTACCATTTGAGTTTTGTCATCAAATTTTCACCAAAGCTTTATTATGATATTACAGAGAAGGCAAATTAATAATTTTGTCAAAAAGTCAAAGGTCATCATCACCTAAAATCATCAATTTTCATCCAATTGAACTGAAATTTCAATTTACCGTTTGAGTTTTGTCATCAAATTTTCACCAAAGCTTTATTATGATATTACAGAGAAGGAAAATTAATAATTTTGTCAAAAGGTCAAAAGGTCAAAGGTCATCATCACCTAAAATCATCAATTTTCATCCAATTGAACTGAAATTTCAATTTACCATTTGAGTTTTGTCATCAAATTTTCACCAAAGCTCTTATGATATTACAGAGAAGGCAAATTAATAATTTTGTCAAAAGGTCAAAGGTCATCATCACCTAAAATCATCAATTTTCATCCAATTGAACTGAAATTTCAATTTACCATTTGAGTTTTGTCATCAAATTTTCACCAAAGCTTTATTATGATATTACCGAGAAGGCAAATTAATAATTTTGTCAAAAGGTCAAAGGTCAGCATCACCTAAAATCATCAATTTTCATCCAAATGAACTGAAATTTCAATTTACCATTTGAGATTTGTCATAAATTTTCATCCAATTGAACTGAAATTTCAATTTACCATTTGAGTTTTGTCATCAAATTTTCACCAAAGCTTTATTATGATATTACGGAGAAGGCAAATAAATAATTTTGTCAAAAAGTCAAAGGTCATCATCACCTAAAATCATCAATTTTCATCCAATTGAACTGAAATTTCAATTTACCGTTTGAGTTTTGTCATCAAATTTTCACCAAAGCTTTATTATGATATTACAGAGAAGGCAAATTAATAATTTTGTCAAAAGGTCAAAAGGTCAAAGGTCATCATCACCTAAAATCATCAATTTTCATCCAATTGAACTGAAATTTCAATTTACCATTTGAGTTTTGTCATCAAATTTTCACCAAAGCTTTATTATGATATTACAGAGAAGGAAAATTAATAATTTTGTCAAAAGGTCAAAAGGTCAAAGGTCATCATCACCTAAAATCATCAATTTTCATCCAATTGAACTGAAATTTCAATTTACCATTTGAGTTTTGTCATCAAATTTTCACCAAAACTCTTATGATATTACAGAGAAGGCAAATTAATAATTTTGTCAAAAGGTCAAAGGTCATCATCACCTAAAATCATCAATTTTCATGCAATTGAACTGAAATTTCAATTTACCATTTGAGTTTTGTCATCAAATTTTCACCAAAGCTTTATTATGATATTACCGAGAAGGCAAATTAATAATTTTGTCAAAAGGTCAAAAGGTCAAAGGTCAGCATCACCTAAAATCATCAATTTTCATCCAAATGAACTGAAATTTCAATTTACCATTTGAGATTTGTCATAAATTTTCATCCAATTGAACTGAAATTTCAATTTACCATTTGAGTTTTGTCATCAAATTTTCACCAAAGCTTTATTATGATATTACGGAGAAGGCAAATAAATAATTTTGTCAAAAGGTCAAAAGGTCAAAGGTCATCATCACCTAAAATCATCAATTTTCATCCAATTGAACTGAAATTTCAATTTACCATTTGAGTTTTGTCATCAAATTTTCACCAAAGCTTTATTATGATATTACGGAGAAGGCAAATTAATAATTTTGTCAAAAGGTCAAAGGTCAGCATCACCTAAAATCATCAATTTTCATCCAATTGAACTGAAATTTCAATTTACCATTTGAGATTTGTCATCAATTTTCATCCAATTGAACTGAAATTTCAATTTACCATTTGAGTTTTGTCATCAAATTTTCACCAAAGCTTTATTATGATATTACAGAGAAGGCAAATTAATAATTTTGTCAAAAAGTCAAAGGTCATCATCACCTAAAATCATCAATTTTCATCCAATTGAACTGAAATTTCAATTTACCGTTTGAGTTTTGTCATCAAATTTTCACCAAAGCTTTATTATGATATTACAGAGAAGGCAAATTAATAATTTTGTCAAAAGGTCAAAAGGTCAAAGGTCATCATCACCTAAAATCATCAATTTTCATCCAATTGAACTGAAATTTCAATTTACCATTTGAGTTTTGTCATCAAATTTTCACCAAAGCTTTATTATGATATTACAGAGAAGGAAAATTAATAATTTTGTCAAAAGGTCAAAAGGTCAAAGGTCATCATCACCTAAAATCATCAATTTTCATCCAATTGAACTGAAATTTCAATTTACCATTTGAGTTTTGTCATCAAATTTTCACCAAAGCTCTTATGATATTACAGAGAAGGCAAATTAATAATTTTGTCAAAAGGTCAAAGGTCATCATCACCTAAAATCATCAATTTTCATCCAATTGAACTGAAATTTCAATTTACCATTTGAGTTTTGTCATCAAATTTTCACCAAAGCTTTATTATGATATTACCGAGAAGGCAAATTAATAATTTTGTCAAAAGGTCAAAGGTCAGCATCACCTAAAATCATCCATTTTCATCCAAATGAACTGAAATTTCAATTTACCATTTGAGATTTGTCATAAATTTTCATCCAATTGAACTGAAATTTCAATTTACCATTTGAGTTTTGTCATCAAATTTTCACCAAAGCTTTATTATGATATTACGGAGAAGGCAAATAAATAATTTTGTCAAAAAGTCAAAGGTCATCATCACCTAAAATCATCAATTTTCATCCAATTGAACTGAAATTTCAATTTACCGTTTGAGTTTTGTCATCAAATTTTCACCAAAGCTTTATTATGATATTACAGAGAAGGCAAATTAATAATTTTGTCAAAAGGTCAAAAGGTCAAAGGTCATCATCACCTAAAATCATCAATTTTCATCCAATTGAACTGAAATTTCAATTTACCATTTGAGTTTTGTCATCAAATTTTCACCAAAGCTTTATTATGATATTACAGAGAAGGAAAATTAATAATTTTGTCAAAAGGTCAAAAGGTCAAAGGTCATCATCACCTAAAATCATCAATTTTCATCCAATTGAACTGAAATTTCAATTTACCATTTGAGTTTTGTCATCAAATTTTCACCAAAGCTCTTATGATATTACAGAGAAGGCAAATTAATAATTTTGTCAAAAGGTCAAAGGTCATCATCACCTAAAATCATCAATTTTCATCCAATTGAACTGAAATTTCAATTTACCATTTGAGTTTTGTCATCAAATTTTCACCAAAGCTTTATTATGATATTACCGAGAAGGCAAATTAATAATTTTGTCAAAAGGTCAAAAGGTCAAAGGTCAGCATCACCTAAAATCATCAATTTTCATCCAAATGAACTGAAATTTCAATTTACCATTTGAGATTTGTCATAAATTTTCATCCAATTGAACTGAAATTTCAATTTACCATTTGAGTTTTGTCATCAAATTTTCACTAAAGCTTTATTATGATATTACGGAGAAGGCAAATAAATAATTTTGTCAAAAGGTCAAAAGGTCAAAGGTCATCATCACCTAAAATCATCAATTTTCATCAAATTGAACTGAAATTTCAATTTACCATTTGAGTTTTGTCATCAAATTTTCACCAAAGCTTTATTATGATATTACGGAGAAGGCAAATTAATAATTTTGTCAAAAGGTCAAAGGTCAGCATCACCTAAAATCATCAATTTTCATCCAATTGAACTGAAATTTCAATTTACCATTTGAGATTTGTCATCAATTTTCATCCAATTGAACTGAAATTTCAATTTACCATTTGAGTTTTGTCATCAAATTTTCACCAAAACTCTTATGATATTACAGAGAAGGCAAATTAATAATTTTGTCAAAAGGTCAAAGGTCATCATCACCTAAAATCATCAATTTTCATGCAATTGAACTGAAATTTCAATTTACCATTTGAGTTTTGTCATCAAATTTTCACCAAAGCTTTATTATGATATTACCGAGAAGGCAAATTAATAATTTTGTCAAAAGGTCAAAAGGTCAAAGGTCAGCATCACCTAAAATCATCAATTTTCATCCAAATGAACTGAAATTTCAATTTACCATTTGAGATTTGTCATAAATTTTCATCCAATTGAACTGAAATTTCAATTTACCATTTGAGTTTTGTCATCAAATTTTCACCAAAGCTTTATTATGATATTACGGAGAAGGCAAATAAATAATTTTGTCAAAAGGTCAAAAGGTCAAAGGTCATCATCACCTAAAATCATCAATTTTCATCCAATTGAACTGAAATTTCAATTTACCATTTGAGTTTTGTCATCAAATTTTCACCAAAGCTTTATTATGATATTACGGAGAAGGCAAATTAATAATTTTGTCAAAAGGTCAAAGGTCAGCATCACCTAAAATCATCAATTTTCATCCAATTGAACTGAAATTTCAATTTACCATTTGAGATTTGTCTTCAATTTTCATCCAATTGAACTGAAATTTCAATTTACCATTTGAGTTTTGTCATCAAATTTTCACCAAAGCTTTATTATGATATTACAGAGAAGGCAAATTAATAATTTTGTCAAAAAGTCAAAGGTCATCATCACCTAAAATCATCAATTTTCATCCAATTGAACTGAAATTTCAATTTACCGTTTGAGTTTTGTCATCAAATTTTCACCAAAGCTTTATTATGATATTACAGAGAAGGCAAATTAATAATTTTGTCAAAAGGTCAAAAGGTCAAAGGTCATCATCACCTAAAATCATCAATTTTCATCCAATTGAACTGAAATTTCAATTTACCATTTGAGTTTTGTCATCAAATTTTCACCAAAGCTTTATTATGATATTACAGAGAAGGAAAATTAATAATTTTGTCAAAAGGTCAAAAGGTCAAAGGTCATCATCACCTAAAATCATCAATTTTCATCCAATTGAACTGAAATTTCAATTTACCATTTGAGTTTTGTCATCAAATTTTCACCAAAGCTCTTATGATATTACAGAGAAGGCAAATTAATAATTTTGTCAAAAGGTCAAAGGTCATCATCACCTAAAATCATCAATTTTCATCCAATTGAACTGAAATTTCAATTTACCATTTGAGTTTTGTCATCAAATTTTCACCAAAGCTTTATTATGATATTACCGAGAAGGCAAATTAATAATTTTGTCAAAAGGTCAAAGGTCAGCATCACCTAAAATCATCAATTTTCATCCAAATGAACTGAAATTTCAATTTACCATTTGAGATTTGTCATAAATTTTCATCCAATTGAACTGAAATTTCAATTTACCATTTGAGTTTTGTCATCAAATTTTCACCAAAGCTTTATTATGATATTACGGAGAAGGCAAATAAATAATTTTGTCAAAAAGTCAAAGGTCATCATCACCTAAAATCATCAATTTTCATCCAATTGAACTGAAATTTCAATTTACCGTTTGAGTTTTGTCATCAAATTTTCACCAAAGCTTTATTATGATATTACAGAGAAGGCAAATTAATAATTTTGTCAAAAGGTCAAAAGGTCAAAGGTCATCATCACCTAAAATCATCAATTTTCATCCAATTGAACTGAAATTTCAATTTACCATTTGAGTTTTGTCATCAAATTTTCACCAAAGCTTTATTATGATATTACAGAGAAGGAAAATTAATAATTTTGTCAAAAGGTCAAAAGGTCAAAGGTCATCATCACCTAAAATCATCAATTTTCATCCAATTGAACTGAAATTTCAATTTACCATTTGAGTTTTGTCATCAAATTTTCACCAAAGCTCTTATGATATTACAGAGAAGGCAAATTAATAATTTTGTCAAAAGGTCAAAGGTCATCATCACCTAAAATCATCAATTTTCATCCAATTGAACTGAAATTTCAATTTACCATTTGAGTTTTGTCATCAAATTTTCACCAAAGCTTTATTATGATATTACCGAGAAGGCAAATTAATAATTTTGTCAAAAGGTCAAAAGGTCAAAGGTCAGCATCACCTAAAATCATCAATTTTCATCCAAATGAACTGAAATTTCAATTTACCATTTGAGATTTGTCATAAATTTTCATCCAATTGAACTGAAATTTCAATTTACCATTTGAGTTTTGTCATCAAATTTTCACCAAAGCTTTATTATGATATTACGGAGAAGGCAAATAAATAATTTTGTCAAAAGGTCAAAAGGTCAAAGGTCATCATCACCTAAAATCATCAATTTTCATCCAATTGAACTGAAATTTCAATTTACCATTTGAGTTTTGTCATCAAATTTTCACCAAAGCTTTATTATGATATTACGGAGAAGGCAAATTAATAATTTTGTCAAAAGGTCAAAGGTCAGCATCACCTAAAATCATCAATTTTCATCCAATTGAACTGAAATTTCAATTTACCATTTGAGATTTGTCATCAATTTTCATCCAATTGAACTGAAATTTCAATTTACCATTTGAGTTTTGTCATCAAATTTTCACCAAAGCTTTATTATGATATTACAGAGAAGGCAAATTAATAATTTTGTCAAAAAGTCAAAGGTCATCATCACCTAAAATCATCAATTTTCATCCAATTGAACTGAAATTTCAATTTACCGTTTGAGTTTTGTCATCAAATTTTCACCAAAGCTTTATTATGATATTACAGAGAAGGCAAATTAATAATTTTGTCAAAAGGTCAAAAGGTCAAAGGTCATCATCACCTAAAATCATCAATTTTCATCCAATTGAACTGAAATTTCAATTTACCATTTGAGTTTTGTCATCAAATTTTCACCAAAGCTTTATTATGATATTACAGAGAAGGAAAATTAATAATTTTGTCAAAAGGTCAAAAGGTCAAAGGTCATCATCACCTAAAATCATCAATTTTCATCCAATTGAACTGAAATTTCAATTTACCATTTGAGTTTTGTCATCAAATTTTCACCAAAGCTCTTATGATATTACAGAGAAGGCAAATTAATAATTTTGTCAAAAGGTCAAAGGTCATCATCACCTAAAATCAACAATTTTCATCCAATTGAACTGAAATTTCAATTTACCATTTGAGTTTTGTCATCAAATTTTCACCAAAGCTTTATTATGATATTACCGAGAAGGCAAATTAATAATTTTGTCAAAAGGTCAAAGGTCAGCATCACCTAAAATCATCAATTTTCATCCAAATGAACTGAAATTTCAATTTACCATTTGAGATTTGTCATAAATTTTCATCCAATTGAACTGAAATTTCAATTTACCATTTGAGTTTTGTCATCAAATTTTCACCAAAGCTTTATTATGATATTACGGAGAAGGCAAATAAATAATTTTGTCAAAAGGTCAAAAGGTCAAAGGTCATCATCACCTAAAATCATCAATTTTCATCCAATTGAACTGAAATTTCAATTTACCATTTGAGTTTTGTCATCAAATTTTCACCAAAGCTTTATTATGATATTACAGAGAAGGCAAATTAATAATTTTGGCAAAACGTCAAAAGGTCAAAGGTCAGCATCACCTAAAATCATCAATTTTCATCCAATTGAACTGAAATTTCAATTTACCATTTGTGTTTTGTCATCAAATTTTCACCAAAGCTTTATTATGATATGACAGAGAAGGCAAATTAAGAATTTTGGCAAAAGGTCAAAAGGTCAAAGGTCAGCATCACCTAAAATCATCAATTTTCATCCAATTGAACTGAAATTTCAATTTACCATTTGAGTTTTGTCATCAAATTTTCACCAAAGCTTTATTATGATATTACGTAGAAGGCAAATTAATAATTTTGTCAAAAGGTCAAAGGTCAGCATCACCTAAAATCATCAATTTTCATCCAATTGAACTGAAATTTCAATTTACCATTTGAGTTTTGTCATCAAATTTTCACCAAAGCTCTTATGATATTACAGAGAAGGCAAATTAATAATTTTGTCAAAAGGTCAAAGGCCATCATCACCTAAAATCATCAATTTTCATCCAATTGAACTGAAATTTCAATTTACCATTTGAGTTTTGTCATCAAATTTTCACCATAGCTTTATTATGATATTACGGAGAAGGCAAGTTAATAATTTTGTCAAAAGGTCAAAAGTCAGCATCACTAAAATCATCAATTTTTATCCAATTGACCTGAAATTTATTGAATTTGCATATTGGGTCACTGACTTGGTTCACCAATCAAAAGCTAGATGCTGATATTTTTTAGAGCAAAAGGTCAAAGGTCAAGGTTGCATAGTTCATGGTTAAACCATGACCTATGCCCCTTAAGAAAAAGGTCAAAGGCCAAGGTTGCGTAAAATCACCAATTTTCACCCGATTGACCTGAAATTTATAGAATTTGCCTATCAGGTCACTGAATTGGTTCACCAATTAAAAGGTAGATAAAAGGTTAAACGTCAAGGTTGTGTAAAATCACCAATTGTCACCCGATTGACTTGCAATTTATAGAATTTGCCTATCAGGTCACTGAATTGGTTCACTAATTAAAAGGTAGGAGTCTCTTGGTGTTTGTTTTTTTAATCAAAAGGTCAAAGGTCAAGGCTGCATGAAATCATCCATTTTCATTTCATTAAAAAAAAAAAGTGTTTTCGTTATTTTTAGAATTTTTAGAACCGTCAGGTTGGTAGTGACCAGGTATGACTAGACAATTAATAAATTATATAATCACCCATGGGCCTCAATTGTTAAAATACAGCCAGTTTATGTACTTGGACAACTTCAGAACAGTTCTACTTGCATTGTAGAAGCAGATCAAACATTTCAAATTAAGTCATGGTGTCTATTTCAGCAAATTCATCCAGATGATAAGTGCTAATGTACAGTCAATTATTTTAACAACAGAGTATTTTACTAGCGGACTATTATATAATTGGATTAATTAGAAGCTGATTATAGTTTTATGTGCACTCCGGCTAACTTAATATTTTGGGACAGTGCTTGCAATTCTATATTTATTCACAAGTGAGCAGTGTTTCATTAATTTGAGATAACTATTTGCATCTAACACATTTATGGAACGCCTCAAACAAACTTTACACTCATTTGTCACTCCGGGCCTATGTGTCCTTGGAGAATAACATACATGGAGAAAATCAGCAACAAACCTCCTAATTAAAGAATGAGCAACAGCTCCTTATATATCCACTGCCTCGAAAAAAAAAAGACATATTATTTTTATTAAAACATGGCAGTTAATTATATTTGATGCGACAGCACGTGGGTCTTGATTACAAGACAATTCCAACTCATTAAATGAAGCAAAAGTAAATGTAATTAATTCTTTTGTCCATACATTCACCTCTTTTTAAGCCCTTGTCTAATTATACTGGGATATTTTAATTACACGAAGATGTTAGATTTGTGTACAAACCCTATCTTGCAAAGCACATTGAGATTTCGTACAAAATGCAATGCGCTATAAAAGAGTGGTTGTTCATGTTGTTGTTGTTGCTAAGCCTCCCCTATAGGATAGGGAGAGGCTTATACCTGCTGTAGGGTTCGTTTCTACTATCCGTGCCCCCAGTTTTTAATGGTACCCCAGAGACCCTTAGGAGTACTGAACCACCATTTAGGATTTTTCTGCCAATGTCCGAGCTGTGTCTCAGTGCCGGCTGGGACTTTCAGAATAACATTTTGCAACAATAATGCGAATAGATAGTGTGTGGGGTTGACATTAAGTTTTTGACCTTGACCTAATTTTAAGGTCATGATCTAGTTATCAATTTTTTTTACTCTTCTTTACCATAACTTGACTAATGTTGTCCAATCAGAACAACATTACCCTCTCCAGATAGCCCCCTAGAGCAAGCCGCATTTACGCTAAATTGACATCATACTCCTCCGAGTGAGGTTAAAGGTCAAGGCCAAATGGCAGTCTGAAAAAGCATGTTATTTTGTCATCACTAAATTTTGCGAATGCACAATCTCAATGACCGCTTGGCTTTCCAAGATATTCTTGCATCATAATAATGTACCTGCGCTGAAGTTGTGCACCTGATATTTGATTAGTATTCTTGACCTTCTTCTTACGGATTGTGACTTAATTATCAAAAAAACATTATTTTGTTCATAACTTCAATAATTTTCCTCTGATTTTGAAGATGTTGAATTTTATTGATAGATTTTCGATGGAGCCACATTTCTTTTATTTACACTCTACCTGTAAATTTTGAATGTCAAGGTCATATGGTGGTCCAAAAAACATGGCCATCATTGTATCATGGGCTGTGTGATCACAGATATGTAGTTGTTATTATCCCCACACTTTTTTTAAAAACGGAGGGATAATGTATTTGCTCTGTATGTCTGTATATCTGTCTCTTCGTCCTTCCGTCACGCTATTTCTTCCAAAACGGTTGTGCAGAAAGTCACCAAACTTTGTAGTTATGATCACCACTTGTAACAAAGGTGAAAGAGTAGTACAATTTTTGAGCCTGCCCTTGAGACATTTTTAAATTAAAAAATTGCGTAATTCCTTCAAAAATCTTCTTCTCCAAACCCACTAGTCAGAATGCTACCACATTTGGGTTCCAACATGAGGCCAGCGCACAGATAAGCAGTATATACCACCCCCACCACTCCAGCTACTATAGGATAGAGCATTATGGAGTCTGACTTTTTCAGGATGTTATATTAAGGTGATCCTTGTCGTTTGTTGTAATTGTGTGGGGACTCTGGCATGCCAGTTGGAGGAAATTACAATTACCTCCCTGGCACACATCCAGTGTTCAATGGCAGCAGGAAAGGTATAATGTCTTATAATCATGAACAATGGATGTCATTAAAAGTGCTAACCTCCAATGTGCTGGTAAATTAACAGCATAGGGTGCAGGGCATGACCCCATATTGAAAGGAACTGATGACATAAGCAGTAACGTAACGGGATGATAACCTAATAGTTACAAACTGCCAATAATTACATGATGCATGGCCAATGATGAATTTGAACCCTGGTGAGGGTAGCAGAGGTAGAAAAAGTATAATAATAATAAATAAATAAATTCAATTATATACATATATATACATATATATATATATATATATATATATATATATATATATATATATAATAATAATAATAATAATGCATTTATTTTATATAGCGCTTTTCAGGAAGCCCAAAGACGCTTTGACAGAGTGCAAAACATAATGCAGAGCAAAACATAAAAACAATTGCAAAAAAGAAGAATCAATAGGGAAATATTCAAAGCACAAAGGAGGGAGAAGGAGAGGAGATAGTCAGGGGTTAGATGCTGTGGGTTAAATGTTGAATGCAGTGTTGAACAGGTGGGTCTTGAGTGATGTTTTGAATGTGGTGAGTGAGGAGGAGTCTCTGATGGTGTGAGGTAGCGAGTTCCAGAGGGTGGGAGCAGCGATGGAGAAGGCCCTGTCCCCCCAGGATCTAAATTTGGTCCGGATGGGGGGGGGGGGGGGGGTCAGGAGGTTGGTACCAGCAGAGCGGAGGTTGCGGGTGGGAGTGTGTCTGGAGAGGAGGTCAGCCAGGTAGGATGGGGCCAGGTTATGGAGGGCTTTGTAGGTCAAGAGGAGGATTTTGTACTGGATTCTCTGGGAGATGGGGAGCCAGTGAAGCTTGTAAAGGATGGGGGTGATGTGGTCACGGGTCCGGGAATGGGTGAGTAGACGGGCAGCGGAGTTCTGAATGTATTGGAGTTTATTGGTGATTGTTGAGGGTGAACCATAAAGGAGGCTATTGCAGTAGTCCAGACGGGAAGTGATGAAGGCGTGGATGAGGGTTTCTGCAGCCACGGAGGAGAGGGATGGACGGAGACGGGCGATGTTTTTCAGGTGAAAGAAGGCTGTCTTTGTGATCTGTTTAGTGTATTTGTCGAAGGAGAGGGTTTGGTCAAAGATGATGCCAAGATTCCGGATGTGAGGGGAGGTGGATACTGGGAAACCGTCGATGTTGAGGGCAAAGTTATGGGTGGACTTGGTGAGCGTTTTTGGGCCAATGATGATTATTTCAGATTTATCACAGTTAAGTTTGAGGAAGTTGATTTGAACCCAGGATTTTATTTCAGTGATGCAGTTTGTCAGGATAGAGTGGGTGGCGGTGGAGATGGACTTGGTGGAGATGAAAAGCTGGATGTCATCGGCGAAGCAGTGGAATTGGAGACCATGACGGCGGATTAAGTGACCGAGGGGGGACAGGTAAAGGATGAAGAGGAGGGGGCCAAGAACTGAACCTTGGGGGACACCTTGGTGGAGGGGAGCAGTGGGGGATTTGCAGTTCTTGATGGAGATGAACTGACGTCTGTCAGAGAGGTATGATTTAATCCAAGAGAGGGCAGTGCCGGTAATGTTAAAGGTGGTTTCAAGTCGGGTGAGGAGGATGGTGTGATCGATGGTGTCAAAGGCGGCGCTGAGGTCGAGGAGGATGAGAATGTTGAGGTTGCCAGCGTCAGAGGAGAGGAGAAGGTCGTTGGTGATTTTGAGGAGAGCAGTTTCAGTACTGTGGTAGGAGCGGATTACGGATTGGAATGTTTCATACAGGTTATTGGCAGAGAGGTGATGTTTGAGTTGAGTGGCTACAGCGCGTTCCAAAACCTTTGACAGAACGGGTAGGTTGGAGATGGGTCTGAAGTTATTTAGGGTGTCAGGGTTTAGTCCAGGTTTTTTCAGAATGGGGGTAACAGCAGCAATTTTGAGGGATGGTGGGACGATGCCTGTAGACAGGGAGGAGTTTATTGTTGCAATGATAAGTGGAGAGAGAGCAGGAAGGGAGGCCTTGACAAAGCTGGAGGGGATGGGGTCAAGAGTGCAGGTGGCAGTTTTCATTCCGATGAGGAGTTCAGAGAGGTCAGTAGGGGAGACTGGGGAGAATTGAGACAGGGGATGGCAGGATAAGGGGGGGCAGGTGGTTTGAGGGGGAGCAGGTGCGGCGGTGGTCAAGCTGTTGTAGATGTTTTCAATTTTGCGTTGGACGAATGAAAGGAAGGAGATGCAGTTGTCTATTGTGAATGACTGGGTGGTGGTGTTCAGGGGGCTGAGGAGTTTGTTTATTGTAGAGAAGAGTGCTTTTGGGTTTCCGGAGCCAGAGTGGATAATTTGAGAGTAGTAGGCGGAGCGGGCGCGGGAGAGGGCATCTTTATAGTGTTGTATGTGGTCCTTGTAGGCCTGGGAGTGAACTGTGAGACCTGTTTTATTGCGGAGTCTTTCAAGTGGGCGAGCACGAGTTTTCTTCAGGGGTAAACCAGGGAGCAGAATGGGTGAAAGAAACTGTTTTGGTTTTTATAGGCGCAAGTTGGTCAAGGCAGGAGGAGAGAGTGTGGTTGTAGTAGTCAGTGAGGTCAGAAGGGGTGTGGAGGTCAACGAAGGGAGAAGTGGACATTTTTTCAGAGAGGGTCGATGAGAATGAGGTAGGTGAAAGAGCGTTTAGCTTACGGAAGTTGATAGTGCGATAATGCCTTGGTGCTGGGGTGGGGATGTTGATGGTCAGAGTGATGGCTAGGTGGTCAGAGAGAGTGAGGTCGGAGCCAGAGAGATGGTGCAAAATTAGTCCAGTAGAGCAGACAAGGTCCAAAATGTGACCACGGTTATGGGTAGGAAAGTTGACATGTTGAGTGAGGTTAAAGCAGGTGAGTAAATCAGTGAAGTCAGTGGTTAGCGTGGAGTCAGTGGAGTCCATGTGGATATTGAAATCACCAAGGAGGAGGATTGAGGGGGAGAGGGAACATAGCTGGATCAGAAAGTAGGAGAAGTCAGACAGGAATGATGGGTGTGGTTTGGGAGGGCGGTAGACAACAGCCATGACTGACTGTGTGTGACCAGAGAGTTTAAAAGCCAGGTGTTCAAATGATGGAGCAGATGAGATGGAGATGAGGTTGGTCTTGATGTCTTGTCGGTGAATAACGGCAATTCCACCACCTCGGCCCTCCGAGCGTGGTTTATTGATGTAAGAATATCCATTGGGTGTGGTGAGGTTGAGCGTGTAGTAGTCCAGTGGTTGTTGCCAGGTCTCAGTGAGACAGAGAAAGTCCAGTTTATTTTCCAGGATGTAGTCGTTCAGGATGAGGCATTTGTTGTTGAGGGACCGGGTATTGAAAAGGGTGAGCTTGATGTTGTTTTGTACGGCGGGTATGAATCCAGGTGATTTGGCCAGGGTTCGCAGACAGGAGGTGCGATTTTGTGCGTTGTTGTGACCAGGTGTGTTGGGACGATGAGTGGGAGTGCGCTGAGCCGACCAGAGGATGGGGATGGAGTGACCTGATTGTAAATAAACAAACTTACGACCGGAGCCACGGTGAATGTACCTGGGTCGACGCAGGAGTCCATTTGATTTGATTGCAGAGATGCATGATGGGGTGGAGCGGGTTTTAAGCAGGAGAAGCCTTGCGGCGGAGTACCGCAGAGCCATGCCAGCAGGAGCGAAGGGACGAGCACGAGGCCAAGGGTGAGGAGGCGAAACAATCGTCACAACCCACGGGAGTGGGCCCGAGGAAACAGCGAAGGAGCCGAGCAGGTGAAGCCAGGAGCAGAGCCGGGACCATGCAGAGGGCAGACAGGAGCGAAGAGACGAGCACGAGGCCAAGGCTGAGGAGGCAAAGCGGCAAATGCAGCGGCAAACGACCGCCGCCGCTAATCAAGATCACGGCGGCAAACCGCCACCACCGCTGCTGCAAACAATGGGCACAACCCACGAGAGTGAGCCCGAGGAAACAGCGAAGGAGCCGAGCAGGTAAAGCCAGGAGCAGCAGAGCAGAGCCGGGACCGTGCAGAGGGCAGACTCAACGGCCAAAAATCCGCCACGACCACCAGGAAAGCAAGATATGGACAATGGTCCAGTCAGAGAAGCGGCGAGCAAGTGACGCCAGCGTCATCTCACGACCGGACCGGAGACATATATATATATATACATACATACATACATACATACATACATATTGTTACGGACGCGGTTAGGATGTTATTTACCGAGCGGTGGTATTGCCGCGACCTAACAGTTCCCCCGATTCTTCCCCAACTCACCCGATTCCACCCAAACGTTGACCAAATCGCGCTATGCTAAATCAATGATGGAAAGGACACAACGACTGGGATAGATGAAACGACGCAAGGGGTACAGTTCTCAAGACCTCCGGAGGAGGATATAATTACAGTGGTGGAGAAAAGGGGTAGATTACAAGGTAGTGAGGTAAAGACACAGAAGAGATAGGCACTTAATTACAGTCTTATCTTAGCCCAGACAGACCACAGACAAACGGAACAAGGCTGACTTACACAGGGATTGATGGCAGGAAGGGACAGGTAGTCGATAGCACAAGGTGCACCTTGGCTCGGGGACAGGATAAAGCACGGTCCAGTCCAGAGATGCGGGGAGGCCTCACAGCGCTCGGAGGGTACGTCTTGCTTGCTCCAAGCTCAGCGCGCATCTGACGTCACCTCCCTCTTCCTGCGCATGCTCAGCGGGGAGTGACACGCCCTCGGCTGGTTGGCTCCGCCCCAGATGGGACCGGTCCGCCCTTCCATTGGGTGCGGGGGTTACCGGGCTCCGCCCTTGACGAGGAGCTGACAGGGAGCCCCTATTTGGTAACCCTGTCGAGCACATGTTCGATGGTGGCTCGTTGGGAAGGCCTCGTGCCCTCCAAACACCCCCTACCAACCAAGCCGGAGTGAGGACGCGCACTCCCTGTGCACGCCGCCGCCGTTGCTGTTGTTGTTGTTGTTGTTGCTGAACCGTGAGGAAGAGCTGCGGGGAGGTATTGGGAGGTCCTAAACTTCCTAACGGTGCCATACAATCACATTCTGGTGCAACGAAGGGTCAGAATTAATGGAAACGAGTCCTTAACTGACATAGACTAAGAATAACTAGCAAGATGTCCTATAGTTGTCTTACATGAGATGCGGTGAACCTGGGCACGACATTTAATGGGGGAAATAGGGGGAGGTCGGGTCTACAGAGTGTTGTTTACAGTAAATGGGACAAGGGAATGGGGGATTGGGGATAGTTGGGAAGTATTGAGGAAATAGGGGAATATTTACAAGCGGATATGGATGGATGCAAATCCCATATCCGCAACATTGCACCCTTCTCTACCTCGGGGCGTCCCGACCCGATAAATTTTTACCTACTTTAGTGTGGCACTCAGATGTAGTTCCCTCTACTATTAACTCAACCCTGAGTGCGACAGTTTTACAGATGTTCACAAATGAGTAAATATGTCCCCCTGCGACGTTGCACCCTTCTCCTAACAGAAACACACCCACAGGATAACCGAATCGCGGAAAGCATCCTCAAACTAAACATACAGCCGGTAGGGAGCATCATTTATACAAGACTGATATTTACACTACGATCCAGGACCTGTTCTTTGAGGAACACATGCAGATGTTATGCATAGGGAGAGCACGCATGCCAGCATCGATACACCAACCCACGAGTGCCCTGTGGCCCTACGGCCTTTAATACTGTGCAGAGCACCCCATCCAAGCACCAAAAGCACCACCCCATTACGCACAGTCAGCACCATCCGGTGCACCAATAAAGTGTTCAATAACAATGCACAATCAAGTGTCCATGGTCACCGGTGGTGTCGCAGCCGGCCGATGTTCTGCCGCTGGTCTTGCCTTCTTGGAGTGCACTTGGCCTTCTGGCTTCTTTAGAAATAAAGAAAGGCGCCAACCGCGTCCATTTCTTAATTGTGGCCGTCAGGGGGCCAACTAAAAGTGGTTCACCTGTATGGCATAGGTGCCACGTTGACCCAGAGGTCCATCCACGGGTGGTGCTTGACCGCAAAAGAACTGCGGTCCATTGTGGGCGGCCACAAAAATTGCGGTCCATATGGTGTATCGATCCAGGCAGCAAGCAGCGGAAGTACAGGCCCACAACTGCGGAGCCAGCACCTCTCTCTCCTCTCTCTCTGCCCCAAAGCCAGATCCTCGGAGGTGGGAGACAAAATAAGACAAGTGAGTAAGGTGGTAAGGGCGCAAAAGTGCACGCAATTCAAGGTAATGCACACTGGGGGCACATGGGAACCAGGTGAGACAGGTACGTTCCTACCGTACACCCCCCCCTCCCCACCAGGTAACCTACATTGCCCCTCCCTTACCCCTTACTGTATCCACAAAACACAACACTACCCATAAACATCTACTTTACACATCAACAAATGTCCCTACTGTCTTCCCCGTTCCTCCCATAAACCAAATTCGTCTTCTCTCCCTCCTAACCAATCAAATTTGCCATTTCCAACTCTCATCAATATTTGCCATCTCCAACTCAACATCAAAATTTGCCATCACCAATTCATCATCAGTCCCTCCTAAGGAGGGAGAGATGGAATCACCCCAATGTCTCATCCACGTCGTGATGCATCTCACAAATCCACACAGCAATTCTCCTTTCCTGCAACACAGAACAAAGGAACACAGGTGTGGAGTCATCATCATCACCTCAGGTAAGTGGCTGCGTAGGGTGCGACAGGTTCATCAATCCTAACTATTTCCTAAATGACTTTAACAACTTTACATTACCCGGGGTCTTTCCCTGCCAATCCATTGGCCAACTTACACTATGGGTTCTAAAAACCAATTCCCATTGACCAAACTGTGGTGCTTCTCAATTTGGGGTCTCACTCCCCCGATTCATCTCCCGGTGCCCTTGCACAATTTCTGGGCTGTGACGTGTAGCTCTCCCAGCAGGTCTACCCACCTGCACACCTCCACCACTGCAGTTGCCACCCGAGCTTACCTAGCTCCTCACCCTAACCTAACTAACTGGGGAAGGCCCCTCCTGGCTCTGTCACCCCACTCGGTGCCCTCTGGCACTGGGCTACCCGGGTCCGTCCTCCGGATCCTCGGGCCCCATCCACAACTACCGGCTCCCAGAGCCCACCCGCGGCCTCACCTGGCCGACATCCTCACAGTGGTGGAGTGCCCAAACCAACTACACACACTAACAGGCTACACGCCCAGCCATTTCCACAACACTAATGCACCCATCCAAATACCATTCTTCCACCCGCACCACAGATGCCAATATCCAACCACCATTTGCCTATACCCTCTACCTAACACTTACACTACCCGCCCCGGGTACTCATGAAAGGGGTCCACTCTTCCCCCATCCACACCTTCGCACCATGCACACCACTCCGTTCCACTTACTCCAACTCTCTCCACACCACTCATTCTCTGCTCCATATATTCCACACACCTGTACTTGCACACCTGTGCTCTCATACTTGGTGCCGCCTGCACCCTTCTCTCCCCCAAGCGCATTCGCGCTGATCCACAACACTCACTACTCATACAATGCTCCACACACCTGTCCAGTTTTCACACAGCATCATCTCATCTAACTACTCCCCTCTGAAACTTGCACTTCCCAGTCGTCCCTTTAAACTATTGTGCTCCCTCGTCATTATTATCCACTCTAATCTACCTGCGTCCCCTCTACAGGTATCCTTGTCACTAACTAACCTTAACGTTACCTAATGTCAGCTTCGCTAGATCCCTACACACAATATCCTAACCCACCCGGGCTAGTTTTCACTGCCATACACCCCATAATCTAGTGCTCCTTTGCCCCCATTCATGGGAAGGGTGGCAGGGATGCCACCCTTATCCACCGTCATACGGCGCGAGTGGGACATTGTGGGACCACCTCGTATGTGAGTCATTGCCCGCCTCCCGGACCCCGTGCGTCGCCCCTTGCGGGGTCAGCGCGGGGCCGAACCGCCCGGGCCCCCACAGTACATTACCCCCAAGGGGCTCTCGTGGCTCCCCTGTCCCTCTAAAAACTACCCCTGTTGGTGTCGATGCATGGGTCACACTTCCGCAACCCGCTACCCATTCCATACCACCACAACCTTGCTCACTCACACCTCGCACCTCTCCCATCACCGGACCCTCTCGCTCGCACCCTCGTTCCATACCCTCCGGACCAGCCATACACCTCACTCTTGGCCTCTCACGAACATCCGGGTCCATCTCGACCCCCAAGCTTATTAAATCACCTGGCGCATCATACGCACGACCATATTGGTCACCACTTACACCGGGTCCTCTTTCTCTTCGCTTCTCCTCCATCACCTGCGAATCCCTCATCCGGTTAATGAGCACATCATCACGATCCGAACACAGACTTTGGACCAATTCTTTTACTTCCTCCTTTATCTCTTTCTTATCCTCTCTCCGTCACTTCTTAATTTCGCTCACCCCTTCTTCCACTTCTTCTAATTTCTGCTTCACCTCCTTCATCTCCTCGTGCGCCCCCTTAAGTTCTTCCTCTAACTCCACCTTATTTTTTTCTATGTGCTCCCGCACCTCCCGCTCTTTAACCTCCATCACCTCTACCACCTTGTTCATTTTCCTCATCAGGTCCTCATGTACCGTCTGACACTCTTTTTTAATTACCCCTACGTCCTTTTTCATCTCCTTCTGTGTCGATTTAAAACCCTCTATTACCGCTGTGTTCTTCTTTACCTGGTCCCCCAACTCCTTTTGTCCCACTGTCAGCTGTTCTACTCCCAGCGTCAACTCCTCTATACCACCTTGCAATTTTACAGTCCCCTTTCTCACCTCCTTCTCCATGCGCTCCTTACAGTGCCTCACCTCCTCGCGCACTCCTCCGACCTCCTCACTCACACCTCTTCTGATCTCTTCTCCCATCACTTGCATCTCCTGCCCAGATGCCACCCTCATCTGCTCCATTTCCTCCCTGTGAGCATCCAATTTAGTTTCTACCCCCATTCTGACCCCCTCTATCTGCTGCCCCATTTTTTTAACTTCCCTTTCCGCTTGGTCCCCCATGTCCCTCAATTTGCCTTCCAAACTGTTTTCTAACCCCTCTAACCCCTTTTTCATCCCTTCCATTTGATTCTCTTGAGCGGCCATTCTGTTTTCTACCCCCGCTAACCCATGTTTCACCCCTTCTATTTGATTCTCTTGAGCGGCCATTCTGTTTTCTACCCCCGTTAACCCATGTTTCACCCCATTCTATCCCATTGTCTAACCCCTCTAATTTAGCTTCTAGCCGTTCCCCCATTTCTCCAATTTTGCCCCCCATTCTGCCCCCCAATCACTCACTATCAGCCCTCATTTGCTCACTCTGAGCATCCATCCGGTTCCCCATTACCCCCATCATTCTGCTTTCCATTTCTTCGCTATTCTTGTCCATAAGGGCCTTCATTTGTATAAAAAAAAGTTCAAATCCACCAACGGCGTTGCTACGGTCGCGGTCGCCGTAGCCATGTGCGAGGCGCCATTTTGCGCGCCCGTAACCTCGTGCGCGAGGACGCCATTTTGCGAACCTGCCGCCCTCACTGCTTCGCTCTCCTCATGTCCCTCAATTTGGTCCTGGATCGACCCTGCCTCACTCTCCTCTACTGGAACCCAGCCGTCTTGATCTCCCATAGCGCGACTTTCAAAATTCGGGTTTTTTTGTAAAACAAAATCAAATTTCGGTACTTTATAATTTTGACCAAATTTTTTCCTAGATGTTTAAAAAAAAATTTGGTTCGGGCCTCGAATCTCACTCCTCGACACCAATTGTTACGGACGCGGTTAGGATGTTATTTACCGAGCGGTGGTATTGCCGCGACCTAACAGTTCCCCCGATTCTTCCCCAACTCACCCGATTCCACCCAAACGTTGACCAAATCGCGCTATGCTAAATCAATGATGGAAAGGACACAACGACTGGGATAGATGAAACGACGCAAGGGGTACAGTTCTCAAGACCTCCGGAGGAGGATATAATTACAGTGGTGGAGAAAAGGGGTAGATTACAAGGTAGTGAGGTAAAGACACAGAAGAGATAGGCACTTAATTACAGTCTTATCTTAGCCCAGACAGACCACAGACAAACGGAACAAGGCTGACTTACACAGGGATTGATGGCAGGAAGGGACAGGTAGTCGATAGCACAAGGTGCACCTTGGCTCGGGGACAGGATAAAGCACGGTCCAGTCCAGAGATGCGGGGAGGCCTCACAGCGCTCGGAGGGTACGTCTTGCTTGCTCCAAGCTCAGCGCGCATCTGACGTCACCTCCCTCTTCCTGCGCATGCTCAGCGGGGAGTGACACGCCCTCGGCTGGTTGGCTCCGCCCCAGATGGGACCGGTCCGCCCTTCCATTGGGTGCGGGGGTTACCGGGCTCCGCCCTTGACGAGGAGCTGACAGGGAGCCCCTATTTGGTAACCCCGTCGAGCACATGTTCGATGGCGGCTCGTTGGGAAGGCCTCGTGCCCTCCCAACACCCCCTACCAACCAAGCCGGAGTGAGGACGCGCACTCCCTGTGCACGCCGCCGCCGTTGCTGTTGTTGTTGTTGTTGTTGTTGTTGTTGCTGAACCGTGAGGAAGAGCTGCGGGGAGGTGTTGGGAGGTCCTAAACTTCCTAACGGTGCCATACAATCACATTCTGGTGCAACGAAGGGTCAGAATTAATGGAAACGAGTCCTTAACTGACATAGACTAAGAATAACTAGCAAGATGTCCTATAGTTGTCTTACATGAGATGCGGTGAACCTGGGCACGACATTTAATGGGGGAAATAGGGGGAGGTCGGGTCTACAGAGTGTTGTTTACAGAAAATGGGACTAGGGAATGGGGGATTGGGGATAGTTGGGAAGTATTGAGGAAATAGGGGAATATTTACAAGCGGATATGGATGGATGCAAATCCCATATCCGCAACAATATATATATCCCATCGCTCATCCCTTCTTCCACTTCTTCTAATTTCTGCTTCACCTCTTTTATTCCCCGGTACGTCTCCTCAAGCTCGTCCTCCAAGGCTGCCTTGACCGTTTCCATGTGCGTCCTCACCTGCCGGTCCTTCGTCTCCATTACCTCTACCACCTCGTCCAACCTCGTTGTCAGTCCCTCACGTACCATCTGACATTCCCTCTTCGTCGCTATCAAGTCGTCTTTTAGTTCTTTCTGTGTCACTTTTAAACCTCCTAATACCGCAGTGTTCCTTTGAACCTGCTCCGTTAGTCCTTTTTGTCCCTCCGTCAGCTGTTCCACCTCCTGCGTCAGGTCCTCTATGCCCCCTTGTAACTTTACAGTCCCTTTTCTCACCTCCTTCTCCATGTGCTCCTTACAGTGCCTCACCTCCTCGCGCACTCCTCCGACCTCCTCACTCACTCCTCTTCTGATCTCCTCTCCCATCACTTGCATCTCCTGCCCAGATGCCACCCTCATCTGCTCCATTTCCTCCCTGTGAGCATCCAGTTTGGTTTCTACCCCCATTCTGACCCCCTCTATCTGCTGCCCCATTTGGTTAACTTCCCTTTCCGCTTGGTCCCTCATGTCCCTCAATTTGCCTTCCATCCTGTTTTCTAACCCCTCTAACCCATTTTTCACTCCCTCTATCTGATTCTCCTGGGCAGCCATTCTATTTTCTACCCCCTCTAACCCCTTTTGCATCCCTTCCATTTGATTCTCTTGAGCGGCCATTCTGTTTTCTACCCCCATTAACCCATTTCTCACCTCTTTTATCCCGTTGTCTAACCCCTCAAATTTGTCGTCTAACTTCCCAAATTTCTTGTCTAAACCCTTAAAATTATTGTCTAACCCCTCACCGGTACCCCTCGCTTCGTCCCTCATTACCCCCATTTGGTTTCCCATTACCCCCATTTGGTTTCCCATTACCCCCATTTGCTCACTCTGAGCCCTCGCTTCGTCCCTTATTACCCCTATTTGGCCCTCCAATCGCTCACCCAATCGCTTACTATCAGCCCTCATTTGCTCACTATTCTGGGCCATAAGAGCCTTCATTTGTATTAAAAACAAGTTCAAATCCACCGGTGGCGCCACTACGGTCGCGGGCGTGGACGCCGTGGCCACCTTGTGCACGACAACGCTATTTTGCGACCCTGCCGCCCTCCCTGCTTCGCTCTCCTCCCGTCCCTCAATTTGGTCCTGGACCGACCCTGCCTCACTCTCCTCTACCGGAACCCAGCTGTCTTGATCCGCCATAGCGCGACTTTCAAAATTCCGGTTTTTATTTCCGTAAAACAAAATCAAATTTCGCCGTTATAATTTCGAGCGCGGGAAACGCGCTCCGGATCGAATTCTACCTCCCCAACACCAATTGTTACCCTAGTGGTACAATTGGTGTTCCAAAATTTGGGCCTAATAAATTTAGTCCCAGGTTCGAATCCGACACTCCTGACACCAATTGTTACAGACACGACTTTGATGTTATGGTGGGCCGAGCGGAATGGCCGCCGTGTCTGCACAAGTTACCCGATTATACTCGAACGTTGCCGAGTCGCGCTACGCTAAATCAATTGAGGAAAAGGACACAACGGCTGGGTTAAAATGACACGACACCAAGGGTTCAGTTCTCAAGACCTCCGGAGGAGGTTATATTAGGGCGGAAGGTCAGATTACAACGACAAGAGGGACAGCATAGAAAGACAGGCACTTAGACACACTCTTATAATAGCCCCGACAGACGACAGATAAACAGGACAAAAACTGACTCACACGGGGATTGATGGCAAGGAAAACGGGCAGTCGATGGCTCAAGGTGCACCGTTCTCGGAGGGGGTGCACCGTTCTTGGAGGTACTGCAATACCGGGTCGATGCGTGGAGCTCGCTCAGCGCTTGGAGGTGGTGACTGGCTCTTCTTCAAGCTGGGGCGCATCTGACGTCACGTCCGGTAAGTGGCCGCGTATATCCGGCGGGGAGTGACACGCCCTCGGCTAGTTAGCTCCGCCCCAGATGGAATCGGTCCGCCCTTCTTATTGGGTGCGGGGGGGGGTTACCGGCTCCGCCCCTGACGAGGAGCTGACAGCCGGCCCCTTCGTGGTAACCCCGTCGGAGCGCATGGTCATGGCGGCTAACCGAGCCGGTGTGAGGACGCACACTCCCCCGCGCCGCGCCGCCCCCATCTCCTCTGTTGTTGTAGTTGTAGTTGTTGTTGTAGTTGTTGTTGTTGTTGTTGTTGTAGTTGTTGTTGTTGTTTCATGGGGAAGATGGGAGGAGGTAAGGGGAGGTCCTAAACTCACTACTGGTGCCATACGATCACATTCTGGTGCAACGAAGAGTCAGAATTAATGGAAACGAGTCCTTAACTGACATAGACTAAGAATAACTAGCAAGATGTCCTATAGTTGTCTACGTGAGATGCGGTGGACCTGGGCACGACATTTAATGGGGGAAAAAGGGGAAGGTCGGTTCTACAGAGTGTTATTTACAGGCAATGGGACTAGGGAATGGGGGATTGGGGATAGTTGGGGAGTATTGGGGAAATAGGGGAATATTTACAAGCGGATATTGAGGCCAAATGCCATATCCGCAACAATATATATATATATATATATATATATATATATATATATATATATATATATATATATATATATATATATATATATTGTTGCGGATATGGGATTTGGCCTCCATCCATATCCGCTTGTAAATATTCCCCTATTTCCCCAATACTTCCCAACTATCCCCAATCCCCCATTCCCTAGTCCCATTTTCTGTAAACAACACTCTGTAGAACCGACCTTCCCCTATTTCCCCCATTAAATGTCGCTTCCAGGTCCACCACATCTCACGTAGACAACTATAGGACATCTTGCTAGTTATTCTTAGTCTATGTCAGTTAAGGACTCGTTTCCATTAATTCTGACTCTTCGTTGCACCAGAATGTGATTGTATGGCACCGTTAGAAAGTTTAGGACCTCCCAATACCTCCCCGCAGCTCTTCCTCATGGTACAACAACAACTACAACAACAGCGGCGGCGGCGCGGCGAGTGTGCGTCCTCACTCCGGCTTGGTTAGCCGCCATTGAACATGTGCTCCGACGGGGTTACCACGCAGGGGCTCGCTGTCAGCTCCTCGTCAAGGGCGGAGCCCGGTAACCCCCCGCACCCAATGGAAGCGGCGGACCGATTCCATCTGGGGCGGAGCTAACGAGCCGAGGGCGTGTCACTCCCCGCTGGACATGCGCAGGAAGAGGGAGGTGACGTCAGATGCGCCTCAGCTTGAAGGAAGAGAGACGCCACCAACCAAGCGCTGAATACCTCCCCGCATCTCTGGACTGGACCGAGCTGTATCCTGTCCCTGAGCCAAGGTGCACCTTGAGCTATCGACTGCCTGCCCTTCCTTGCCATCAATCCCCGTGTAAGTCAGTCTTGTCCCGTTTGTCTGTGGTCTGTCGGGGATAGATAAGACTGTGTCTAAGTGCCCATCTTTCTGTGCTTTACCTCTTACCGTGTAATCTACCCGTTTCTGCATCACCAATATTATATCCTCCTCCGGAGGTCTTGAGAACTGTACCCCTTGTGTCGTTGCATTTATCCCAGCCGTGGTGTCCTTTCCTTCATTGATTTAGCATAGCGCGACTTAGTCAACGTCGAGTGGAATCGGGCGGGATAGGGTTCTAATCGGGGAGTAACTGTGCGGACGCGGTAATACCAAACCGCTCGGTAAACTAACATCTAAAACCGCGTCTGTAACAATTGGTTGTCAGGAGTTGGATTCGGACCTGGGACTAAATTTGTTAGGCCCAAATTTTGGAACACCAATTGTGTTAAGTAACAATTCGTGTCGAGGAGTGAGATCGGACCCGAAGCGCGCTTATAGCGCTCAAAATTACAAGTGACCGAAATTTGATTGTGTTTTACAAAAATAAAAACCCGAATTTTGAAAGTCGCGCTATGGCAGATCAAGACGGCTGGGTTCCCGTAGAGGAGAGTGAGGCAGGTTCGATCCAGGACCAAATTGAGGGACAAGAGGAGAGTGAAGCAGTGAGGGTGGCAGGTTCGCAAAATAGCGTCGTCGCGCACGAGGTTACGGGCGTGCAAAATGGCGCCACGCACATGGCCACGGCGACCGCGCCCGCGACCGTAGCAGCGCCGTTGGTGGATTCGAACCTTTTTTTCCTGCAAATGAGGGCCCTTATGGGACAAATGGGAGACCAAATTGGAGGTTTGAAAAACAGTATAGAGGCTCAGGGTGAGCGATTGGAGGGCCAAATGGGGTCCAATAGCGAGAAATTGAGGGAGGACATGGGGTCCAATAGCGAGAAATTGAGGGAGGACATGGGGGCCCAGATCGGAGGGTTAGGGAGTAGAATAGAGGGATTAGACAATAGATTAGGGGAAATACAGGAGGGGTTAACGGGGGTAGAAAATAGAATGGCTGCCCAGGAGAATCAGATAGAGGGAGTGAAAAATGGGTTAGAGGGGTTAGAAAACAGTATGGAAAGCAAATTGAGGGACATGAGGGACCAAGCGGAAAGGGAAGTTAAACAAATGGGGCAGCAGATAGAGGGGGTCAGAATGGGGGTAGAAACTAAATTGGATGCTCACAGGGAGGAAATGGAGCAGATGAGGGTGGCATCTGGGCAGGAGATGCAAGTGATGGGAGAAGAGATCAGAAGAGGGGTGAGTGAGGAGGTCGGAGGAGTGCGCGAGGAGGTGAGGCACTGTAAGGAGCACATGGAGAAGGAGGTGAGAAAGGGGACTGTAAAGTTACAAGGGGGCATAGAGGACCTGACGCAGGAGGTGGAACAGCTGACGGAGGGACAAAAAGGACTAACGGAGCAGGTTCAAAGGAACACTGCGGTATTAGGAGGGTTAAAAGCGACACAGAAAGAACTAAAAGACGACTTGATAGCGACGAAGAGGGAATGTCAGATGGTACGTGAGGGACTGACAACGAGGTTGGACGAGGTGACAGAGGTAATGGAGACGAAGGACCGGCAGGTGAGGACGCACATGGAAACGGTCAAGGTAGCCTTAGAGGATGAGCTTGAGGAGACGTACCGGGACATAAAAGAGGTGAAGCAGAAATTAGAAGAAGTGGAAGAAGGGGTGAGCGAAATTAAGAAGCGACGGAGAGAGGATAAGAAAGAGATAAAAGAGGAGGTAAAAGAATTGGTCCAAAGTCTGTGTTTGGATCGTGATGATGTGCTCATTAACCGGATGAGGGATTCGCAGGTGATGGAGGAGAAGCGAAGAGGAAGAGGACCCGGTGTAAGTGGTGACCAATATGGTCGTGCGTATGATGCGCCAGGTGATTTAAGAAGCTTGGGGGTCGAGATGGACCCGAGTGTTCGTGAGAGGCCGTTGGTGAAGTGTGTGACAGGTCTGGTGTGCGAAAAAGGAGGTGTGCGAGAAAGTCCGACTCTGGGGTGTGTGAGGAAAAAGTGCGTGCCAAGGAGTGAGGGTGCTGTCGAGAGTGAGTCGGTCGTAGCGCGTGTGCGAGGGAGCACATGGAAGCGCGTAGTGAGGAGTGTTACGGAGGGTGTAGAAGGAGGATGCACGCCTGTGGTGAGTGTTACAGAGGGTGTAACGGGAGAGTGTGCGCAAGAGTGTGCGCGAGAAAGGTGTGTAACGGACAGGTGCATGAGGAAAGAGTGCGCTGTCGGGAGTAAGGGTGAGTGCGTTGTCAAGAGTGGTGGTGAGAGTAGTGAGAGTGACAAGGAGCGTGAGTTGGTTGTGACAGGTGAGCGAGGATGTACACCTGGAATGGAAGGATGCACACCTGGAATGGTAGAGCGTGAGTGGGAATGCACGCTGGAATTGGTAGTGAGGCACGTGGTTGGGTGTGCGAGTGAGAGCACACCTGTGATTGTCACAGAGGAGGTGACCGAGGAGGGGGCACGAAGAGGTGTGTTGGTGAGGTGTGCGAGCGACGAATGTGTGCCAAGGTGTTCGGTGGTCAGGTGTGTGACCAAGTCGGTGAGCGGAATGAGTGTACCTGGGTGTGTAAGGAAAGGTACGAGGAGCATGGGAACAGCTGGAGGTATGAGCAAGAAAGGGGTAGCGTATGCATGTAACCACGCAGGTGAAGCATCGACGGTAACCGGGTTAGAGGTTAGAACGACTTATAGCCGACTCGGGCCCTCGGTGCGTGCCGGGCTTCGCGTGCCGCGAGAACCAGCGGGGATCCGAACCACGGCGGTTTCGAAAGAACCGCCGTACGCGATCCACGCTGTGCCTCGCTTGGAACGGCTGCGTCCGGGCTCCACTAGGCGGAGCGGGCAGCCCGATAGGAAGGGTCGTCATGGCGACCACTTCTTATTGAGACGTGCCGGCAGGTCGAGATCGGGACATTGGATGGCTCCACGCCGAGGTGGTGCGTGGGATCTCGGCCCGGGTAAGCCCCCGTCCCTGCACCGAGTGCCGGACGCATCCAGCCGCCGGCACCAAAGAACCCGCGTTCATTGCTCGGCTGTACGAAGCCGGGCTGTCGACGTGAATTGGCGCACCGAGAGGATGTAATAAGTAGACTGTGTGATGAGGTTAGTGTTTTGGACCCAAAATTAGAAAAAAACAAAATTTGATGATTGGCAAAGGATTGGCAGTAATGATTGGCAGATGATGAGTAGTGCTTGGCAAATTTTTGATTTGTTGAAATTTGATGTGCAAAATTGGTAGTGGGAGATGCCCGATGTGGTGGGTTGGCAACTCTGTCATCCCTCACAAACGGGGGGCAAATGCGCAATAGTTTATGGGGTGTATGGTAGTGAAAACTAGCCCGGGTGGGTTAGGATATTGATAGGGACCTAGAAGATGACATTGGGTAACGTTAAGGTTAGTTAGTGACTGATACCTGTAGTGGGGACGCAGGTAGATTAGTGTGGATTATAATGACGAGGGAGCGCAATAGTTTAAAGGGACGACTGGGAAGCGCAAGTTTCAGAGGGGAGTAGTTAGATGAGATGATGCTGTGTGAGAACTGGACAGGTGTGTGGAGCAGTGTGGAGCAGTGTGGAGCAGTGTATGAGTAGTGAGTGTTGTGGATCAGCGCGAATGCGCTTGGGGAGAGAAGGGTGCAGGTGGCACCAGGTGTGAGAGCACAGGTGTGCAAGTACAGGTGTGTGGAACACATGGAGTATTGGAATGAGTGGTGTGGAGAGAGTTGGAGTAAGTGGTACGGAGTGGTGTGCATGGTGCGAAGGTGTGGATGGGGGAAGAGTGGACCCCTTTCACGAGTTCCCGGGGCGGGTAGTGTAAGTGTTAGGTAGAGGGTATAGGTAAATTGTGGTTGGATATTGGCATTTGTGGTGCGGTTGCAGAATGGAATTGTGGATGGGTGCATTAGTGTTGTGGAAATGGCTGGGCGTGTAGCCTGTTAGTGTGTGTAGTTGGTTTGGGCACTCCACCACTGTGAGGATGTCGGCCAGGTGAGGCCGCAGGTGGGCTCTGGGAGCCGTTAGTGTCAGTGGGTGCCTGAGGATCCCGGGTGTGGATCGGGCAGCCCGTGCCAGAGAGGGCACTGAAGGGGTGAGAGTGCGAGAGGGCCTTCCCCAGTTATTTAGGTTAGGGTGAGGAGCAGGTAAGCTCGGGTGGCAACTACAGTGGTGGAGGTGTGCAGGTGGGTAGACCTGCTGGGAGAGCTACACGTCACAGCCCAGAAATCGTGTGAGAGCACCGAGTGTTGAATCGGGGGAGTGAGACCCCAAATTGAGAAGCACCACAGTTTGGTCAATGGGAATTGGTTTTTAGAACCCATAGTGTAAGTGGGCCAATGGTTTGGCCGGAGAAAGACCCCGGGTAATGTAAAGTTGTTAAAGTCATTTAGGAAATAGTTAGGATTGATGAACCTGTCGCACCATATGCAGCCACTTACCTGAGGTGATGATGATGACTCCACACCTGTGTTCCTTTGTTCTGTGTTGCAGGAAATGAGAATTGCTGTGTGGATTTGTGAGACGCATCACGACGTGGATGAGACATTGGGGTGATTCCATCTCTCCCTCCCTAGGAGGGACTGATGATGAATTGGTGATGGCAAATTTTGATGTTGAATTGGAGATGGCAAATTTTGATGAGAGTTGGAAATGGCAAATTTGATTGGTTAGGAGGGAGAGAAGACGAATTTGGTTTATGGGAGGAACGGGGAAGACAGTAGGGACGTTGGTTGATTTGTAAAGTAGATGTTTATGGGTAGTGTTGTGTTTTGTGGATACAGTAAGGGGTAAGGGAGGGGCAATGTAGGTTACCTGGTGGGGGGGGGGGGGGGGCGTACGGTAGGAATGTACCTGTCTCACCTGGTTCCCATGTGCCCCCAGTGTGCATTACCTTGTATTGCGTGCACTTTTGCGCCCTTACCACCTTACTCAATTGTCTTCTTTTGTCTCCCACCTCCGAGGATCTGGCTTTGGGGCAGAGAGAGAGGAGAGAGAGGTGCTGGCTCCGCAGTTGTGGGCCTGTACTTTCGCTGCTTGCTGCCTGGATCGATACACCATATGGACCGCAATTTTTGTGGCCGCCCACCATGGACCGCAGTTCTTTTGCGGGCAAGCACCACCCGTTGATGGACCTCTGGGTCAACGTGGCACCTATGCCATAGAGGTGAACCACTATAGTTGGCCCCCTGACGGCCACAATTTAGAAATGGACGTGGTTGGCGCCTTTCTTTATTTCTAGGGAAGCCAGAACACCAAGTGGGCTCCAAGGCAAGATCAGCGGCAGAACATCGGCCGGCTGCGACACCACCGGTGATTATTGAACACTTTATTGGTGCACCGGATGGTGCTGACTGTACATGATGGGGTGGTGCTTTTGGTGCTTGGATGGGGTGCTCTGCACATTATTAAAGGCCGTAGGGCCACAGGGCACTCGTGGGTTGGTGTATCGATGCTGGCATGCGTGCTCTCTCTCTGCATAACATCTGCATGTGTTCCTCCAAAAACAGGTCCTGGATCGTAGTGTAAATATCAGTGTAGTCTTGTGTAAATAATGCTCCCTACCGGCTGTATGTTTAGTTTGAGGATTCTTTCCGCGATTCGGTTATCCTGTGGGTGTGTTTCTGTGAGGAGAAGGGTGCAACGTCGCAGGGGGACATATTTACTCATTTGTGAACATCTGTAAAACTGTCGCACTCAGGGTTGAGTTAATAGTAGAGGGAACTACATCTGAGTGCCACACTAACGTAGTTAAAAATTTATCGGGTCGGGACGCCTCGAGGTAGAGAAGGGTGCAATGTTGCGGATATGGGATTTGGCCTCCATCCATATCTGCTTGTATTATATTCCCCTATTTCCCCAATACTTCCCAACTATCCCCAATCCCCCATTCCCTAGTCCCATTTTCTGTAAACAACACTCTGTAGAACCGACCTTCCCCTATTTCCCCCATTAAATGTCACATCCAGGTCCACCACATCTCACGTAGACAACTATAGGACATCTTGCTAGTTATTCTTAGTCTATGTCAGTTAAGGACTCGTTTCCATTAATTCTGACTCTTCGTTGCACCAGAATGTGATTGTATGGCACCGTTAGAAAGTTTAGGACCTCCCAATACCTCCCCGCAGCTCTTCCTCATGGTACAACAACAACTACAACAACAGCGGCGGCGGCACGGGGAGTGTGCGTCCTCACTCCGGCTTGGTTAGCCGCCATTGAACATGTGCTCCGACGGGGTTACCACGCAGGGGCTCGCTGTCAGCTCCTCGTCAAGGGCGGAGCCCGGTAACCCCCCGCACCCAATGGAAGCGGCGGACCGATTCCATCTGGGGCGGAGCTAACGAGCCGAGGGCGTGTCACTCCCCGCTGGACATGCGCAGGAAGAGGGAGGTGACGTCAGATGCGCCTCAGCTTGAAGGAAGAGAGACGCCACCAACCAAGCGCTGAATACCTCCCCGCATCTCTGGACTGGACCGAGCTGTATCCTGTCCCTGAGCCAAGGTGCACCTTGAGCTATCGACTGCCTGCCCTTCCTTGCCACTCACGCTCTACCATTCCAGGTGTGCATCCTTCCTTACATCCCCGTGTAAGTCAGTCTTGTCCCGTTTGTCTGTGGTCTGTCGGGGATAGATAAGACTGTGTCTAAGTGCACATCTTTCTGTGCTTTACCTCTTACCGTGTAATCTACCCGTTTCTGCATCACCAATATTATATCCTCCTCCGGAGGTCTTGAGAACTGTACCCCTTGTGTCGTTGCATTTATCCCAGCCGTTGTGTCCTTTCCTTCATTGATTTAGCATAGCGCGACTTAGTCAACGTCGAGTGGAATCGGGCGGGATAGGGTTCTAATCGGGGAGTAACTGTGCGGACGCGGTAATACCAAACCGCTCGGTAAACTAACATCTAAAACCGCGTCTGTAACAATATATATATATATATATATATACATATATATATATATATATATATATATATACTGTATATATATATATATATATATATATATATATATATATATATATATATATATATATATATATATATATATATATATATACTGTATATATATATATATATATATATATATATATATATATATATATATATCAGTTATTATGCGATTTCATACCATCAGTGGTGAACCGCCATTAAAGGTTTTCAGAGTCATAAGTGTATGCAGGACTCCCTGCGTTGCCCTGATGAGCCGCAACAGGGTGAAACCAGGTCGGTAACTGAGTTTTTCATAGACTTATGGCAGTATCTGAACTAAGATCAAAATTATGCTCTGTCGGAGGGTTCTCCTGAGAGCTTGACAGGCAGAGCGCACATACATGGCGGTGAGGTCATTACGTGCGCTTTTTCAGTCACATATATATACATACAGATATGTAAAGGTGATATAATATAACAAATATCATGAAACATTTACATTTTGTAGTCCATTGTATAATTTAAATAAACATAAATGCAAATTTCGCATGTGGAAAGAGTAAGTACACCCTTGGCTCTAATAGGTGGTATTGCCCCCTTTGGCAGAAACAACCTCAAGTAGGCGTTTCTTATAAATGTCTACCAGTCTCTGACATCGACTGGGAGAAATTTTTGCCCTCTCCTCCATGCAGAATTCTTTCAGCTGTGCGATGTTTGAGGGGTTTCTTGCATGCACAGCTCATTTCAAATTTCCCCACAACATCTCGATGGGATTTAGATCCGGGCTTTGACTTGGCCATTCCAGAACCCTACATTTCTTTCTTTTCAGCCATTCCTTGGTGGATTTACTGGTATGTTTAGGGTCATTGTCATGTTGCAAGGTCCACCTTCAGTTGAGCTTCAACTTTCCACCAGATGGCCTCACATTATCCTCAAGCACCCTCTGGTACAATGAAGAATTCATAGTGGATTCTATGATGGTGAGCTGCCCAGGCCCTGATGCAGCAAAGCTGCCCCAAACCATAATATTTCCCCCACCATGCTTTCCAGTTAGTATCAGGTTCTTGTGGTCAAATGCTGTCCTTGGTTTTTGCCAAACATGTCTTCTGGTACTGTGGCCAAATAGCTCTATCTTTGACTCATCTGTCCAGAGCACATTGTTCCAGAAGTGCTGGTTGTTACCTAGGTGTTTATTGGCAAATTTAGTCTTGCGCTGATGTTCTTTCTGGACAGCAAATGTTTCCTCCTGGCACACCTCCCATGTAGATCAAATTTGTGCAGCCTCTTTCTCATGGTAGACTCGTGCACTTTGACATCAACAGTGGCAAGAGCTACCTGTAGGTCCCGTGATGACATTCTGGGGTTCTTCGAGACTTCTTTCAGCATCTTGCGGTCTGCTCTCTGGCTGAACTTGCTGGGGTGGCCTGGCCTGAACAAATTGGCAGTTGTTTGGAATCTTCTCCACTTGTAGATGATCTTCCGGACAGTCGAATGATTGATTTCAAATTGTTTGGAGATCTTTTTAAATCCCTTCCCAGACTCGTAGGCATCTATAACCTTCTTTTTGAAGGTCTCAGAGAGCTCTTTTGATCTAGGCATGGTGACGCTGCACACTTCAACAACAAAGAGCAAACAAAATTAAATGTCTGAGGTTTAAATAAGACAGGTTCCTCCAAGATCCTCTCTGATGATGTTGTAATCATTTGCACCTGAGCTGGTGCACCTGATTCTAATTTTAGGTACTTGAAGTAGTGATAAATGTAGGGGTGTACTTACTTTTTCCACATGCGAAATTTGCATTTATGTTTATTTAAATTATACAATGGACTACAAAATGTAAATGTTTCATGATATTTGTTATATTATATCACCTTTTTCTATCAATATTGTTGAAATGAAGATCAAATAGCTGTATGTTGAAATATGTTGAAAAAGTCAAAACTTTACATGGGGTGTACTTACTTTTTCACGTGACTGTATGTATATATATATATATATATATATATATATATATATATATATATATATATATATATATTGTTGTGGATTCGGGGGTCAAAGGGGGGGGGGGGGGGGGTTAATTCCCTTGTCTTTTAAGCTGGGCGTTCCCACAACCCTAGAAGTTATAATGCCCCTTCCGGTCGGGAGTAGCCAGGGTGATTGGTCAATGAAGTCGCAAATACCTGAGTGCTACCCCTGGCCGTGAAGCAGGGAGATAACTCCTGCTCGGACCGCGGACAAGATGGAATTTGCCGAGCGGTTAGCAATCCGAAGCCCGAGCAGTTAGCGGTTGACTAACCCGATCCCGAGCGATTGCCGAAATCGTGCCACGTATATTCAATTGTGAAAAGACTAAGATGATCGGACAGAAGAAACCAAAGTAAGGAAGAACACAGGAATTTATTACCACAATAATTAAAGAGGAAACGGAAGGGTAAATGTACAAGGGAAGCAGAAGAACACACAGGGCAACCTTAAACTGTCTTAATTATCACGCCCCAGGACAGCACAAACAGACTTACACGGAAGGAGTAATGGTGGCAGGGAGGGAAGGTCCAAGCAGATGGACGGCGTGGGCTCCGGCCCCGATCCACGCTCCACCCCGGTCCACGCTCTGGTTCCGATCCACGCTCCAGCTCCGCGGCGAAACCGGCCGGTAGCGCTGCTCATATATTGTTGCACGCGAGCGGACCTTACTTAGCGGGGTTCATATATCGGGGAAGGTATTCGGCTTTCTCTCTCTCAACATTCATAACGTGCTGCAGTTCAACAGAAGTCCCCGGCGCAGTCCGATACACTTGGTCGCTCCCTGCGCAGTTCGTAATCATCAGCATCCCCCAGCGCAGTTCTAGGTAATCGAGCTCTCTTTTGGCGGAGTTCATATCAAGCAATGGTTCCCTGCGCAGTCCGTAATCAATGATGCAATCTGCTCAGTCCGTCATCAATGGTGGCTCCCTGCGCAGTTCTCTTCGTAACGTGACAATGAACCCTCCCCTGCGCAGTCCTCTTCGTAACGTGACAATCAACCCTCCCCTGCGCAGTCCTCTTCGTAACGTGACAATCAACTCTCCCCTGCGCAGTCCTCTTCGTAACGTGACAATCAACCCTCCCCTGCGCAGTCCTCTTCGTAACGTGACAATCAACCCTCCCCTGCGCAGTCTGTAATAGGGCTTCGCGCTCGCGCTTATATCTCGCGCGTTGAAATCAAGCCGCCTTCATAGGGCTACTAGCGAGCTTACCTCAGCCCTGGTTGATCGGCGAGGGCTCGCTGGCTCCACCTTTGATGATGAGTCGACGGGGGGGGGGGGGGGGGGTGGCACGCCTCCTCCCCGCGCTCCGCCCTTCCTCGCCAGCCTGACCGCGTGCGCAATGGCGTTTGATGCAGCAAACGCTACTAGCAAGCAAGCGCTAAGGCGCTTAATAGCAAGAGAGAGACAACCCCTGCCTGTAGGTGCGCATGATGGAGTAGCTTGGAGAGAGAGAGATCAACATGCATGGGATTGAAGGACCTATCTTATTTAATTAATGCAACGCAGAGTCAAACTATTGGAAACAGAGCCTTACCTGAAACACATACGAATGAAATAACTGAAAGAATTCCTATGGTGCCCTGCGTGTTGTATATGGACTAATTAGGGTGCTACCTTTAACCTTTAGAAAATGGGAATATTTACAGGGAATTGTTTACAAGGATTATTATTTACAGGTGCCGGTTCTAGAAACCGTAACACTGCACCCTCCCTTTCTCCATGCCCGTCCCGGGCCGTTTCACAAGGGATATCTTTTACAATTATGTGTGACACTTAGGTGTAGTTACCCTCTCGTATTAACCTCACTCTGAGTGCGACATTTTTAAAACTACATATGTCCCGCCTGCTGCGTTGCATTCTACCTGGCAGACTCACGCCCACAGACTAACCGAATTGCAGAATTAATTTTCAAACTAAACATTTAACAGTGGGGAGCATTATTTACAAAGACACTACGACTATTTGGATTATTTACAACTAGAACCCAGGACCTGTCTTTTGGGAAGACAAAAGCAAAGCTTTTGAAAAGAGGAAAGGTCATGCACTGCACTGTACCGATACACCATACCCACATGCACAGAAATGCACAATCAAATAATAAAGTGCACTAAAAAGCACAAAAAGCACCACCAAAAAGCACCATCAAATGCACAGTCATACACATTTCAAAAAATAAACTGGCGTCTTCTCCGCTGGGCCGATGGCTGCTGGGCCGATGTTTCTTGGCGTCTTCTTGCTTGCTGCCTATTTGATCAATAAAAAAGGGCACAAACCCGCGTCCACTTTTTTTTTAAATTAAGGCCAGCAGGGGCCGACTAAGGTGGTCCACCTGTATGGCATAGGTGCCACTTTGACCGTGGTCCGCAAGCAAGATGCTGGCAGGAAAAGGTCGATTTCCAGCAGAGATGCCAGGCCACAGAACGTGTGGGCCATAAAGTGGTGCTCGGCCACAAAACGTGTGGTCCATAAGTGGGCTAGGCCACAGAACGTGTCGTCCATCGGTGGTGTACCGGTCCAAGCAGGCAAGCAGCGAGGGTGCGGGCGCACAACTGCGACACCTGCACACTTTCCCCTCGGCACCCAACGACCATGGTCCATGAGTGGGGAAGGAAGACAAAGCAGGGTTAGCGGGGTGCAAGGGCGCAAGGGTACACATCAACACAAGGCAATGCGACATGAAGGGCGCGGGAGAGCGAGCTGAGAAAGCCCGTCCCTGCCGTTCGTCACCCCCCATGTCACCAACACTACCCCCTTGCCCCTCCCCGTATCTACACAATTTACAAATCCGTCGCTAACGTCCTGTCTCCCATATCTCCCCTAAACCAAATTCCTCATCAATCCCAATTCCTCATCAATCCCTCCCAAACCAAATTTATCATCAATCCCTCCTCATGAGGAAGAGATGGAATATAAACAATGTCTTCCCCACGTCAAGATGCGTCTTTCAACCAACCAAACGTTTGCAAAATCATGGTGTGGAGTCTTATCACCTCGGTGAGTGGATGCGGATGGTGCAAAGAGATTTCCAATCCTATCTACCTTCTAAATGACATTAACACTTGCCTCTACCCGGGGTCTTTCCCTGCCAAACCATTGGCCATCATTACACTATGTGGTTCTAAGAACCGAACTCCCATTGAACATACTGTGGTGCTCTCCAATTTGGGGTCTCACTCCCCCGATTCTACCCACTGTGCCCTTGCACAATTTTGGGGCTGGGTCATGTGGCTCTCCCAGCAGGTCCGCTCACCTGCACACCTCCGCCACTGTAGTCGCCACCCGAGCTTACCTGCTCCTCACCCTAACCTATCTGGGGAAGGCCCTCTGGCTCTCTCACCCCCTATCGCCCTCTCTGGCGTCGGGCTACCCGGGCCCTCTCCATAGGATCCCGGGCCCCATTGGACTCTAACTGGCTCCCAGAGCCTACCTGCGGCCTCACCTGGCCGACAGACTAACAGTGGCGGAGTGCCCAACCAACCATTCTCACTAACAGGCCACACGCCCAGCCAATTTACTCCACTAATGCACCCACTCAAAACAACACTTCTGTGCAACTACCCGCACCACAGATGCCAATATCCAACCACAATTTACCTACTCCCTCTACCTACTTTTAAACTACCCTCCCTGGGTACTCGTGAGGGGGTCCATCCTCTCCCCATCCACTCCTTCGCACCATACACTCCACTCCACATATTCCACAATACTCACTCCACACCATTCACTCCAGACCATTCACTCCAGACCACCTATTCCATCCAACCATTCTCACTTGCCACCATGCAAGTCACACAATGCACAATCACACCTTTCACAATACTCTGCTCATGCACTTTCTACACACACACACATCATTCTCACGAGCATTGCCTCACTTCATCACCCTCTCTACAAACACACTGCATCATCTAATCTACCTGGTTTTCCCTCTAACTTAGTGCTTCCCTGTCATCCCTTATACTACTGCACATCCCTCGTCGTTATCAACCATCTAACCTATTCTACGTCCCCACTACTTGTTCAAAGTCACTACTTAAATCTAAAGTCACTTATTGTCATTTTCTAGTTCCTATACATTAACCTAACCCTCCCGGGCTAGTTTACACAGCCACCCCATAAACCTACTGCTCATGTGCCCCCACTCGAATGGTACAAGTACCCTTCCTATCACTGCTACTACCAAATGTCCATTAAACTACGAGCCTCAGTGCGGGAAATACATTTCCAAAGCTCGACTTCAAAAAGCCGGCTATCTGTGTGGATGGTTGGTTTACTGTTGGTTGGGTCCGTCCGGCATCGATTCTGGGGAGGAGGCATACTCGGTCCGAGATTCCACGGTCCATCCCATCACAGAGCCTTTTGGTCTCTGGCCCGATGACCCTACCTCACCCGGTCAGAACACTGCCCCCCCTAGGGGGCGCAGGTTCGACCTGGCCTTTCTCCCCCGCCAACCCCTCATTTATTTCTCGGGCTTGGCCACCCACGTCCTTCAACTGGCCCCCTAATTTGTTCTCTAACCCCCCAATTTGACTTCCCAATTGCTCCCCCATTCTATTTTCCAAATTACTTAACCCATCCTTCATTTGGTTAGTTTGTGCATCCATCTCGATTTTCAATCCCCCAATTTGGCTTCCCATATCATTTCTCAATCCACCAATTTGGTTTCCCAATTCATTTCTCATTCTATTTTCCATTCCCTCAATTTGGTTTCCCAACCCCATTTGCATGGTTGCCTGCAGCTGCGCAATGAGGGCCTGCATGCATGTCCATCCCTCCCACTTGCGCCGCGGGCGCGGCCCCTCGTCGCCATGTGCGAGGCGCCGCCATTTTGTGCGCCTGCAACCCCCACTATTCTTCCCACCTTCTTCATTTTCCTCCTCCATTTCTCCCACTTCTTCCCTGGGGTCCTGGGTTGATTCTAACACTTCCTCTACCCCCTCATTTTCCCCCACCGGCATCCGATCGCCTTGGTTATCCATGGCGCGATTTAATTTGGATGTTAATAAAAAATTTCGGCCGCTCGTAATTTTTGACCAAATGTTGTCCAGATATAAAAAATTTGGTTCGGGTACAAATCCCACTCCTGACACCAATTGTTACGGATCTCAAACGTCGGCCTTTTCCCCTTACCAAGAGGGGGTTAATCCCCTCATCTGTTATTGACCGACGTGATCCTGAAGTTACCCCATTCCTTCCGGTTGGTATTAGGTAGGGTTGCTGGTCAATTTGGTCCTGTTACCTAATTACCAACACCGACCGTGAAGCAAGGAGATAACCTCCCACCCGAGCCGCAGCGTTAGTGGATACGCCGAGCGAAGCGAGCCGCGACTCGGGCCGTTAACAATGACTAACCCGATTCTGAGCGGTTTCTAACCGTGCCACGTTTACCCAATGAGAGAAAAGACGAACGCGATCGGACAAGAGGAAACCAGAAAATAGGAAGAACAAAGATGGGTTTATTAATTATTCACAAGAAGGAGAAGAGGAAACGAAAGGAATATACAAGATAGGAAGTGGAAGAAGCAGCACACAGGGCAGTCTTAAAACAGTCTTATCCTTAATACCCCAGACAAACGTACACACTCACACGGGGATTGTAGATAGTGGATGGTCAGGTAGAGGGTCCTGCGATGGGGTCCAGGCTCCAGTCGACTCCGGTCCAGGCTCCGGTCCAGTGGCGAAACCCGGCAGGCAGCTCTGCGTGTAGTTGAGCGCGACCGGACAGTTTTATATAGCGGGGGGAAGCTGGTGTCCTGCGTACGTAATATTTGCACGCTCGTGCTAAACGCCCTCTCTCCAAAGTCCTCCTTTGATAAAGGTGCGCTCTCCAATTTGTCCAATGCAACGCGCGTTTCCCAGCGAGTCCTTAACAAGCGCTGCCGTATCTCTCCAACAAGCGCGCCTCCAACAAGTCCCTTTCAGATCCAACCTTCCACGCGAGTGCTTCGTGAGAGTCCTTTTAAAGGGCTTTGCGTTTGCGCTTATATAACTCGACCAGCGATCGCTCCGTGAGCTCAAAAGCCACGTCTGTCGGCGATGTCACCTCAGCCCTGGTTGGCTGGTGAGGGCTTACCGGCCACGCCTTTGACGACTGGATGATGTGGCCACACCTTCTTCTTGGCGCTCCGCCTCCTTTCTCGGGCCTCACCGCGTGGCTTATGGCGGCGTTTGAGCGGAAGCCCAGCGAGGCTGCGAACGCTGCTAACAAAGGCGCGTAACAAATTGGGAGGGGCCATGGGCAGACTGGAGGGCGCGTAATGGCGTCGCTTGGAGAGGGAGGTTGCAAACTGAACGGAATGGGGCCTACTTCTTATTTGATTGACACAACGCAGATTCAACTATTGGAAACACGGCCTTATCTAAAACACATACTAATGAAATAACTGGAATCCTATGGTGGCCTACGTGTTGCTTGTGGCCTAACTATGGGGTGCAACCTTTAACCTTTTAATAATGTCATATTTACAAGAATGATGTCATATTTACACGTGTGGGTTCTCAAAACCGCAACAATATATATATATATATATATATATATATACTAGCAGAAGTACCCGGCATTGCCGGGCGGGGGAGGGGAGGGGAGGGGAACGGGGGGGAGGGGAGGCGAACGGGGGGGGAGGGGAGAAGAGTGGGAGGGGGAGGGGGAGAGGGGAGAAGAGGGGGGGATGGGGAGGGTGAGGGATGGGAGGGGGTGGGAGGGGGGAGAGGGGGGAGAGGGGAGGAGAGGGGGGAGCCGCATGTTTGAGGTAGGCCGGTCCCAGCTCAGCAAGCCAACTCGGTAAAGGCCGGATACTTCCTGAGCTCCTCGGGTGATGAAACATCCGTTCGTGGGGAGTCTGGTTGGTGGCCGTACACAGTAAAGTCCTGATTGAGTTCAGCGCTGCAGGTAACGACCAGGCACATTTATCTAGGCCTCGGCCGAGGTACCTAAGGCTTAGCGTGACGGCTTTCCATATAATCCCATTGAAGCGTTCGACCTGCCCATTCACCTGCGGTCTATACGGAGTGGTATAGCTAGAAGCGATATTATGCTGAAGTAAGAAGCTCCTCACCTCCTGGGACAGGAACACCACACCTCGATCGGTATGCAAGTAGGCCGGATTCTCGAACATAGAAAACAAGTTCTGCAGGCACCGTATAACCGTGGCGGCCATCATATCTGCGCACGTGAAAGCGAAAGGGAATCTCGAGAACTCATCAACGATAGTGAGCAGATAACGAGAGTTACTCAATGCCGGTGACGCCGGCAGTGGCCCTTTGAAGTCCATCGCCAATCTCTCCCACGGCCTAGTTGCTCGGACCAGTGTCCCCATAGGAGGGTTGTAAAAACGCGGTTTGAGTTCAGCACATACAGAACAGTTGCGACAGACCTGGCGAATGTCTTCGACCGAGAATTGCAGGTTATGACTACGCACAAAATGAGCGAAACGTGTCACCCCAGGATGGCACAGAGTGGCGTGCAAAGCGCGCAGATCCTCCAAAGATATGAGGCCCGCACACGTTGCCGGCCGCGATAAGGCGTCGGCAACCAGGTTATCCCTCCCAGGGCGATGTTTGATGGTGTAGCAGAAATTGGCGAGTTCGATGCGCCAGCGAGTGATTTTCTCATTCTTAATGCATTGAGCATGCAGGGTGTCGTACATAAACGCAACGCTCTGTTGGTCCGTGATAATTTGGAAGCATCGTCCGAGCAAATAGGGACTCCAACGCCGAATCGACTCGACGAATGCGTACGCCTCCTTTTCGACAGACGAATGTCTCCGCTCAGCGGAGGTGAGAGTTTGCGAACAGAAAGCCACAGGGCGCCCCCCCTGAGGAGAGTCGCTGCTATCGCATGATCCGATGCATCACTTTCCAAAACGAACGATTTATTCTCGTCAATCGTCGCCACAGTGGCGCCAGCGATGTCGGACTTAAGGCCATGGAAAGCAGCCTTGGCATCAAGGCTCATGGGGAACGCTTCGCAGTCCACAAGTGGGCGAAGTTTCGCGGAGAAATTTTGTACCCACTTAGAATAATGAGCGAACAGCCCGAGAGCACGCTTCAGCGAAGCACGATCGCAGGGCGGGGCCATGTTGGGCAAGGGTCGCAGACGCTCCTTATCCGGAGCAACAGAGCCATGGGTCACGGTGTACCCCAGAAGATCTATCGTGTGAGCGGAGTAACGACATTTAGCCTCATTCATAGTTAAGCGATACCTCTGCGTGACCTCGAGGAAGCACTTCAGATTAGCATCATGATGTTCCTGGTCATGCCCGCAAACCGTAAGATTGTCCAGATATACAAAGACGTCGGTGAAGTTCTCCTTAGCGATGAGGTCGTCCATAGCCCTCTGAAAACACGTGACCCCATTCGTGACCCCAAAGGTAGCCGGGTGAACTGGTATAACCTTTGACCCGATTCAAATGCGGTATAGATACGGTCGGTCTCGGAGATGGGGATTTGATGATACTCACTACGCAGATCGAGAGTGCTATAGACTGAATACTGGGCCACCTGTCGAACCAGGGAGTCCATTCCCGGTAGGGGGTAGGCATCCAGCTGTGTAAATCGATTAATCGTCTGCGAATAGTCGATTACCATGCGTTTGTGATGCGCTTCACTTCGTACCACTAGAACTTGGGCCCGCCATGGCAACCGACTAGGTTCTATGATACCCTCCTTTAATAGCTGGGCCGTTTCTTCCGCAATGAGTTGCGCTTCAGCTCGTGAGTGGCGTCGCGATTTAACCGCTACAGGTGTACAGTCCGTGGTCATATTGGGGAACAGCGACAGCGGCTCAATTTCCCTTCCTGCAAGAGCGCACACAGCAAGCGTATCAGTGCCACCAAATTCCATTTCCAACCGTCCATGTCGCTTGAGAAAATCATGTCCCAGCAAAACGTCTGCACATAATGCTGGTAAGACCATGAGATGCACATCCGGAAACATTCGTCCCTTAATCACAAGCTTCAGTCGACATTCCCCTTTTGTGCTGAGCCTAAGCCCCTGAGAGGCCATAAAGATTCGATGTCTTGTCCCAAGAATCGGCCATCCATGTTTTTGCACCAGTCGATAATCAACATAACTATCTGTGGAACCTGTATTGATCAAAGCATAAGCAAAAATTCCCTCGATCATAAGTGGAATTATAGCTCGAGCCAGGCCAGGTGGACCTGCCGTTATCGAGTCGTCTAGGCGAGGGGCTCGTGCCTCGCGTGTGGATCCAACGCCAGCTAAAGTTTTCCGTGCCGTAGCAGTAGCTTGTCGTTCATACATGCAGCCTCTGGATGGCGCTCGTGTCACGCGCGGAGTTTCAAAGCCAACATTAGCCATCGGGTGGCCAATCCGGAAAGTTGGCAGGGTGGCGGAAGAATGCCGGCCAAGGACGGTCGCACCGCGTTCTGTCGTGGTTGCGCCACTTGTTTAGTCGGCGCGACGAATCTCACCAAGGTCGAGCGCGCAGCCAGGGGCCCACGGGAAGGTGCGATCCTCATCAAAGTCGGGCGAGGCACCCCGGGCTTCGCTCGGCCCGCTGGCTCGGCGATAAGCACATTCATCGTCGAGCGGGCGCTCGTTTGCCCTGCGACGTCGATCGGCAAACTTTTGCAAAATGTCCTGTCTTTGTGCACAAATGACATGTCGCATCTCGAGCTGGGCAAACAGACCTGAGATGTTTTCGGTTCCCGCAGAAATAGCACGTAGCATTACGTCCAGGCTTGGGTCCGGCTGCGGCTGCGGCCGTCAAGCCCGGATCAGAATCCTCCTCGGGAGTGGCCAGGGTCTCCGATTCTGGCAGAGATGCCATGGCTGCATCCGCGTCCTCGGCGGTCGCTCTCTCCGGTCGAGCTTGTCGAGATGTCCCTGCAGTGACGTACGGGTGTTCATATGCGTCGGATTGTTCCCGTGCTTGTGTATAGACGTGAGCCAACCGTAGTGCTTCAGCGAGTGTCAAGTCGGCTTCTTCAAGAAGTCTCTGTCTGACTACTGGGGATTTAAGTCCAGCGACGAAAGAATCGTGAACAAGATCATCACAAACTTGTTCATGTGTACATACCTCCGGTGTACTCTCGGTCAGCAGACGTCGGAGCTCTTGTGCGAAGTGATCTAAAGTCTTCGTGGGCTGTTGTCTTCGTATTGCGAGCAGATGCCAGGAATAGACCGCGCTTCGTTTCTTAATGTAAATACGCTTCAGCTCCGCCACGGCTGCATCGAACGTCACGCATTGTTCGATAGCCCGGTACACGTTGTGATGTACCTTTGTTTGTAGTACGTCTAATTTCGTTTCATCTGTGACGGCGGCTTCCTGAGTCTTGAATTGATTATCCAAGGTTTTCAGCCAATGTATCAGCTCCGCGGACGCGTCCGCTGCTTGTGGGTCGGCTGCGAAGAGCGGCACCTGGATCATTCTGTGTCCGGCCATGTCACACTCGTTCGCCTCTTGTTCTCGGTCGGGACGGCGAGATGAAGTCATTAATTGTAATGAAAATCAGTTCCACAACTTTGACCTGATAGTAGGTTTAATGACAATTCGATCTCTGGCAACATCCTGTAAGAATACAATCATGCAGTATATCAGGATCATGGAATCGTGGAGAAAGTTCAGTAATATCAATCAATGCAAGCAAGCCTGGATTATCTACGTATACGCACCATTCGAGTCTACGTGTCATGGATTAAATGTCACAGGAATGTTTCACAGCGATGGTCGTCCGAGTTCTTATCGACGCCTCTCAGTGGTTAGAGAGAGCATAACACCTGGGTTCAACTTAGATACATTTTCATTACAGTGTGGACATGAGCTATTTTACTGTTGATTGCTGTCTGGTTCCAGGTGCACTGGTCTGAACACAGTTTATACTGAGCCAAGTGCAAAAAATGTTTGCTCGTACAACTCGTGAATCATGTAAAATTAATGAAACAAGAAAAAGAAGCATGTGAAGGTAAAACCCCCCCCCCCCCCCCCCAAGACTATATTAATTAAGTTGACAAAAACGTATTATTTGAGTGACAAAAACTTGTTAAATCAAGCATGTTAACTCGTGCTGTGGCCTTGTTGTGCCAAATTCACCAGTGAAATGACCATGTGACAGATGCCATCCTTGGTTTGTTGGAAAACTCGATGTAAGTACATTTTTTGTGGGTTGTAAGTGAGCAGATCAGTAATGCCAATTGCAACTTGCAATCTAATGATTACCTGTGATGTAAGTTGTGTGGACTCAGAAAGAGGAATGTATGTAGGAGGATCATCAATTAGCATTGCCAATTGAATTGAGAACATCGTCAATTATATGTGTGAGCATGTCAGAGGTATTTACGGTGTTTATGATGAAATGTCGGTAAGAGGTGCCGGTATGTATATACAACAAGGAATAAAAAACATTATATAAACAGAGTTCATGGAATATCTTACCCCGCACAGTCTTGAGAAAAAGTACATGGGAAGTCTTTTAAACTCTTGCTTTGCGTTTCCGGGCATGATCTACGTTCACTTTGTTCATGAACCTTGCATAACATGCGTGATGGTAACTGCATCACGTGATGCACCACCATAATTGTCAGAATGCAGAACCTTAAACAGTTATTTTGCCCTCAGGGCATGAGATGCATTAATTCTGAATGTCATAGTTTTCTCATAGTCACTCTGCCTTCAGGGCATAAATATTTTTCCAAGTACTGCTAAACGGAAGGTTTTTAAAAAAGTGCCAATAAGGTGATTTGTGTTCTTCAGTGTTTAAATAAAATAGAGATTTTAAAGGTTGGATAATTTGTTTTGGAAGTTTACCGCAATTGATGCAGAGTCTCTTATGCCACATTATTTCCCTTGCCACAGGAGAGGGTATTGCATTTGAGTTTGTTGTCAGAAAAAAATTCCGGCAAGTATGTTGGTTGGTTGGTTTGTCTGTCTGTTTGTGCGCAGTACTACATCTACATCGTTTCACATAGCATCGCCATACTTTACACACATATTTGCCTTGCCCTGGAATAGACGGTGCCCAATTTTTAACTCTCTAGGCCCAAGGTCAAGCTCAAGGTCACCCAATCAATGTCACCCAATCATTTGCGCCTCCCAATTGAAGCCTCGCCCTTAGGGCGGGTACCGTTGCTAGTAATATATAATGGTGATACAACAATTTTTACCGCTTTGCTTTGAAGAACGGGAATGAAGGGGGAGGAGCATGTTAATATGTCTGGTTGAAGGCTTTGGGTGGTAAGGGGGCTTGAAGCCAGATTTTAATCTTAGAGCCGCCATGTTGGTGCTTGCCGTCACTGTGATGCGAAGCGAAAGACGCCTTAGAGCTGTCACATTCACAATCCCTATGTCGTATGAACTCCCGATACGTGTTTCCTTCATTGTAAAAACTACCAAGTCAACAGTTAAAAGGATTTTGAGCCGATAGGTGTTACGGCCTTGGCAAGATCGATGGAGACAGCGATCTGTTAGCTTATACACCGCCCAAATAGCTATGTGGAATTCTCTCATGTAGAGATTAAACCCACGTCGTTTGAACTTTGGCAGAGGTCATTATTTACTTTTAATGATGTTTATATACGAATCAAAAAGAAGATAATTGGTTTTGGGTCGTCCTTTTCGCATATCTCGCGGGATTGTGAGTTGGAGAGACGACCATGATGGCGGGGAGTGGGTTGGCATTCTCTCGAGCAGGGATTCAACCCATGTCCTTATGTATTGTTATTTTGATTCAAAATGGCCGATAAAAAAGTACATTCTTGCAAGTCCTCGGTCTCTGACTGATTTTTCATTTGTCTGTCCGTTTGCCTGCACTGAATAAATAAGATTTTTTTCTGCAACCATTGGTTCAATTGACCGAAAATTTTCACCATAAGTGCACCTCCTCCTGTAGAATTTTTAATGATAACTATGATGTCATATGCCACGTGGTATGGGTGCCACCTTGGGAAAACCCAAAGACTTTGCACCTCTATATCTCCAAAAGTGCTGCATAGAAAAAATTGAGATGTGCCTCATTGTAAAGAACTCTAATGAAAATAATGGGAATAACATATGTTAATGATGATGTTATAGGTGCCCCCATTTTGACGTCATAATTTGACAAGTACAAAAATTAATCCGATCTTGAGCATCATCTATAGATAATTCTACATCTATAGAAATTTCTTGAGCATCATCTATAGATAATTTGGTGGAGAAAAAAAAAAGATGATGTCATCGGTCACATGGTTCGGCCGCCATATTTGTTTTACCACAAAAGCCTTAAAAACCACTAACAACACGTCCTGGTGAGGGTCTGCAATCTCTGACTACTCTTTCTTGTTCAACATGTTGTATTACTTTTTTGTGCCTGTTGGTTGTGTCCTTTTGGCTTCATGGTGACCTTAAAATCTGTAAGTTTCCTTTTTTGAATGTGTTACGTGGTCCCCTCGGTGAATACCTGGTCTCGGTGACCCCCGGACCGTGAGAGGAACTTCGCCAGAAAGCTGTATTAAATATGCGCTTTCGCCACGCAATCCATATGAATTTCACCCCAGGAGACAACTGACGTTCAAGGATATATTTCAATGGGAATGACCATACAATTGCAATGACACAACCACGGAGATTTTCCCCGAGCAATCAACCATATACAACCATCAACAATTCCCAATTCACAAGCACTTTCCTATGAGTAAGATGGCCATCTTATATACGTGTGTCCCGGTGAGTACTCACGACACCCTTTCGGTCTCGGTCCCGCACAATGTCTCTGGGCCCCTCCTGACCAAGATGATGGTCGCCGTCACCGCACTCGGGCGGTAGAACGAACCCCGGGTGGACGTGTTTCCACCGGGCAGGTATCGTACCAAGCACCGAGGCTGCAGCCCCTCGTGGCCACGCGAAGCGGATACGGTAGAGCAAGCCAAACCCCACGCCGCTTGCAAGGCGCGTTAGGCCCCAATCGTGCGACCCGCACGCGTCTGTTTGGACGGTGCCGCGAACGAGGCCAGACGCGGGTTCGATGCACGGCCCCACGTCAACTTGACGTCTCCACCGGGCCGGTACACGTTCCGGTAATTCCTCTCGCCAGACAGGCTTCGGAACGCCGCTGTTTCACGCAGCGCCAGGTCAATCCCACCTTTTGTCGGAGCGGGGCGATGAAGAATAATAATCGTCCTTTTTTCCTCGTGTCGTTTTTTCTTCCGTTTCTGGTCACTTCCGTTTCCGGCCACTCCCTCAGAAGGGCTCCTGACCCTCCAACCACAACAACTACACAACAACTTAATATACTACACACGGATAAGCAAAGACCTGAATGGTAATTCACATACATTCACATAAATATGTAACACTCCCCCCCTTCAAGAAAGAAAGTTTGAACCCAGCGAAAACTTTCTTTGCCGGCCAATTTGGAGAAACAAACCAGATAACTCAACACCCCCCACATTATCCGTTCCCCCCGGGCACAGTTATCACTTAAAAATAAAGCAACCAAAATTTCACCACAACCCCTCCAGATTACTCCCTCTGGACTAAGTACCAACAACGACATTGTCCCTGCCAAATCAAACTCCATCTCATGACCCTCTGACTTTGCCCGTCAGTTTCTTGGGAATGAAGGTTAAGGGGTTGATCAAAGATCCCAAAGTTAAGCAACTCGATAGCACTTTTTCCGGGAGGCCAAGCCGAGTATTCACTACATGGATGCCTTTAGGAACGCGGAGTTCACGGTTAGTCCGTGCAGGAAAGTTCTCTACATGGGCGCCTTGAGGAACGTGGAGTTCACGGTTAGTCCGTGCATGAAAGTTCACTACATGGACGCCTTTAGGAACGGCGTTCACGGTTAATTCGTGTAGGAATCTTGGCTCAGCGGCTCCGCCGCCTTCAGTGCTTCAACTTCTCAGAACTTCCCTAATAATTAGGGTGGGACCACTGGTCCCTGTAGTCCCATGAATAGCGGTCTCCTTCTCGGCCACTACCAAAACTACCGCCCAGTTGTCCTCTCCTGTAGACCTCTCGACGCCTACGAAATGCCTTCCCTACTGTTATGGTCCGACCCTCCAAATCCTTGCCATTCCAATTCTTCTCTGCCTCTCTGGCGTCTTTTGTGCTGGCAAACGTGACAAAGCCGAACCCTCTTGACTGTTGCGTTTCCCAGTCTCTTACCAACCGCACTTCCACCAGCGGCCCATATCTGTTGAAGACAGAGGTCAGAACTTCTTCCTCTGTTTTGAAGTTCAGTCCCCCTACAAATAACTTGGCACTTTGGTCGCCCTCCCGAGCTGGTGTGGTGTTATTTTCCCTGCTGGGCTCTTTACCAACCCTCAGGTTACCATAAACTTGACCCCCGGCCAAATCATTCCCGATAACCACAGATACACCCTCTACAGGAAGCGTGGCTTGTAAACCGACGGTGACCGGTCCTGACACCAAATCGGACTCCAACTGGATGACCTGAAGGGGAGCACTAACACCGCCCCCGATCCCCTGTAAACGAACACTATCCCCCGTTGCCGTCTCCTCGGACCATGGCAAAATGCCTTCAAGCATTAAAGATTGGTGGGCCCCTGTGTCCCTCAATATCCTAACCGGTCTCCGGTTAGTCGAGGCTCCATCCAGTGACACAAACCCCTCTGAAATAAATGGTTGGTAACCCTTTTGATGGCGATTTCTTACGCTAGCCATCGCATTCGGAGTTGTAATAGTCGGACTCCGCTCTGGGTTGTCCCTTTTCATGAGGTAACAACTGGACATCAAGTGTCCAGGTTTCTTGCAAAACGCGCAAGTAGGCCCGGAGGAAAAACTCGGGGTCTGCCTCGGGCCCCCCGAACTATAAGTTTGTCTTGGGCCCGCATCCCTCTGATTTCGAACCGGTGGGGTATCATAGTTGTCCCCATAATCATCTCGAGGCCGCCGCCATGTATGGTCGTTCTCCGCACCTGCTGTTCCCCACCTCCCCTGCGGAGATCTAGGCGAGGAGTTAGGTTCGTGGACCCCTATTCGGTGGGTTAAGGCATAATCATCTGCCATGGTGGCTGCGTCCCACAACTTTGGTACCTTCTTTTCCTGCAGGTACACTTTGATGTCCTCGTGGACACACTGCTGGAATTCCTCCACCAGGATCAAGTCCCGCAATGTCTCGAAGTCTTTCCCGACTCCTTTTGACTCACACCACCGATCAAACATGTTTTCTTTCACTCTGGCAAACTCCACATGGGTCTCACTCTCCCTCTTCCTGGCATTCCTGAATTTTTGCCTGTAAGCTTCCGGAACCAACTCATAGGCTTTGAGGATGTGCTTCTTCAGTACCTCATAATCTGCACATTGGTCCATTGGTAGCGCCGAATAAATTTCCTGAGCTTTCCCCACCAGCACACTTTGCACGAGTATGGTCCAGGCCTCCTCCGGCCAGTTTAATTGTCGAGCCACTTTCTCAAAGTGTGGAAAAAATTTCGCGACTTCTTTTTCACTGAACGGTGGAACCAGCCTCACATGTCTGCCCACATCCCAGGTTTTCTGGTTAGGTGTCGACCCCGTCAGCAAGGGTGGTGCCTCTCCCCGTTCTCTCATTAACTCCAGCTCCTTGAATTTGATTTCTTGCTGAAGCTCCATGTCACGTTCCTTTAATTCCCTTTCCGCTTTTCTCTCCTCTGCTTCGAGTTCCCTTGCAGCTCTCCTTTCCTCTGCTTTTTTGTCTTCTAACCTTTCCTGGAGTTCTCGTTCCACTCTCCTTTCCTCTGCTTGTTTCTCTTCCCTCCTCTCTTCTGCTTTCCTTTCTTCTTCTGCTCTTTCCTTTTCTGCTTTCCTTTCTTCTTCTTTTAACCTTTCCTGGAGTTCTCGTTCCACTCTCCTTTCCTCTGCTTGTTTCTCTTCTCTCCTCGCTTCTGCTTTCCTTTCTTCTTCTGCTCTTTCCTTTTCTGCTTTCCTTTCTTCTTCTGCTCTTTCCTTTTCTGCTTTCCTTTCTTCTTCTTTTAACCTTTCCTGGAGTTCTCGTTCCACTCTCCTTTCCTCTGCTTGTTTCTCTTCTCTCCTCTCTTCTGCTTTCCTTTCTTCTTCTTTGATCCGTTCCTGGCTCCGTAATTGCAACTCCAGTTTCCGGAGCTCAACGTCTTCTGGTTCTTCGGGTAGCCACTCCCAGGCTAACTCGTCCCATGTTCCTAATCCCACCATAGATTGTATCACCGTGGCCTGCAACTCTGCCTTCCTCAAATTAGTTCGGACCTCCAAGTTAAAATGTTTGGCCAATTTCAAGAGGTCCGACTTTAGCAACGCTCGGAACTGTGCCTCACTCGGGGTTACCCCAAAGTTCTGTGCCACAAACGCCATGGTGCCTATCGTTAACACCTGTTAACCTTCACCCAAGACTTTACTCCAATTTCTCAAAAAAAAAAAATTACCAATTAATAATTAATTAATAATTTTTAATTAATAAAAAATTATTATTTTATTATTTTATACAATTTTAGATCCCGGACGGGCCCCCAATTCTGTTACGTGGTCCCCTCGGTGAATACCTGGTCTCGGTGACCCCCGGACCGTGAGAGGAACTTCGCCAGAAAGCTGTATTAAATATGCGCTTTCGCCACGCAATCCATATGAATTTCACCCCAGGAGACAACTGACGTTCAAGGATATATTTCAATGGGAATGACCATACAATTGCAATGACACAACCACGGAGATTTTCCCCGAGCAATCAACCATATACAACCATCAACAATTCCCAATTCACAAGCACTTTCCTATGAGTAAGATGGCCATCTTATATACGTGTGTCCCGGTGAGTACTCACGACACCCTTTCGGTCTCGGTCCCGCACAATGTCTCTGGGCCCCTCCTGACCAAGATGATGGTCGCCGTCACCGCACTCGGGCGGTAGAACGAACCCCGGGTGGACGTGTTTCCACCGGGCAGGTATCGTACCAAGCACCGAGGCTGCAGCCCCTCGTGGCCACGCGAAGCGGATACGGTAGAGCAAGCCAAACCCCACGCCGCTTGAAAGGCGCGTTAGGCCCCAATCGTGCGACCCGCACGCGTCTGTTTGGACGGTGCCGCGAACGAGGCCAGACGCGGGTTCGATGCACGGCCCCACGTCAACTTGACGTCTCCACCAGGCCGGTACACGTTCCGGTAATTCCTCTCGCCAGACAGGCTTCGGAACGCCGCTGTTTCACGCAGCGCCAGGTCGATCCCACCTTTTGTCGGAGCGGGGCGATGAAGAATAATAATCGTCCTTTTTTCCTCGTGTCGTTTTTTCTTCCGTTTCCGGTCACTTCCGTTTCCGGCCACTCCCTCAGAAGGGCTCCTGACCCTCCAACCACAACAACTACACAACAACTTAATATACTACACACGGATAAGCAAAGACCTGAATGGTAATTCACATACATTCACATAAATATGTAACAAATGGTTTTCAATTTTGTTTCACTGCCCGATAGGCAGAGAGTAATTTTTTAAAATCTCGCTCGTCTCTGCACATGTGCGATTGGGTCAACTTGAGAGCCAAATTACTGCTAAACTGCATGTTCGTTTTCTGATTCATGTTCTGATTCGTGTTTAACATGTAAAATTCAATTGCAATTAAGTTGTTCCTCGATCATATACTGACGCTTGTAGACAGACAGACAGACAGACAGACAGAAGTTAACCAATTGCTTAACCATGCTTTTTTGCTGTGCTCAGGGGGTAAAATGCAATTAAATAATGCAGGGGTAGAGCCCTGGGAGGACTCTGTTCCACTTTATGAAATCCACAGATAGAGATAACAACCAAACACACACAATTATGCAATAAATATATATTTGTCGTGGGTTTCCAATCCCCACCCCCGGAATGAGCACCTTGTCGAACTCGGACAGTGTACAAGAGGTTTATTATAGATAAGAATACATGCATGGGAGATGTTGGAGTATAAGCTAGTAACACCACATGTAACATCATAGTGACGTCATGGTCTTCTACAGCCGGCCCCAACATCTCAGCGAGCCACAACCCATAGTCGGCTTAATATACTTTCCTCAAGGACCAAGGAACTCAAAACAACATCCTTTGTTCCTCCATTCCCAAAGACACAGACTGCTGCCCCAAAGGAGAAACTGTACAAAGTTGACAGGTCAGTATAAGCCTCATTCGGAAAGAATGATTCACCAAGGCCAATCATGGGATATTGTGTCAACAGTTTTTCAAAGTCCGACAACCAGCCACCAGGGAAATAGGCCACAGTGTCTTTATCCTGGAACATTGCTGCCCCCTTCAGGATAGGGACTTGATGAAATCCCCTACATATACACTACATGACCAAAAGTATGTGGACACTCGAGCATCACACATGTCATTCTAAAATAATGGGCATTAATAACAGCCTCCACTCTTCTGGGAAGGCTTTCCACTAGATGTTGGAACATTGTTGTAGGGATTTGCTTCCATTCAGTCAAAAGAGCATAAGTAAGGTCAGGCACTGATGTTGGGTGAATAGGCCTGGCTCGCAGTCGGCGTTCCAATTCATCCCAAAGGTGTTCTATGGGGTTGAGGGCAGGGCTCTGTGCAGGCCAGTCAAGTTCTTCCACCCCGATCTCGACAAACCATTTGTGTATGGACCTCGCTTTGTGCACGGCGGCATTGTCATGCTGTAACAGGAAAGGGCCTTCCCCAAACTGTTGCCACAAAGTTGGAAGCACACAATTATCTAGAATATCATTGCATGCTTTAGCATTAAGATATCCCTTCACTGCAACTAAGGGGCCGAGCCCGAACCATGAAAAACAGCCCCAGACCATTATTCCTCCTCCACCAAACTTTACAGTTGGCACTATGCACTCTGGCAGGTAGCGTTCTCCTGGCATCCGCCACACCCAGATTCGTCCATCCGACTTCCAGATGGTGAAGCGTGATTCATCACGCCAGAGAACGCATTTCCACTGCTCCAGAGTCCAATTGCGGTGAGCTTTACACCACTCCAGCCAACGCTTGGTATTGTGCATGGTGATCTTAGGCTTGTGTGCGGCTGTTCGGCCATGGAAACCCATTTCATGGAGTTTCCGCCGAACAGATCTAGTGCTGACGTTGCTTCCAGAGGCAGTTTGGAACTCAGTAGTGATTGTTGCAACCAAGGACACACGATTTTTCCACGCTACGTGCTTCAGCACTCGGCGGTCCCGTTCTGTGAGCTTGTGTCGCCTACCACTTTGCGGCCGATCTGTTGTTGCTCATAGACGTTTCCACTTCACAATAACAGCACTTACAGTTGAACAGGGAAGCTCTAGCAGGGCAGAAATTTGACAAACTGACTTGTTGGAAAGGTGGCATCCTATGACGGTGCCACATTGAAAGTCACTGAGCTCTTCAGTACGGCCCATTCTACTGCCAATGTTTGTCTATGGAGATTGTATGGCTGTGTGCTTGATTATATATCCCTGTCAGCAATGGGTGGGGCTGAAACAGTTGAATACACGAATTATAAGGGGTGTCCGCATACTTTTGGTCATGTAGTGTATCTACAGTCATGTGAAAAAGTAAGTACACCCCATGTAAAGTTTTGACTTTCTCAACATATTTCAACATACAGCTATTTGATCTTCATTTCAACAATATTGATAGATAAAGGTGATATAATATAACAAATATCATGAAACATTTACATTTTGTAGTCCATTGTATAATTTAAATAAACATAAATGCAAATTTCGCATGTGGAAAAAGTAAGTACACCCTTGGCTCTAATAGGTGGTATTGCCCCCTTTGGCAGAAACAACCTCAAGTAGGCGTTTCTTATAACTGTCTACCAGTCTCTGACATCGACTGGGAGAAATTTCTGCCCACTCCTCCATGCAGAATTATTTCAGCTGTGCGATGTTTGAGGGGTTTCTTGCATGCACAGCTCGTTTCAAATCCCCCACAACATCTCGATGGGATTTAGATCCGGGCTTTGACTTGGCCATTCCAGAACCCTCCATTTCTTTCTTTTCAGCCATTCCTTGGTGGATGTACTGGTATGTTTAGGGTCATTGTCATGTTGCAAGGTCCACCTTCAGTTGAGCTTCAACTTTCCGACAGATGGCCTCACATTATCCTCAAGCACCCTCTGGTACAATGAAGAATTCATAGTGGATTATATGATGGTGAGCTGCCCAGGCCCTGATGCAGCAAAGCTGCCCCAAACCATAATATTTACACCACCATGCTTTAAAGTTGGTATCAGTTTCTTGTGGTCAAATGCTGTCTTTGGTTTTCGCCAAACATGTCTTCTGGTACTGTGGCCAAATAGCTCTACCGTTGACTCATCTGTCCAGAGCACATTGTTCCAGAAGTGCTGGTCTTTGCCTAGGTGTGCATTGGCAAACTTTAGTCTTGCCCTGATGTTCTTTCTGGACAGCAAAGGTTTCCTCCTGGCACACCTCCCATGTAGATCAAATTTGTGCATCCTCTTTCTCATGGTAGACTCATGCACTTTGACATCAACAGTGGCAAGAGCTACCTGTAGGTCCCGTGATGACATTCTGGGGGTTCTTAGAGACTTCTTTCAGAATCTTGCGGTCTGCTAACGGGCTGAACTTGCTGGGGCGGCCTGGCCTGAACAAGTTGGCAGTTGTTTGGAATCTCTCCACTTGGAGATGATCTTCCGGACAGTCGAATGATTGATTTCAAATTGTTTGGAGATCTTTTTAAATCCCTTCGCAGACTCGTAGGCATCTATAACCTTCTTTCTGAAGGCCTCAGGGAGCTCTTTTGATCTCGGCATGGTGACGCCGCACACTTCAACAACAAAGAGCAAACCAAACTAAATGTCTGAGGTTTAAATAAGACAGGTTCCTCCAAGATCCTCTCTAACGATGTTCTAATCATTTGCACCTGAGCTGGTGCACCTGATTCTAATTTTAGGTGTTTGAAGTAGTGATAAATGTAGGGGTGTACTTACTTTTTCCACATGCGAAATTTGCATTTGTGTTTATTTAAATTATACAATGGACTACAAAATGTAAATGTTTCATGATATTTATTATATTATATTGAAGGAGCAGCGCTCCAACGCGAGTCGAAAGAATTGACGCGACCAAAGACGGAATTCGTCCGAGTTGCTTTATTGAAACAAAACAGCTCAGGTATTCTGACAAGCCCATTTATCGGGCAGCAATATATATACACATTTATGCCGGGGCGTTTGCCCGGGAAAACCGAGACCGGGCATGCCCGGGTGTCAAGGGCGAGTCCTGGAAAGGCGAGTCTGGACATGCCCGGGCGTCCTGGACGCGGCCTGGCAAGTCGAGGCTGGGCGTGCCCGAGCGCTCTGGGCGAGCCATGGAAAGGTGAGAGCGGGCATGCCCGGACGCTCTGGGCGAGCCCTGGAAAGGCGAGAGCGGGCATGCCCGGGAAAGACGAGACCGGGCGTGCCCGGGAGGTTCGGGCGTGCCTGGGAACAGCGAGTCCGGGCATGCCCAGGAGAGGCGCGTCTGGGCCCGTCCGGACGAGCCCGGCATGGCGATCGCGCCCTGGCCGCGTCCTGGCAGGTGCAAGGCGATTGTGTACATTCAGCGGGAACCGCTACACACGCCCCTCCAGAATCGACCTGCACCGGCAGGGTCAATTTAAGGGGGGTCCGGATGACCCAGCCGAAGCGACCCCTGGAGGGTCGTGGGGGGGGGGGGTCCGATCCGGTGGTGGGTGGTCGAGCGGGGGGAACTGTGGACGGGGGGCGGCCTCGCCGCGGAGGAAGGGCCAACCGTGGTGGTCGGTCGACGTTCACGTGCGCCGGCTTGAGGCGGTCCACAGAGATCCGGTCTGACCGGCCGCCGACGTCGACGACGAAGGACTTGTCGCCCCGTCGCAGGACCCGGAAGGGCCCATTGTACGGCGGCCGGAGTGGCCCCCGGTGCGCGTCATGATGCACAAAGACGTACTCCGCTGTGCGAAGCGCCGGGGGGACGTAGGACTGGGGGCCACCGTGGCGGGACGTTGGCACAGGGGCAAATCGTCGGGCGGCCTCCTGGAGGTCCGAGCGCTGGTGTGCGGCGGACCAGGGACTGGTAGCATCGGGCACGAACTCGCCCGGGACGCGGAGTGGCTGGCCGTAGACGAGCTCGGCGGCGGACGCCCGGAGGTCCTCCTTGGGGGCCGTGCGGAGGCCCAAAAGGACCCACGGCAGCCGGTCGGTCCAACCGTCGTCCTGAAGGCCGGCCATGAGTGCGGCCTTCATGGAGCGGTGAAACCGCTCGCACAACCCGTTGGCTTGGGGGTGGTAGGCCGTGGTGCGGTCCAGCGTGACCCCCAACGAGCGGGCGACCGCGCCCCAAAGTTCAGACGTGTACTGTGGGCCGCGGTCGGACGAGATGTCCGCCGGTGCGCCGAAGCGCGCGACCCAGGTGGAGATGAACGCCTGCGCCACGTCGGCGGTGGTGGTGGAGGTGAGGGGCACGGCCTCCGGCCACCTGGTGGTCCTGTCCACCATGGTGAGCAGGTGGGTGAACCCCCGCGATGGGGGCAGGGGACCCACCAGGTCCACGTGGACGTGGTCGAAACGCCGTGCAGGCACGGTGAAAGGTGCTAGCGGGGCCTGGGTGTGGCGGTGGACCTTGGCCCGCTGGCAGGCCGTGCAGGCGTTGGCCCAGTCGCGGGCGTTCCGTCGAAGGCCGTGCCAGACGAAACCCGCCTACACCAGCTTCTGAGAAGCTTTCCGGCCCGGGTGAGAAAGGCCGTGGATGGAGGCGAAGATGCGGCGCTGCCAGGAAACGGGCACGATGGGGCGCGGCTGGCCCTGGGAGACGTCGCAGAGCAGGACGGTGCCCGCGAAGGGGATGTCGGCCAGGCGGAGGCCCGTGTCCGCCACCCGGAGGGCCTGCACCGAGGTGTCGGTGGTCTGGTCGGCCGCCATGAGCGCGAAGTCCACGCCGAGGTGGACCGCGTTCGCGCTGGCCCAAGAAAGACAGTCAGCCACGGCGTTGTCTTTGCCGGCGACGTGCCGGATGTCCGTGGTGAATTCCGACATGGCGGAGAGGTGGCGCTGCTGGCGGGCCGACCACGGCTCCGTGACTTTGGCCATCGCGTAGACCAACGGCTTGTGGTCGACGAAAGCTGTGAACGGGCGGCCCTCCAGGAGGTGTCGGAAATGGCGAACGGCCAGGAATAGACCGAGCAGCTCGCAGTCGAACGTGCTGTATTCTAACTCGTTCGGCCGGAGTTGCCGGCTGAAAAAAGCGAGTGGCTGCCAAACCCCGTCCACCCATTGTTCATGGACGGCACCCACCGCGTAGTTGGAGGCGTCCGTAGTGAGGGCGATGGGCGCGTTGAGCACCGGGTGAGCCAGCAGCGTTGCGTCGGCGAGGGCCCGTTTGGCGCTCGCGAAGGCCGCGTCCATGGTCGCGGACCAAACGATGTCATGCTTGGCCGGCTTGCCCCGGAGGGCCTCGTAAAGGGGCCGCATGAGCTGAGCAGCGCGGGGCACGAATCGGTGATAAAAATTCACCATGCCGAGGAACTCTTGTAGGGCCTTGATGGAACGGGGACGCGGGAACGTGGTGATGGCCTCGACCTTGGTCGGCAGCGGCACGGCCCCGGTCTTGGTGATGCGGTGGCCCAAAAAGTCAACGGTTGTCGTGCCGAAGTGGCATTTGGCCGGGTTGACAATTAAGCCATGCTCGCTGAGGCGACCGAACAGTGTTCGGAGGTGGAGGAGGTGCTCGGCGCGGGACGTGCTGGCAACGAGGATGTCGTCCAGATAGACGAAAAGAAATGGCAGGTTGCGCAGCACGCCGTCCATTAAGCGCTGGAACGCCTGGCCCGCAATCTTGAGGCCAAACGGCATCCTCAAAAATTCGAACAGGCCGAACGGCGTGATGACGGCCGTCTTCGGGGCGTCGGCCGCCCGGACAGGTACCTGGTGGTATCCCCGTATCAGGTCAATTTTGGAAAATATGACCCGTCCCGCCAAACGGGCGGAAAAGTCCTGGATGTGCGGGATCGGGTACCTGTCGGGGGTAGTCGCCACACGGGCGCCATCCGCCCCCCGGCTTTGGCACGATGTGCAGTGGTGAGGCCCACGCGCTATTGGAGCGCCGCATGATGCCGAGGTGCTCCAACGCGTCGAACTCGGCCTTTGCCACGGCGAGCTTGGCCGGGTCGAGGCGGCGGGCCCTGGCGTAGACCGGCGGGCCCGTAGTGGGTATGTGGTGCTCGATCCCATGCCGCACTGCGACGGCCGAAAACGTCGGCTGCGTGAGGGCCGGGAATTCCGCGAGCAGGCGAGCGAACTCGTTCGCCGTCGGGAGGGCGCACACTAGTTCGGTCGGCGCGGAGCTGCTCATCGTGCACGCCAGGGAGCTGAAGGTCTCGGCGTTGACAAGGCGACGTCGTTTGACGTCGACCAGCAGCGCGTGCGCGCAGAGGAAGTCGGCGCCCAGCAAAGCCATGGGGACGCAGGCGGTCACAAAGGTCCACTGAAAGTGCTGGCTGCCGAAGCAGAGGGTGATGTCGCGCAGGCCGAAAGTGCGTATGGCCGAGCCATTAGCAGCGACCAAAGAGGGGCCGCAAATGGCGTCCCGCCTGTCCTGCTCGGAGGCGGGTATGACGCTCAGTTGGGCGCCGGTGTCACAAAGGAAATGCCGCCCGGACACTTTGTCCCGAATAAAAAGCAAGTTGCCCGAGTGGCCGGCACTCATGGCTGGGAATGAACGCCGGCCCAGCCGTTTCCCGACTTGCCGAAAGTGCACGGGGGTCGGCACGTCCGAGCCTTGTGTCCGAACCTGGCGTGGTAATAACACCACGCCTGGTCAGGTGGAGGCCCCGGCCGTCGTGTCGGAAGCGGTCGGCGTGGCGTGGCGGCCGCCAGTTCGGCCTCCAACCGCGCAGGGCGCTCGGGCGTCGCCTCGGACGGCGGCAGGCTCCAGGTAGCCGCGCCGATGTGTTGGCCCGCCGAGGAGATCTTATCCGCTTCCCTGGCGAGGGCGCGGGGATCGTTGATCGACGTGCCAGCCAGGGCGAGGCGTACCGGGTGAGGCAGCTGGCGAAGGAACAGCTCGCGGAACAGAAAATCCGGAGAGTGCTCACCGAGCAACGAGAGCATATAGTCCATGCGCTCGGACGGGTGCGTGTCGCCGAGCTCGGGCAGGTCGAGCAGGCGCCGTGCGCGTGCCGCCGATGAGAGGGCGAAAGCGTCGAGGAGGAGCGTCTTCAGCGCGTCATACTTGTCAGCAGCCGGCGGGTGCTCGAGGAGGCTCAGGGCGCGGGCCGCGGTGGCGGAACCGAGCGCTGCCATGACGTGGTGGAAGCGGGTGTCGTCCGCGGTGATGCCTCGCAGGGCGAACTGGGAGTCCGCCTGGGCGAACCAAACAGCCGCGTGAGCCTCCCAGAAGGTAGGCAGTTTAAGAGTCACTGCCGTGTCCATGTCGGTAGGTCACCAGTGAAGGAGCAGCGCTCCAACGCGAGTCGAAAGAATTGACGCGACCAAAGACGGAATTCGTCCGAGTTGCTTTATTGAAACAAAACAGCTCAGGTATTCTGACAAGCCCGTTTATCGGGCAGCAATATATATACACATTTATGCCGGGGCGTTTGCCCGGGAAAACCGAGACCGGGCATGCCCGGGTGTCAAGGGCGAGTCCTGGAAAGGCGAGTCTGGACATGCCCGGGCGTCCTGGACGCGGCCTGGCAAGTCGAGGCTGGGCGTGCCCGAGCGCTCTGGGCGAGCCCTGGAAAGGCGAGAGCGGGCATGCCCGGACGCTCTGGGCGAGCCCTGGAAAGGCGAGTCTGGACATGCCCGGGCGTCCTGGACGCGGCCTGGCAAGTCGAGGCTGGGCGTGCCCGGGCGCTCTGGGCGAGCCCTGGAAAGGCGAGAGCGGGCATGCCCGGGAAAGACGAGACCGGGCGTGCCCGGGAGGTTCGGGCGTCCCTGGGAACAGCGAGTCCGGGCCCGTCCGGACGAGCCCGGCATGGCGATCGCGCCCTGGCCGCGTCCTGGCAGGTGCAAGGCGATTGTGTACATTCAGCGGGAACCGCTACAATATCACCTTTATCTATCAATATTGTTGAAATGAGCATCAAATAGCTGTATGTTGAAATATTTTGAAAAAGTCAAAACTTTACATGGGGTGCACTTACTTTTTCACGTGACTGTATATATCCACGTATTTTACATATTTTATGGGGGACCTCCACCAATGAAAGATAATTTTGGATGGTGACAGGACCCTTAACTGTAGTAACTGGAATTTTTTTTTTTTTTAACATTTAATGTGTGCATGATCAGTTGAGTGAAAAGTTTCCAACAGCACGAGCTAATATGCGTGATTTAGCAATTTTATTCACTCAAACAAGCTCACTTAATTAATTTAGTCTTGTTTGCTTACCTTTACAGCCTTCGTTTACTTGTTTCATTCATTTCACATGATTCACGAGTCATATTGGCGTTAGCCAATTTGTATTTACATGTCGACAGACATGGTGCTTACCTCCATGTCTAAATGCGCTTACCTCCATGTACAACTCGACACAAGAGAAGGCATTTTGACAAAATAAGTACAAGTAATATATAATTATTGTGAAAAAGTCTGCATTATAAATCAACGAGAACGGCACCTGTAGAGCATGTAGTCTGTCACACGTGTTCATTGTGAGCAAAAATATAATTAACGGAACACGACTATTTTGTCCCACTGCTATTATGGCTTCTATTATAAAATCATAAAAGGCAGTGTGTGTGTCTCCTCCATAACTCCACAGCCATGAAACCTAGCGGCCCCAAACTTTGCATGCATACCTCTCGACCTCCAAGGGACATTAATGAAAACTGGGTGGAGTGGGTGGTTGGTGTATTTTTGAAGATCATTTCCACGAACAGGCTTAACCTTGGTCAGCCTGCATTCAGGTCGCTCAGCTTAGGGTCTTAATTCTGCCATTTTGTCTACTCAACTTAAGTATGCCTTGCTTCAGAACAGGTCGGTTTCTGTACAATAAAGCTTCATATGTATGAATGGTAATATCGATGATCTTCATACCTATGAATCGCTGCATTCCTGTATACATTGCAATGCTTTGCAATGTATACCAGTGTTCATGCCTTTATTTAATTAAAAAAATTAAAAGATGGAGAATCTCTTCACCTGAACCGAATTTCAAAATTCTAGTTGCGGAATTGTCCCCAGTAGCAGTTCCGACTATTAAATAAGTGTTCATTTGTCTAATTCGGACATTGTGGGACACTCCGGGCATCTCAACAGTATTGTTGGAGTGCTTGCTTGAGTGCTTAAGCTGCTTGGCGAGCACTCCACAAGCAGCTGGGTAATGAAACACCAGGGCTGAGTTACCAGTGCAGTGTTCTTAAAACGGTACTTGGTGGAGAGCATACCTCCACCATGCTGAACAGTTTACGTTGTCTATCCACTGATAGGCCAGTTCTGGATTCAGGCTTTTTTTTTTTCTTTTTTTTTTGTATACAAGATAGAGGCTCATGAAAGAGCTAACATTAATCACACAAAGAGTCAAAACCGACAAACAAAACACAAAAAACAAGGGGAGCGGCAGACAAGATGGGGAGAGAGGGGGAAGGACACAAACACAACATTTGAGAGCAGGGACATCGGGAGGACTTGGGGGGTGGTGGGAGAGGTATAAAACATATGAACACTGCAAGGACTCTGGGGTGAATTACCGGGGGTAGAAAAGATCAAGGTTTTGGATGGGGGAAGATGAGATGGTGGTGAACAGCTGTTTTAAAGACCTGGAGGGAGGAGTGGGATTGAAGGGAGTGGGGGAGTTTGTTCCAGAGGCGGGAGAAAAGGGGAATGAAAGAGTGAAGGTGAGCAGAGAGCCTAGATTTTGGCAGTTTAACCATAAGAGGGTTGCAGGCAGATCTTGTGCGACCTGCAGGAATATTGGGGGGACAGAGCACAGAGAGAGCAGGGGGAGCAAGGCCGGAGAGGAGTCGGTAGAAGACAGAAAGACCACCAACCTGCCTGCGGTGAGTGAGTGAAAGGCCCTCGGTGTTGACTTCATCGCAGGAGATTCGAATGATTCGGAAAGCTTTGGCCTCAACAGCGTGAAGCCGAGCTAGGTGTGAGGCAGGAGCACCAGCCCAGAGGGGGGAACAGTATTCCATTGAGCTGCAGATGAAAGCCTTGTATGTATGTGTTGAGGAGCTCAGGTGTGCCAAGGAAGGACTTCGCACGATGGAGGATGCCCAGTCGGCGACTGGCTTTGGAGGCCAGCTTGGAAATGTGGTTTTCCCAAGAAAGATCATGGCAGATAGTGAGACCCAAAAGCTTGAGCGACATAACTTCTTGGAGAGGATTGTTGAGAAAGTAGATGGGAGGGTTTTCCAGTCGGTCCTTTTGGAGAGACATTGTAAGAGTGTGAGATTTGTCAGGATTGAAAGACATGTTCCACTTGTTTGACCAGTCTGTGATTTTGTCCAGGTCTGCAGAGAGTGAGGAGGCTGCAGACTGCCGATCTGAGGGATGAGGAATGGAGCGGCAGATAGTGGAGTCATCAGCAAAGAGATAGAGAGGATTTTCCAGAGAGTCGGAGAGATCATTGATGAAGACCAGAAATAGCACAGGGCCCAGAACACTACCTTGGGGAACTGCAGCCAGAACAGGAAGGGGAGATGAGAGAAATCCATTCAGGGCCACACGTTGCCTATGACCAGAGAGGAAGTCCGCAAGCCATGAGTGGAGATTTCCATGAATACCATAGGAGGAGAGTTTGGTGAGCAGAGCTGGGTGCCAGACCATATCGAAGGCACGTGATATGTCAAGTGAGACAGCTCTGATTTCCTGTTTGGCATTGAGGACCTCCATCCATTGTTGAGACAGCAGAAGCAACATGTCCAGAGTAGAATGACCTGGTCTGAATCCAAGTTGATGATCAGAGATCAAGCCATTGGAGAAGAGGAAGGATTTGATATCCAAAGCAATGATGGATTCCATGACTTCGCTGATGATTGGAAGCAGGCTGATTGGTCTGTAGTTGCAAGGGTCTGTTTTTGCACCTTTTTTGTGTAAAGCGGTAATGTTTGCTGATTTCCAATATGCTGGCAGATGACCTTGAGCAAAACAGAGGGTGAAAAGAACAGAGAGAGGGTGAGATAGAGCGTCAGAGCAAGATTTTACGACCCGTGGGCTGATGCCATCTGGTCCAGTTGCAGAATCAGAGTCGAGGTTTGATAAAAAATTTCTCCACCTTGTCAGGAGAGAAGGACACAGAGTCCAGGAGCAGTTGGGTTCGACTGGGAAAGGTGGGAACAGAGAGAGATGGGTTTGGGACACAAGATTTTGAGGCAAACACAGAGTTGAGGCATTCGGCTTTTCTAAAAAAGTGTTCTTGTTCTTTCTTGTTCCTTTCTAAAAATCGAATTGGCTTGTTCTTTTCACTTACCAAACCCATTCACCAAGTTTTTCAATAGGTCGTCCACAACTTTTTGAAATATCATGCTAAATATTGTTTTTGGCCCTATCACTCAAAAGTGAAGAATCACTTGAAAAATAAAAAATTATCCAATCTGGATCCGTATTCGAATCTTCACCAAAATCTAATGTCTGTCCAACATATGCAACCTCCCCACCAAAGTTTGTTCGAATCCGTCCATAACTTTTTGAGTTATCCTGTTCACAAAAAAACAAACAGAGAGGGGTGAAAACATAACCTCCATCCACCTTTGGTGGTGGAGGTAAATATCAAGGAAATTTAAAGGTTACGTTTTTGTGTTTTGTGTAATGCTGGCTTACCTTTACGGTCTGGAGATGGTGGCACTGGCAAATAGGCAACAACAGAGGTTGTAGTTCTGTGAGAAAAGCGGGGTCAAGAGGATTGTGGGAGTAAAGAGGGTGGATAGAAGGAGAATGGATGAACTGAGGGCGGAGGAGATTGGTGTGCAAGTACAGTCACGTGAAAAAGTAAGTACACCCCATGTAAAGTTTTGACTTTTTCAAAATATTTCAACATACCAGTTGAGTACCAGTTCACTGGTAATTCCCTGTTTGTCGTTAAAGGCGGCAAAAAGGGTTGGCGTCAGGAAGGGCATCCGGCCGTAAGACATTGCTTCAAAAAGGGGCCCAAAAAACAACAACAACCACGGTTCCCGAAAAAGGCCAACCCCCGCTTTGCGGGGAAAAATGGCCTCTAAAGGTGGTTATATATATATTTTTTATATACAGCTATTTGATGCTCATTTCAACAATATTGATAGATAAAGGTGATATAACGAAACAAATATCATGAAACATTTACATTTTGTAGTCCATTGTATAATTTAAATAAACACAAATGCAAATTTCGCATGTGAAAAAGTAGGTACACCCCTACATTTATCACTACTTCAAACACCTAAAATTAGAATCAGGTGCACCAGATCAGGTGCAAATGAATAGAACATCGTTGGAGAGGATCTTGGAGGAACCTGTTTTATTTAAACCTCAGACATTTAGTTTGGTTTGCTCTTTGTTGTTGAAGTGTGCGGCGTCACCTTGCCTAGATCAAAGGAGCTCTCTGAGACCTCCAGAAAGAAGGTTATAGATGCCTACGAGTCTGGGAATGGATTTAAAAAGATCTCCAAACAATTTGAAATCAATCATTCGACTGTCCGGAAGATCATCTACAAGTGGAGAAGATTCCAAACAACTGCCAACTTGTTCAGGCCAGGCCGCCTCAGCAAGTTCAGCCCGAGAGCAGACCGCAAGATGCTGAAAGAAGTCTCGAAGAACCCCAGAATGTCATCACGGGACCTACAGGTAGCTCTTGCCACTGTTGATGTCAAAGTGCATGAGTCTACCATTAGAAAGAGGCTGCACAAATTTGATCTACATGGGAGGTGTGCCAGGCGGAAACCTTTGCTGTCCAGAAAGAACATCAGGGCAAGACTAAAGTTTGCCAATGAACACCTAGGCAAAGACCAGCACTTCTGGAACAATGTGCCCTGGACAGATGAGTCAAAGGTAGAGCTATTTGGCCACAGTACCAGAAGACATGTTTGGCGAAAACCAAAGACAGCATTTGACCACAAGAACCTGATACCAACTGTAAAGCATGGTGGTGGAAATATTATGGTTTGGGGCAACTTTGCTGCATCAGGGCCTGGGCAGTTCACCATCATAGAATCCACTACGAATTCTTCATTGTACCAGAGGGTGCTTGAGGATAATGTGAGGCCATCTGTCGGAAAGTTGAAGCTCAACCGAAGGTGGACCTTGCAACATGACAATGACCCTAAACATACCAGTAAATCCACCAAGGAATGGCTGAAAAGAAAGAAATGGAGGGTTCTGGAATGGCCAAGTCAAAGCCCGGATCTAAATCCCATCGAGATGTTGTGGGGGATTTGAAACGAGCTGTGCATGCAAGAAACCCCTCAAACATCGCACAACTGAAATAATTCTGCATGGAGGAGTGGGCAAAAATTTCTCCCAGTCGATGTCAGAGACTGGTAGACAGTTATAAGAAACGCCTTGTTGAGGTTGTTTCTGCCAAAGGGGGCAATACCACCTATTAGAGCCAAGGGTGTACTTACTTTTTCCACATGCGAAATTTGTATTTATGTTCATTTAAATTACTAGGACGTGCCCGTACGTGGGTGCCCGTACGTGCGTGCAAAAAAACATGCGTGCAAACAACAACAAAAAAAAACTTTGAAACCACGTGGCAGTAACGACCACAGAACCCCCCCCTCTATTTACATGAAATGGTTTGGTCCATTCGCAACGACCACAGAACCCCCCCCTCTATTTACATGAAATGGTTTGGTCCATTCGCAAAGCCAAAGCGAACGGCGAACGGCTAAATCGCCATAGCTCGGTAACTACTTGTCCGATTAATATGAAACCTTGAAAAGGCACATCCTCGGTTCCCCAGCAATATACCTGGCAAGTTTCAAGTATATCGGACCCGTGGTTGTCGAGAAACAGCGGTCACAGACACACAGACACACAGACACACATACACACAGAGATTACTGGAATTATAGATAGACTAGGACGTGCCCGTACGTGGGTGCCCGTACGTGCGTGCAAAAAAGCATGCGTGCAAACAACAACAACAAAAAAAAACTTTGAAACCACGTGGCAGTAACGACCACAGAACCCCCCCCCCCTCTATTTACATGAAATGGTTTGGTCCATTCGCAACGACCACAGAACCCCCCCCCCCCCCCCTCTATTTACATGAAATGGTTTGGTCCATTCGCAAAGCCAAAGCGAACGGCGAACGGCTAAATCGCCATAGCTCGGTAACTACTTCTCCGATTAATTTCAAACCTTGAAAAGGCACATCCTCGGGTCCCCAGCAATATACCTGGCAAGTTTCAAGTATATCGGACCGGTAGTTGTCGAGAAACAGCGGTCACAGACAAACACACACACACACACACACACACACACACACACACACACACACACACACACACAGACACACACACACACAGAGATTACTGGAATTATAGATAGAAGATAGATACAATGGACTACAAAATGTAAATGCTTCATGGTATTTGTTGTATTTTATCACCTTTATCTATCAATATTGTTGAAATGAAGATCAAATAGCTGTATGTTGAAATATGTTGAAAAAGTCAAAACTTTACATGGGGTGTACTTACTTTTTCACGTGACTGTAAGTATGCTTAACAGGGAGATTGGTGAAATGCTGGCTGGACACGGTGTGGATGGGGAAAGAGGCAATGGCAAAGAAAGCGGACAGGTTGAGGGAGCAGGTAGGAGGAAAAGAGGAAGGCCACGGTATATAATATATACATTTCGGAGAGATTAACTGTGTGGATCTGAAGTGAAATGATATGAAAATGAAAGAATAAGTAACTAATGATTCAAATAGGTAGATGTTTCATTGAGATTGTCGTTATGTATGCAACTCGCAAAGGTAGGGTTAATTTTTAATAACCGGTCTGGATCTGGTATCATTGTTCTGCACACCTCCTCGAGTACAAGAATGATCAATATATGGGTTAATTTAGCGATAGTAATTACAAAGATCCAAACGCTCGGTTGGTTTTGTATTGAGATCATAGCGAGACAGCCGTCAAAACCATCATAGGTTGTGGTGTGCATTGTTGATTTTTAATGTATACTCGTGTAAGAGCTAACACATACAACATATAATAAAGGGAACAGGAGATAAGAGAGGGACAGAGAGGGAAGCACAACAACAGTAGGGAGAAGGGACATCGGGAGATCTGTGGAAGGGAGAGGGCTGAGGTGGGGTAGGTGGGATAAACAAGATGGACACTACAGGGACTTTCAGGAAAGAAAACGGAATTTGACGGAGGTGGGTTTGGGGTGGATTAACAGGGGTAGAAAAGATCAAGGTTTTGGATGAGGGAAAAAAAGAGATGGTGTTGAACAGTTGTTTTGAAGACCTGGAGGGAGGAGAGAGATTGAAGAGAGTGAGGGAGATTGTTCCAGAGGTGGGAACAAAGAGGAATGGGAGAGTGAAGGTGAGCAGAGAGTCTTGATTTTGGCAGTTTAACCATTTAAGGGGGTTGCAGGCAGATCTTGTGTGTGCTGCAGGAATATTTGGGGAGCAGAAAACAGACAGAGCAAGTCCGGAGAGGAGTTGGTAGAAGACAGAAGAAAGACCACATACCTGTCTGCGGTGAGAGAGAGAAAGGCCCTCAGAATTAGCTTCATCGCGGGAGAATCCAATGATGCTGAAAGCTTTGGTTTCTACAGCGTGAAGCCGAGCCAGGTGTGAGGCAGGTGCACCAGTTTGTGGTGAGGAGCTCAGGTGTGCCAAGGAAGGACTTCGCACGAGGGAGGATTCCCAGTCGGTGACTGGCTTTGGAGGCCAGATTGGAAATGTGGTTTTCCCAAGAAAGATCATGGCAGATATAGTCTTGGTTCATGGCAAATTTTGGTTAATGATATAAGCTAATCAGATGTCCACAAGCACGATTCAGATGTCCACAAGCACGATTCAGATGTCCACAAGCACGATTCAGATGTCCACAAGCACGATTCAGATGTCCACAAGCACGATTCAGATATCCACAAGCACGATTCAGATGTCCACAAGCACGATTCAGATGTCCACAAGCACGATTCAGATGTCCACATGCACGATTCAGATGTCCACAAGCACGATTCAGATGTCCACAAGCACGATTCAGATATCCACAAGCACGATTCAGATATCCACAAGCACGATTCAGATGTCCACAAGCACGATTCAGATGTCCACAAGCACGATTCAGATGTCCACAAGCACGATTCAGATGTCCACAAGCACGATTCAGATGTCCACAAGCACGATTCAGATGTCCACAAGCACGATTCAGATGTCCACAAGCACGATTCAGATGTCCACAAGCACGATTCAGATGTCCACAAGCACGATTTAGATATCCACAAGCACGATTCAGATGTCCACAAGCACGATTCAGATATCATCCACAAGCACGATTCAGATATCCACAAGCACGATTCAGATGTCCACAAGCACGATTCAGATATCCACAAGCACGATTCAGATGTCCACAAGCACGATTCAGATGTCCACAAGCACGATTCAGATATCCACAAGCACGATTCAGATGTCCACAAGCACGATTCAGATATCCACAAGCACGATTCAGATGTCCACAAGCACGATTCAGATGTCCACAAGCACGATTCAGATGTCCACAAGCACGATTCAGATGTCTACAAGCACGATTCAGATATCCACAAGCACGATTCAGATATCCACAAGCACGATTCAGATGTCCACAAGCACGATTCAGATATCATCCACAAGCACGATTCAGATATCCACAAGCACGATTCAGATGTCCACAAGCACGATTCAGATATCCACAAGCACGATTCAGATGTCCACAAGCACGATTCAGATGTCCACAAGCACGATTCAGATATCCACAAGCACGATTCAGATGTCCACAAGCACGATTCAGATATCCACAAGCACGATTCAGATGTCCACAAGCATGATTCAGATATCCACAAGCACGATTCAGATGTCCACAAGCACGATTCAGATGTCTACAAGCACGATTCAGATGTCCACAAGCACGATTCAGATGTCCACAAGCACGATTCAGATGTCCACCAGCACGATTCAGATGTCCACAAGCACGATTCAGATGTCCACAAGCACGATTCAGATGTCCACAAGCACGATTCAGATGTCCACAAGCACGATTCAGATGTCCACAAGCACGATTCAGATGTCCACAAGCACGATTCAGATGTCCACAAGCACGATTCAGATGTCCACAAGCACGATTCAGATATCCACAAGCACGATTCAGATGTCCACAAGCACGATTCAGATATCCACAAGCACGATTCAGATGTCCACAAGCACGATTCAGATGTCCACAAGCACGATTCAGATGTCCACAAGCACGATTCAGATATCCACAAGCACGATTCAGATGTCCACAAGCACGATTCAGATATCCACAAGCACGATTCAGATGTCCACAAGCACGATTCAGATGTCCACAAGCACGATTCAGATGTCCACAAGCACGATTCAGATGTCCACAAGCACGATTCAGATGTCCACAAGCACGATTCAGATATCCACAAGCACGATTCAGATGTCCACAAGCACGATTCAGATATCCACAAGCACGATTCAGATGTCCACAAGCACGATTCAGATGTCCACAAGCACGATTCAGATGTCCACAAATGTAAGCTCAGTTTCCATCCAATGATGTATCTGATTAATTCGTTGTATTGTCATTATTCACTGGACAGATCCAAAGAGTGGTCCGCCACCAACTGATCTGGCCAGTATGTGTGGCGATTTAGCTTGGTTATATCATGCAGTCCTCGAGTTGTTGAGTATCAACGTTTTATTAACAAGATGAAACTTTAAAGATCCATCAGTATTCACGTGTTGATGTACAAATGGCTCACGTGTTGATGTCTGTTGAACATTTCAAAATCTTGCAAGAATAATGGTGGGTTATAAAGATTAAAAAGTAATTATGTGATATAACAGAGTCTGGAAGGGCAAAGGTTGAAATTAATGTAGAAGTAATTACTTTTCAAGATGAAAAAGAAGTAAGTATGACTCAAGGAGCTATGAAAAGGGCCATAGTTGGAAAAATTATTCATGGTAATGTGAGAATGGAGGCAAAAATGTATTAAGAATATTATTCGTTAGAAACCACTGATAGCCTTTACAAATTATGACACACCTAGGTCATTCCTTGACAAGTACCCGAATCTGGTCCATGATCCTTATGAATGATACATTATTCATGGCACTCAAAAACCCAAAGTGCATCCTTAATGATAAGGTGGATTGAAAGGTCTTTTCTTCTGCTGGTTCGTAGTTTTTCTTGAATTGCTTGATGTTTCTCGACTTCCTTAAATATATGTACAGTTTGATTATTGCTGCAGCTGTGCACCCTCTCGAGTTGGATCTTATCATGTTCTTGTCGGTAAACCATTTATTAACCTGTCCCGTGCGCAGCAGGAGACGGGGTTTTGTAATCACTGCTGTGTGTCTGTCTGTCTGTCTGTCCGTGTCTGTCTGTGTGCGTCTTTCTGGGCCGTAACCTGTTTACCATTTGAGTTTTGTCATCAAGGTTTCACCAAACCCTTATTATTATAATACGGAGAAGGCAAATTAATAATTTTGTCAGAAGTTCAAACGGTCAAAGGTCAGCGTCACATAAAAGCATTAATTTTCATCCAATTGACCTGAAATTTAAATTTACCATTTGAGTTTTGTTCACACATGTTAAACAAAGCTTTATTATGCTAATATGGAGAAGCCAAATTAATATATATTTTTTCAAAGGTCAAAAGGTTAAAGGTCAGCATTACCTAAACTCATACATTTTCATCCAATTGACCTCAAATTAAAATTTACCATTTGAGTTTTGTCATCAAAATGTCAGCAAAGCTTTATTATGAGGATATCGTGAAGGCAAATTAATAATTTGGTCAAAAGGTCAAAGGTCAGCGTCACCTAAAATCGTCAATTTTGCTGAAATTGCCCTGAAAATTCTTAAGATTGACCTGAAATTAAAATAATTTGCATATTGGGTCACTGAATTGGTTCACTAATGAAAAGGTCGGAGTCGATTGTTTGTTTGTTTTCAGATCAAAAAGCCAAAGATCAAAGTTGCATAAAATCATCAATTTTCATCCAATTGATTTGAAATGTTAAGAATTTTCATATTGGGTCAGAATTAGTTCACCATTCAAAAGCCAGAAGGTGTTTATTTTTTTTTTAGATCTAAAGCTCAAAGGTCAAGGCTGCATAAAATCATCAGTTTTGTATTTCTTTTTTTATACTGTTTACAAAGGGATGCAGGCGGGCTTTGCATTTTCAGATGCGTTATAGTTTCATTCATTTTTTTCAAATTGATTTTGAAGGAGAGTTAGTTCAGTGTACAGTATGGCAAGCTCATCACCTGCACCATCATCCCTCTTTCCAACCGGTGTAATCGTCGATCAGTCAGTCTGGGTCACATGTTCAGTGTCCTGGATGTCAAAACCAGAGGGCTTTCTGCCTGACGGTATAGCTAGCACTTTCAAATGAAAGAGGTTCAATATGTTGAACAAAAGGACAGCGAAGGACTATACTCTCACGTGACCGATGGCTGATTAACAAGGCCAAACATCATGGAGCTTTCCGAGAGCTGACATGGCCGACAAGTCATTAACTCACGGTTTGCTGGATGGGAAATTACATATGTAATTCGTAGATTTTACGACCAAGGAACACTAGGTGTGATGCCAAAGGGGTTGAAAGGATAAACTAATCATGTTCATGGGGCTGGCAGGATGTTGTAGATGTATGTACGCTAACCTCTGAGCTGTCTAGTCTGGGTTTGAATCTCGACCTAGCTGTTGTATTAACTGTAATTCATGAGTGATATCGTTTTCGCATGTATGGGTTTCACATGTCGGGTGATGTCGATGTGTATGCGCTCCCTCAGATTGGCGTTAAATTGCGTGACTCATCTGCCAGCATTAGTTGGTGGACGTTAAAGATCCAAAGATGCTGTCCTTCGCGAAGAGCAGACTAGTTGTTGCCAACACCATGACCAAATCCAAATTCCTGCTCTAATCTATAGGGGTAGCACATCAACCGCATCACTTCACCTCTGCCAGAGCTAATCTAAACTCACAGCCATGTGCTGCATATGAATAAATCAACTGGCTCATTATTGTGTTGTCGACAATTCCATGTCAGAGCATCTCTGAACAGCAGGTTCTGAGCAATAGTTATGTCTGAAGGCGAAGAGAGCGAGGGCGGGAGAGGGAGAGAAAGAGAGAGAGGAGAGGGGAGGGGAGGGGAGGGGAGGGGGGAGGTGAGGTGAGGGGAGGGGAGGGGGGAGGTGAGGTGAGGAGAGGGGAGGAGAGGGCAGGGGAGGGGGGAGGTGAGGTGAGGAGAGGGGAGGGGAGGGTACAGAGGAGAGGGGAGGGGAGGGGAGGGAAGAGGTGAGGAGAGGAGAGGGGGGGAGAGGAGAGAGGTGAGGAGAGGGGAGGGGAGAGTAGAGGAGAGGAGAGGAGAGAGAGAGAGAGAGGGACACAGACAGAGACACAGGGGACAGGAGAGAGAGAGAGGAGAGAGAGAGAGAGAGAGAGAGAGAGAGAGAAAGAAAGAAAGAAAGAAAGAAAGAAAGAAAGAAAGAAAAAGAGAAAGAAAGAAAGAAAAGAGGAGAGAGACAGACAGAGACAGACACACACAGAGACAGTAAAGACCTCCAATAGTTCTGGGCCTAATAAGGGCCAAAAGGATTTATAAAACTCTATTGGGAGGCTGTCTAATCCAGGAGATTTACCAGTAGGTAGAGAAGCAAGGGAAAGTGTAAGCTCTTCCAAGGAAAGTAAGGAGCCAAGCTGATCCCTTTGAGCAGCACTTAGCATGGGCAAGTCAGATGTGAAATAACTTATCACGTCATGGTCAACGTCATGTGCCATAAACAAGCCTTAAAAGAAGTTATAACCCTCCCTCTTTATATTATATTGTGACGTCACAGTGTTACCAGTTTGGAGCTTTCAGGTTTCAATTTGCCTTTTATTGGTAGTCTTTTTATCAAAATGGGAGAAACTTTAGTCGGTGCATCTAAATTATATAGCTGATCCATCCGTAGACGGACCATTGCACCTTTCGCTTGGTATTCGACTACATTGTTTAGTAGAGTCTTCTTTTTCAGTAGCAAATGGTTATTTGTTATCTTGGGGTTATTTGCCACATCAGTTTGTAACCTCATTATTTCTTTTTCTTGTGCAAACCTCTCCCTTTTTACACTAAAAGAAGAGAAATAATTAAACTGTTGGCAAAAGACAGCGATCTGTGCCTTAGCATAGTCCCACCATAATATCGGGTTATCAAAATTATTCTTTCTTTCTTTGAGGCTAATCCAAAACACGTTGAAAGCTTCACAAAAAGCAGCATTTTCCAGCAACAAGACATTGAACTTCCAATATGGACTGCCATGTTGCTGCAGAGCAAGCTTAAAGGACAAAGTTACAGCCAGGTGATCAGAGAAAAGAGAAGGCATGATACCAGATTTCAATATATTGTCAAGCATTACAGTATTGACATAAATTCTGTCTAACCTGGCTAGAGTGTGTATCTGAGACGTACATCGAGACCAAGTAAACTGCCGTTGCATAGGGTGTTGAATACACCAGACATCTATTAATCCCGTCGTATTGATGATTTTCTCCAAGGGTTTGGCAGATCTAGGATGTGGCTCCGCACTGTTTCTATCTAATGCGGGGTCAAGAGTGCAGTTGAAGTCGCCACTCATTATAAAAGAGCAATTTAAGTCAATTGTACGAAGAAAATCCTCTAGCTTTAGAAAGAAGTTGTGCCTTTCAGTATTCTTACTGGGAGCATAAATGTTTACAAAAACAAAGATTTGAAGACAAGCCAGACATCCGAGAATTACTTCATTATATTGAACTTGTGAGAGCATTAATGAGGAAGAGACAAAGAAAGCAATTCCAGTAGTGAGACAATTGATATCACTAGAGAACCACTGGCCATTCTTCGGGCATTCTTCGGGATTCGCCTTCTCCATTGGGCTTGGGCGTTCGGATCTCCATGCGTTTCTTGCAGTAACAAGACATCCAGGTGCAAACGCCATGTCAGATATTTTACCTGAACTTTGTGTTCTAAACTAGCACCATCGTTAATGTTTAGACTGCCAAAACTAGCAGTCATTCTTTCTGAAAAAGAAAGAAGATAAATAACTAAATAGATCAAAAAACCCATAGGGACCTCATTTACGAAGCTCCTGCCGAGCTTTCTGGATCATTTTTCTTAGCCGGTGCTTCTGAGCATCAGTGAAATTTGGAGTGTCAGGGTTACGCACAATTTCCTTCAATTTAAAAATCAACACCTGACGATCGGGGAAATGATCTTTCAGTTCAATGTTCCTTTTCCGATAGGAATCTCCCAAGAAGTCCTGAAGCTCGTAATTCCGAAGGGCTGTTTACACTTTACAGCCTTTAGAATCTGAGAGGACTCCTCTTGATCCTCACCATCAGATTCCTCATATGGGGAATCAATTGGTGTTTCGGCTTTATGGCGCACATCACATGATTACTCAGTTTCAATAAAATTAACTTCTTCAGGAACGTATTGTGCCAATCACATTTGAAGATTCTTCGGGATGCGAGGTGGGGGATTCCAAGCCTGTTTGTGACATGACCACGATGCTCGCTCGGGTCATGGATGTCACTCTCCTTTAGTGGATTTAAACTAACCTCTTTTATTCTCTCTGTGGCCTTATTTTCCTCATTTATTCCTTTTTTAGGGGGAGATTTTAAGTGCTTTTCCTCTTGCGATTGACAGGAGGAAGCTGCACAATGAACGTCCTCGTGTGAGATGACACTGTCTGAGGGATCAGGAACACTCCCTGGGATTGGAAAATTAGAATCCACTTTTTCCTTGATAATGTTTGTACTAGTGGAGGTATCCTTTTCCTCTAATAAGGCAAACCTGTTATCACATTGAATTACAGTGATGGAGTTTTCACTCATTTGCCTTTTCCCAGAAGGTGATGCACTTCTTACAGCCGATTTACGTTTTTTAACTTTGGAAACGGTAACAAACCCCTCATTTGCGCTGTCCATTGGTTCAACGGGAGGGAGCGTGTCCACTTTTTACCTGGTTTATCCTGCACATTTGTCGAGCGGGAAACATCCATATAATAATAGCGTAAGGACTCGACTTTGTTATCCCTTTTACGCTGCACCCAGTGACCCGATGCCCACGGCACTAATGGATTTACGATCTACGAACCACGCTCATTGTTTATCACGCACAGCCATACTCGAAAAATCTGAATTAGCCGACGTTGGGGCCCAAAAGCATCCGATTAACTGCCGATACGACGCCATCGTATTGGCGTCTGCTGGGCGAAGGCGAAGCAAGCCGTCCGCTGATTGGACAGGCGAAGGCGAAAGCAAGCCGTCCACTGAGTGGACAATCCAGTGCATGCATTTGTGCTGGTGTCGGCGATCGTTGTTCATATACGCACTCTTCATTCTCATCTTTCTTCCTAACTCTTACTCGGACAAGCAAATCCCCTATGCCATCCATAATGGTACACTCTATCCATACACCACATACTCCCTTCCGTGGATGTTCCACGGGTTTCGGCTAGTTAACATTAATCTGTGAGTCATTGTTACCCGTTTCGACCATGTTAGGCTGTTCCTTCTGAAGGCGGCAAAACCGTTTCATGTGTCCCACTGCACCACAACCAAAGCACTTTAGGGTGTCGGTGGTGATATATACTTGGTAATCGCGACCATTTGCAGTGAATTTTAAAACAACATTCAAAGAGGAATATTCCTTTTTGAGAACCATAAATACCTGTCTACGGAAACTCATCACGTGACTGACACGTTCATCCTTACAGCCCAAAGGGAGCATTATTAATGGGGACACACAGTGACCATATCGCTGCAGCACTGCAAGGATTGTATCGTTATCCAGGAATGGTTGGGACATTCGAAATAACCACTTTCTGAGCAGGAGTATCCAAGGAATAAACCCAGAGTCGAGGGACAAACCTTGTTGTACGATGAGAGCAACGTGTTCTACATCAGCCACAAACACGATAACTTGTTTGTTCATACGCGACGCGGCACGTACCTTATCAAACCCGATCATGTTCCCGAACGCGAGAATAATAGCTTCTAATGAAACACCATCCGGTGGAGAACACACAATACCATGCTCGCGTGATAATTGCTCAAATGCTGCATATCGTTGCGAGTGAGCAGCCACCATGTTTGAACACACGAGGCTCGACCTCGTCCTCCCAGCTCAGGAAGAGGAGGTTAGTAATGCACTCCGACTTTCCCAGCTTAGGGAAAGGGAGCGTTAAAAAACAAACTAAGGAATTATAAGCGAGAAAAAAAGGTTCAATGTGAAAAAAATAAGTTGGGAAAAAAGAACAGGGAACCGCCCAAAAACGATGATTACCCTTGACCTACACGATAAGTGTGCTCCATGGCTCTCTCTCTCTCATCTCAACATAGAAGGGAAACACAGGGAAACTTTACAAATAGAAACAAGGACATGAAGGAGCGAAATGGGGGGTGGGGGCGGGGAGAGGGGGGGAGGATAGGACAAACAACCAAGACAGAGCACTCACGACACGAAGCGGGAAGCCGCCATGACACCGCACCCAACACACCAACAGCCAGCAGGTGGAGAGAGAGAGAGACTTTTGTGTGCTTTCATTATAAAAGTATCAAAACACACACGGAAAACACCACAAATTTTTACAAGAAAAGGAAGTTCTACAAGCAAAAAAGATGTATATACATATAATATGTGGACTGTTGTAAGAAATCAAATCCACAACATTGTCCTAATGGTAGGTTTAATTCAAATTCGATCTCTGGCAACAACTGTAAGATATAATCAAGCCTTGTATCAGGATCACATAATCATGGAGGTGTCAAGCAATTAGCAATCAATGCAAGCAAGCCTGGATCATCTAGATATACGCACCATTCGAGTATACACTGTCACACAGATTAAATGTCACAGGAATGATTCGGAGCGATGTTCGTCCGAGTTCTTATAGAAACCTCTCAGTGGTTGGAGAGAGCATAACACCTGGGTTCAACTTAGATACAATTTCATTACATTCTCCCCACCGTTAAAACTACACTTCCGCTAAGGCAGGAATAAAGCTAGCAGCATATAGCAGCAGAATAATAGCAGTGAGCAGCAGTTGTCCGTCCATGTCAGTCGGTCCAACGATAGCGGTTGGGGCGGCGAATCTCCCTCCCGGCGTGGGTCCGGAAACTACCGGGTACTACATCCCCATGACCGGAGTCCCCTGCGTCAGAGTAACTGCCTAAGTCAGGTGACGGCGGTGGCACCACAGGGCCTACAGGTTGTGGAGCGTTTAGTGGTGAGGATGCCGGCAGATACTCCATAGGCGGATCGACGGGAGAGTCCATGGACTTGTAAACTGGTTCGTCAATTTCCCCGCATGGGGCCAGGTGGCGTACAGAGACTGTCGACTCGTGTCCATCAGACATCAACACACGAGCATGCTCGGGATTAGCTTGGAGTACCTGCACCTTACCCACTAGTGGGTCATACTTACTCATGCAAACTGCACGTTTGAGGAAAGCCGGTCCCGGCTCAGCAAGCCACCCCGGTAAAGGTCGGGTACGACCCGAACTCCTCGGGTGATAAAACATCCGTTCGTGGGGAGTTTGATTGGTAGCCATACACAATAAAGTCCTGATCGAGTTCAGTGCCACAGGTCGCGACCAAGCCCATTTGTCTAGGCCTCGGCTGAGGGACTTAAGACTCAGCGTAATGGCTCTCCATATAATACCATTGAAGCGTTCGACCTGCCCATTCGCCTGCGGCCTATATGGAGTAGTATAGCTATAAGCGACATTATGCTGGAGTAAGAAGTTCCTCACTTCCTGGGACAGGAACACCGCGCCTCGATCGGTATGCACATAGGCCGGATTCCCAAACATAGAAAACAAGTTCTGTAGGCACCGGATAACCGTGGCAGCTGTCATATCTACGCACGGGAAAGCAAAAGGGAATCTCGAGAACTCATCAATGATCGTGAGTAGATAACGAGAGTTACTCGAAGCCGGCGACGCCGGCAGTGGTCCTTTGAAATCCATCGCCAATCGTGCCGCCTCCAGAGGGCGCTCGTGCCACGTGTGAAGATCCGAGCTTTCGTGCAGTTAAAGTAGCTTGTAGGTCGATTGTGCCGCCTCCGGAGGGCGCTCATGCCACGCGCGGAGTTTCAAAGCCAGCATTCACCGATCGGGTGGCCGATCCCGGAAGTTGGCAGGGTGTCGGAAGAATGCCTGTCAAGGACGGTCGCGCCGTGTACTCAAGTGATTGCGACACTTGTTTAGTCGGCGCGGTGAGTCTCATCAAGGTCGAGCTCTCAGCTCGGGGCCCACAGAGAGGGGCGATCCCCATCAAAGGCGGGCGAGGCGCGCCGTGCGCCGTTCGTACCGCAGGCTCGGAGATAAGCACATTCATCGTCGAGCTCGCTCGCTTGCCTCGCTACGTTCGGCAAACCTTTGCAAAATGTCCCGTCTTTGTGCACAAATGACACTTCGCGTCCTTAGCCGGGCAAACTGACCTGGGATGATTCCGGTTCCCGCAGAAATAGCACGTAGCGTTACTTCCTGACTTGGGTCCTGCTGCAGCAGCCACCGTCAAGCCCGGATCGGGATCCTCGAGAGTATCCATTGTCCCCGATTCCGGCGGAGATGCCGAGGCGGCATCCTTGATCTCGGTGGTAGCTCTCTCCGGTCGGGTCTGTCGAGATATCCCCGCAGTGACGTATGGGCGTTCATACGCGTCGGATTGTTCCCGTGCTCCGGTGTACACGTGAGATAACCGAAGGGCTTCTTCTAGGGTCAAGTCGGATGCTTCAAGTAGTCTTTGTCTGATTACCGGTGACCTTAGACCTGAGACGAAAGCATCGCGGACAAGGTCATCGCAGACTTGTTCATGGGTGTGTACCACAGGGGTACTTTCCTTCAGTAGGCGTCGGAGGTCTTGAGCAAATTGATCTGAGGTCTCCGTGGGCTGTTGGCGACGAGACTCAAGCAAATGTCGGGAATAGACCACGCTTCGTTTTTTTATGTAGATACGCTTCAGCTCAGCCACAGCATCATCGAACGTTTCACATTGTTCAATGGTCATATACACAGTATGGTGCACCTTCGATTGCAGCACAGCGAGCTTTGTTTCATTGGTGACTGCCTCCTGGGCATTGAACTGATTATTCAAGATTTTCAGCTAATGTGTCAGTTGGGCGGCCGCGTCCATCGCCTGGGGATCTGCACCGAAGACAGGCACTTGGATCATCTTATGAGTCATGTCGTACTCGTTCGGGTCTCGTACTCGTTCGGGACGAAGAGACGAATTTGAATTAAGTGTTGTAAGAAATCAAATCCACAACATTGTCCTAATGGTAGGTTTAATTCAAATTCGATCTCTGGCAACACCTGTAAGATATAATCAAGCCTTGTATCAGGATTACATAATCATGGAGGTGTCAAGCAATTAGCAATCAATGCAAGCAAGCCTGGATCATCTAGATATACGCACCATTCGAGTATACACTGTCACACAGATTAAATGTCACAGGAATGATTCGGAGCGATGTTCGTCCGAGTTCTTATAGAAGCCTCTCAGTGGTTGGAGAGAGCATAACACCTGGGTTCAACTTAGATACTATTTCATTACATGGACATTGAGCATAAGTAAAATTTACAAAAACAAACTCAACACCTCATCTGTAAAAAAAATCGTCGTTCACACTGCCGAAACTCAAATGGTAAAACTGCTCTAATTTTATCCAGGCTGACACTATTCCTTTAAAGCAAAAGAGCACATTTTCATCTCTGCCACTCAATTTGATCTTCCTAGTTTTATAAACTGCAAGTTTAGCAATCCCGCACAGAAAATTAAAGAAAGGGACTGCTGTCTTGCTCTTGGTGCTCCTTTCAATGCCATACACAAAAATTGGAACAGAAAAAACAAACTTAAATTTATAAAATAACTGTTGGAGGAAACAAAAAAGGGGTACCAATCTCCTACATTCCACGAAAGCATGGGTCACATTTTCTGCCTCTTCACAAAAAGGACAAACGTTCTGTACAGAGGGATCAAACCTATTAAGTAAGTATTGGGTGACCAGGGCCTGATGAACTAATCTCCAATTTAAGTCTCCGGTTCGACCTAAAGTTGGAGACCAATACATCTCTTTCCACACTGGAGATAGGAACGAACTGCCAGAATGATCTCCACCCACCGATTTCAAAAAGGTTTTGTGAAGCCCGGTATAAGCTCCTCTTGGCATATCCCATAAATAACTTTTTTCCAATCACATGAAACACACCACAACCATTTGAATTTGAGAAGACACACTGTTGTTTTTTTGAGGTGATTTGGAGCTCGGGGAAATAGAGACGAGAGTCCACCGCTTCATCTACCCCAGTCCACCCGATATTTAATTCCCTGAAAGTTTTAATCACAACTCTCAAAACTTTGTCCACCTTTCTAGATGACCGAACCCCCACTTTTGATGTGAGAGAACCGGTGGATAACCATCCATTTAGGGAAGGCTTCATCAGGTCTCGCACTCTGTTTATTCCATTACAGGTGAAGCAATGCATAAATGACCTGGAGGTTGAAATTTCAGGGAATAAAGGATTCAGAACCAATGGCTCATGCATATATTTTTTGGCATTGTAGAACACCTCTAATCGTTGTATTCCAAGGACTTGCCAGGCATTCAAAAGGCTCTGATGAAACTCGGGGAGCAGAGTCGTGTTGACATGCTGCAGGTCCATGAGGAAGAGCTCTCGGTCATACTTCAACCCATCTGCTTCCTGCAGCCAATCATTTGTGAGAGGCCGCCACGGGACACACTCACCATACAATAAACGCTTTATCATCAACATGCGGAAAGCCATTATCCGACTCGGGACATGTATCAAGCTTTGGCCACCTGCATTTCGGGGTCTGCACACCACGTCTGGTCCAAGCCAATGGTGGCCTCCCCAGAAAAACTGAGTTAGAACCCTCTGAATGCCTGTGACCAAGTATCTAGGAGGTTGGAGGGGGATAACTTTATGCCAAATAAATGGAACCACCAGGTTATTTAATATTGTCACCCTTGCCTTAAGCGATAGAAGGTGGTGCAACCGTTTCCACCTAGCTAGTTTCTGCTTAATTCTTTCCAAGAAACCCTCGCAATTTTTTGGTTCATATGCTTGGACTCCTAGAAATAACCCGAAATATTTAAACCCCTCTTTATTCCACTGCATTCCTCCTGGTAACACAGGCAGAGCTGAGGAAGGCGGACTGGGGCCCACCCATAAGGCAACACTTTTGTTCCAATTTACTTTTGCCGTGGAAGCGAGCTCAAACTGGGACAGACATCGAGAGACCTCACCCACATCATTTTGGCTGGAAACAACAACACAAATGTCATCCGCATAAGCTGAAGTGACCATTTTGTAGTTTTTTGTTAAGGAGACTCCTTCCACTGAGTTGCGGAGCAAAGCTAGTAAAGGTTCGACTGAGAGACTGTAGAGCATACCTGAAAGCGGGCAGCCCTGACGGATGCCTCGCTGAAAGGGAAAAGGGCGACATAAGCTGTTGTTTACCTTCAACAGACAGGATGCATTTTCATACAACAACATAACATAGGAAACAAAATTTTGTCCGAAACCAGCTCTCCATAGTACAGCAAACAAAAAAGAATGGTCAACACTGTCAAAAGCTTTTTCCTGATCTAAAAGAACCAAACCAAAACCATGAGATGTAGTACGACCGAGACTGATCAAGCTCTCACCAAAAAAATGTTATTGGAAATAGAAAGTTCGGGAACACAATAAGACTGATCAATATCAATCAAAAGGGGGATGACTTCCTTCAGACATATCGCGAGCACCTTTGACAATATTTTATAGTCCGTATTTAGGAGTGACACAGGCTGCCAATTTGTGACGTCTTGCAAGTTCCCTTTTTCAGGAAGGAGACACAAAACTGACCTCTGGCAACTTAATGGCAATTCACCTTGTTCAAGGCTATCATGAAAGATGTCAAGTCGAGTAGGGTTTAGAATGTCCCAAAAGGCCTTGTAGAATTCAACTGGGAGGCCATCAAGTCCAGGGGCTTTCCCATCTTGGATTCCTTTAAGAGCAGCAGTAAGTTCTCCAAGAGAGATGCCAGGCTCCAGTTGTTGTTGCTGGTCTTCAGACAGAGATGGGAGCAGTTCAAACATCCCGTTTCTGTTTTCCTGCTTATGAGGCCAGCACTAAGGCCTGCCTTTTTTATAAGAAAAAAAGGTAAAAAATCAAACATTTGAACTGCCTTGGACGTGCACCTTGACCCCATGGCCAAGGCACAGCGTCTATCAAGGCTGTCCCAATAACATTACACATGCACCTCAGCCCAAAGGCTGAAGCACATGGTCATTCAAACACATGCAACATGACCCCGAAGGGCCACAATGCATGGTCATGGTCATACCATCATACAATTGGACCACTCCTCTCAATAGGAGTGAGTCCACTGACAAGGTATTACTCCTGTCAGGTAAGTATGGTTCACCATTCTCAGGGCAAACAGCTTTGAATAAAAGTTTCGTAATTCATTCTTGATGTCACTTTGAGAAGACAGAAGCGCACCGGCAGAAGAGCGGAAAGCGTGAATTTGTTGAGAGATCTTGGCTGTCTTTTCCAAATTGAAAAAGTCTTTGTTTGGTTTGTCAAGTTGGATATTATCCATTCGCAGTCGGCCAAAGCCCCAGATGCACACTCTTTCACCATTTCAGCCAGTACCGTGAAATGGGGTGAATAGGGACAGCAAGATGAATAGGGACACAAACTGAAAAAAAGTTCGGAAACTTTTTTTGCTGAAAATTGATAACCATACTGATTTGTTGATATTTGGGTTGAAAGTGCTCTCTTGTTTTTTTTAAAAGCAACTTATAGTCCCTATTAACCCCATATATTGGTTAAATAGGAATAAATAGGATTTTTATGGCTGTCCCTATTCACCCCGTTTTACAGGCGAATAGGGACAGTCACTAATACAAAAAAATAATAATCAAGAAACAATCCTGAGTTTCCAACTTATTGCGAAATTGCGAGCTCAGATGGATGCAAATAATACAACAACACAACATGCATTTTAAGGCGATTTTCCCTGCTAGAGCAGGGGTTAGCCTTGCAGTCCCCATGACAATCTTCTCCATTTTGCCCTATTTTCTGCATCTCTCCTTGTTAACCCCCTTGCCCGCATTTCTTCTTCCACCATCTTTAGCCAAGTCTTTCTCGGTCTTCCCCGTCCTCTACTTCCTTCTACATTAATTTCCATCACTCTTCTCAACCAGTCACTTTCATCCTTCCTCAACACATGACCAAACCATCTCAACCTGTTCCTCTTCACAGCATCAATCACAGGCTCTATTCCCATCATCTTTCGCAAATCATCATTTGACTTCCTCTCTCTCAACGACACTCCGCACATCCACCGAACCATTCGCATTTCCACCCTTTCCAGCCTTCGATGCTGCTCTACATTCATGACCCATGTCTTGCTCCCATAAATCATAACACTTCTCACACATGCAGCATACACCTTTCCCTTCAGCTTCAACGACACTCCCCTCCTCATCATCACACCACTCAGTTCCCGAAACTTCTTCCATGCACATCTCACTCTAGCAACCGTTGCCGAGTCTGATCCACCTTCTCCATTCAGCATGTCTCGGAGGCAGCAAAATGTTTTCACACCTTCCAGCTTCACGCCGTCTCCAAGATCCAACTCAAAATTTCCTCCATCTGCAGCTCCCTCTGTGCACACCTTACATTTGAATGTAGCTGCCACACTGTTTAATGACCCTCTCAAACCACTACATTTTTGATGAACCCACTCAGCGCACATTGTACATTGAATGTACATAGCTCCAACACCCTTCCTGCACACAGCACATGGCCACTTCCAAGTTCTTTCCACCTCACCACATGCTTTACCACTTGCCATCACCTTCGTCTTTCCTATATTCACCTTCGGACCTTTTGTCTCCATACATTCCTTCCACTTGTTCATCTTTTCCTTCAGTCCATCCATACTTTCCGCAATCTACACCAGATCATCTGCAGACAACAACTCCCACGGTAAACCCTCCTTTACGGTCTGAGCCAGCACCTCCATCACAGCTACAAATAGTAGTGGACTTAGTACGGACCGCTGATGCACCCCCACCTTCACCTCAAACTCACCACTGTTCCCGTCCTTCGTCCTTACAGCTGTGCGCGCTCTTTTGTACATTGCCATCACTACTCTGATCAACCATTCCTCCACTCCTAACTTCCTCAATGCCCATGTCAATACTTTGCGTGGAACCCTATCGAATGCTTTCTCCAGATCAACAAACCCCAAAAACAACTTCTTCCTCTTCTCCATGTACTTCTCCTGCAACTGCCTCACAATGAAAAGCGCGTCTGTCGTTCCTCTTCCTGGCATAAATCCAAACTGCATTTCGTCGATCTTCACTTTCTTCCTTATCCTCCTCTCCAACACCCTTTCCAATACCTTCATTCCATGCTCCAATAACTTTATCGCTCTGTACGAGCCACACTCGAGAGGGTCACCTTTCCCCTTGTATAGAGGGACGAGGGTACTCAGTTCCCAATCCACTGGAATGTGGCCTTCTTTCACCACCAGATTACAGATCTCTGTCATTCTCTTCACACCCCAACTTCCTGCTGCCTTCAACATGTCTCCCACAACTCCCGTTGGCCCTCCGGCTTTTCCACTCTTCATTGCTTTTATCGCTTCCTCAACTTCCTTCTCAGTTATCTTCTCTGCCGGTCCTAAAACTGGGTTACTCTCTATGTTGCCATCCCATTCATTCTCTGTATTCAACACCATTTCCATATATCTTTTCCATCTTCCTTTAATTCCATCTGGGTCGACAACGATTTGTCCCACTTCATCCTTCAAGCAACTCACCCCCATCACATCACACCTCTCTTTTGCTATCTGCTTTGCAATCCTGAATACTGCTTTCTGACCCTCTTCCGAATCCAAGCGTTCTCCGAACATTTTCCTACATGCCTCCTGCGCCTTTGCTACCTCTTTCTTTGCAGCCTTCCTGGCTGCCTTATAACTTTCATACTCTGCTGTTTCTGCTCCCGTACCCTTCGCCTTCTGCCACTCCTTGAACTTCTTCCTCTTCTCGTCAATCCTCTTTCCAACTTCATCATCCCACCACCATGTTTCCGAGTGCCTCGGTGGTCCTTTTGTCCTTCCACATACCTCACCAATGGCTCCCAACAGACTAGCTTTCATTGACATCCAACCACTTTCAAGCTCAACCACATCATCCTCTACCCTACTCAGCCTCTCTTTTAATGCCTCCCTTACTGTCACCGCTTTCAGCCTCCACACCTTCATTCTCGGTTGGTACTTCACCCGCCGAGCTCTCCTCACACCTTTCACCCTTATGTCGCAGACAACCAAGTGGTGCTGTGAAACAGCCTCCTCCCCCGGGATCAACTTTGTGTCCCGGAGGTGCCCCCTATCTCGCCTACGCACCATCAGGTAGTCAACGGTTGTCGTCGACCCACCTGATGTGTATGTAACAAGCTTATTATACTCTTTCTGGAACTGAGTATTACAAATCAACAAATCAGCTCCATCAGCAAACTCCAAAATCCTTTCACCTTCTCCATTTCTCACACCATATCCGTAACCCCCTGAACTCCCTCAAAACCATCCATACTCCTTCCCACATGTCCATTCAGGTCTCCTCCCACCACAACAACTTCCTCATCTTTCACGTTTTCCATCAGCTTCTCTATCACACACCAGAACTTGTCCTTCTCTTCATCGCTTCGACCAACCTGCGGAGCATATCCCGAGATGATGTTCACCAAGAGCTTTCCAATCATCATTTTCACCATCATCAACCTATCACTCACTCTAGTCACACTCACCACACTGTCTACAAACTCCTCAGAAAACAGGACACCAACAGCATTCACGCCCTCCAGGCACCCTTGCCACACAAACTTGTATTTCTGTCCCTGCCTACCCTTCACCATTCTCACACCACTTCCCTTCCATCTCGTCTCCTGCACTCAACATATGTCCACTCTTCTTCTGACCAATACTTCCACCACTTCTCCTGATCTCCCTGTCATTGTCCCTACATTCCATGTCCCAAACCTCAGAAACCGATCTCCACTTCGGGCTGTACCCTGCCCATATGTAGTTGTAATTGTCATGGTTCTCTTTTTGAGGCAATGTTTTTATGGCCGGATGCCCTTCCTGACGCCAACCCTCTAAATATGCACCCATAATATCAACCACTGTGCCAATGAAAAAAATATGGGATAAAAAGTTTCTCCAAACTGTCCCTATTTCTTGATTATTATTTTTTTGTATTAGTGACTGTCCCTATTCACCCGTAAAACGGGGTGAATAGGGACAGCCATAAAAATCCTATTTATTCCTATTTAACCCATATATGGGGTTAATAGGGACTATAAGTTGCTTTTTAATAAAACAAGAGAACACGTTCAACCCAAATATCAACAAATCAGTATGGTTATCAATTTTCAGCGAAAAAAGTTGCGGAACTTTTTTCAGTTTGTGTCCCTATTCACCTTGCTGTCCCTATTCACCCCATTTCACGGTAGTGTTCTTTTCTCTGACAACTACTGGACATTTTCGTTGGACATTCCAGATTTCTACTCACAATAAAGTATATCGTTTTTTAAGGCAGTTATCACACCGAGTGTGTTACAGGTATTATAACGACAGTATTGCTGGCAAAAACACTTAATTTGGGATTTTGTGCAATCCCACCATTGCCTTAAATTTAGGTCGGAAAACTTTTGCATTTCACATTCCTTCCATACCATTCTGAATGCTTCTTTGAAATGCTCACTTTGTAAAAGTTTGACATTGAAAGTCCAATATGCACTTCTACAAACGTGATGAGGTAAGCCACATACAACAACAACCATGTGATGATCAGAAAAACCAGACGGCCTTATATAAGAATTCTTAACAAGATTTACCTTATCATGGTTAACATAAATTCTATCCAAACGAGCCATTGTCAAAAGATTTCTTGCGGCACAAACCCACGTGTACTGCCGGATGATAGGGTTCTGTACCCGCCACACATCCACAAGCTGAAAATTTTTAACGAGCTGTGCCAAAGGCCTTGCACTCGGTGGATGAGGCTCAGGCGTATTTCTATCAAGTTGTGGGTTGAGGGTACAGTTGTAGTCTTCCCCCAGACAAACCAACATAGACAGGTCAATAGTGCTTAAAAAACCTGCTAACTTGTGAAGAAAAGCACTTCTTGCAGAGTTAGCACTAGGGCAATATACAGTCACGTGCAAAAGTAAGTACACCCCCCCATGTAAAGTTTTGACTTTTTCAACATATTTCAACATACAGCTATTTGATCTTCATTTCAACAATATTCATAGATAAAGGTGATATAACCAACCAAATATCATGAAACATTTACATTTTGTAGTCCATTGTATAACTTAAATAAACATAAATGCAAATTTTGCATGTGGAAAAAGTAAGTACACCCCTATATTTATCACAACTTCAAATACCTAAAATTCGAATCAGGTGCACCAGCTCAGGTGCAAATGATTAGAACATCGTTAGAGAGGATCTTGGAGGAACCTGTCTTATTTAAACCTCAGACATTTAGTTTGGTTTGATCTTTGTTGTTGAAGTGTGTGGCGTCACCATGCCTAGATCAAAAGAGCTCTGTGAGGCCTTCAGGAAGAAGGTTATAGATGCCTACGAGTCTGGGAAGGGATTTAAAAAGATCTCCAAACAATTTGAAATCAATCATTCGACTGTCTGGAAGATCATCTACCGTCTTCCGATCTACCGATCCGATCATCTACCGATCATCTACCCTGTCTGTGCTCTATCCCCCAAATATTCCTACAGGTCGCACAAGATCTGCCTGCAACCCTCTTATGGTTAAACTGCCAAAATCAAGACTCTCTGCTCACCTTCACTCCTTCATTCCTCTTTTCTCCCCCCTCTGGAACAAACTCCCCCACTCTCTTCAATCCCACTCCTCCCTCCAGGTCTTTAAAACAGCTGTTCACCACCATCTTCTATCTTCCCCAATCCAAAACCTTGATCTTTTCTACCCCCGGTAATTTCACCCCAAATCCACTTTTTTGAAATACCAACTGCTTTCCTGGAAGTCCTTGGTGTCCTTGCGTTTTATACCTATCCTGTCTCCCCCCAAGCCCTCTCCCTCCCACACATCTCCCGATGTCCCTGCTCTCAAATGTTGTGTTTGTGTGCTTCCTCCCCTTCTCTCCCCATCTTGTCTGCCGCTCCCCTTTTCATACACTTTGTTTGCTTGTTTGTTGATTTGTTTGTTTGATTTGTTTGTTTGATAAATGTTAGCTCTTTCATGAGCCTCGATTCTCTATACAAAAAAACCCAAAAAAAACAAACATCTACAAGTGGAGAAGATTCCAAACAACTGCCAACTTGTTCAGGCCAGGCTGCCCCAGCAAGTTCAGCCCGAGAGCAGACCGCAAGATGCTGAAAGAAGTCTCTAAGAACCCCAGAATGTCATCACGGGACCAACAGGCAGCTCTTGCCACTGTTGATGTCAAAGTGCACGAGTCTACCATTAGAAAGAGGCTGCACAAATTTGATCTACATGGGAGGTGTGCCAGGAGGAAACCTTTGCTGTCCAGAAAGAACATCAGGGCAAGACTAAAGTTTGCCAATGAACACCTAGGCAAAGACCAGCACTTCTGGAACAATGTGCTCTGGACAGATGAGTCAAAGGTAGAGCTATTTGGCCACAGTACCAGAAGACATTTTTTGCAAAAACCAAAGACAGCATTTGACCACAAGAACCTGATACCAACTGCAAAGCATGGTGGTGGAAATATTATGGTTTCGGGCAGCTTTGCTGCATCGGGGCCTGGGCATCTCACCATCATAGAATCCACCATGAATTCTTAATTGAACCAGAGGGTGCTTGAGGATAATGTGAGGCCATCTGTCGGAAAGTTGAAGCTCAACCGAAAGTGGACCTTGCAAGATGACAACGACCCTAAACATACCAGTAAATCCACCAAGGAATGGCTGAAAAGAAAGAAATGGAGGGTTCTGGAATTGCCAAGTCAAGGCCCGGATCTAAATCCCATCTAGATGTTGTGGGGGGATTTGAAACGAGCCGTGCATGCAAGAAACCCCTCAAACATCGCACAGCTGAAAGAATTCTGCATGGAGGAGTAGGCAAAAATTTCTCCCAGTCGATGTCAGAGACTGGTAGACATTTATAAGAAACGTCTACTTGAGGTTGTTTCTGCCAAAGGGGGCAATACCACCTATTAGAGCCAAGGGTGTACTTACTTTTTCCACATGTGAAATTTGCATTTATGTTTATTTAAATTAAACAATGGACTACAAAATGTAAATGTTTCATGATATTTGTTGAATTATATCACCTTTATCTATCAATATTGTTGAAATAAAGATCAAATAGCTGTATGCTGAAAAAGTCAAATCTTTACATGTGGTGTACTTACTTTTTCACGTGACTGTACATTAGTCATGCAAATCTTTTGGTTACCACTGACAAACTCCACAGATAATAAGTGGCCCTGGCAAATTTCTATACAACTGATCTCCAACGGCTGGAGTCTAGGATGTAACACTACTGCCATACAAGCCTTGGCATCAACGAAAGCACTGGAGAAAAAGTGACAACCTTTAAAGATTTTACGCCACTCAACCTCAGAAGACTGATTTGCATGCGTCTCTTGTAACATCAGCACATCAATTTTTTCATTCTGAAACATTTGAAACACCTGAAGACGACGCACACAACTGCGACCACCGTTGATGTTTAAGGATGCTACTTTCATCTCCATTCTGTTAACTATTCATGAAGTTCCTTGCCCGCTCGAGTTACACATTTTCTTAGCCTCTGGAATTGAGGTTCTGACATGTTAACCTGATAGAGTTCACGAATCATGTTCTTTGCAGTCAAAATAAAATCATCCAGATTCGGAAAGTAGTCTTTGATTTTTACCTATCTTTTCCTGAACGTTTCATCAAGGAATTTAATAACACTTTCTTGAGAAACCCTGGTGATGGTGTTGTCATCACCCGCCTCACTCTCTTGAGCACTTAAAGCACTAAAGAGTGGAGTAGAAGAGGTTTCATCAGAATCAAGTGCTTCGTCTTGATCTGCACCTTTTCCTACTATTTGTTGAACACTTAGTTTTGGAAACAGCAATTCTACAGGGTCAAGGACCTCCGCGCTCTTTGCAGACCCTTCCAAATTTACCATATCCCCTGTGGCTCTAAGTATGTCCCCCACCTCATCATCCCTTTCATTTTTGTCTGTCAGGGAAGGGTTAACGTTATCCTCACAGTCACAGGGACTTTCCCCTTTATCTATTTTTCTCCTCACTAGCAGATCCAGCTACTAAATCGTCTGAGCGAGTTTGGTTATCAGGACAAAGACTTACCACATCCTGAGAGGATCGACTATTTTCCGGGTCATACTGAATCTCGTGGTGCAAGCGAATCTTCCTCACGTACACACACCTCCGGTACCATCTCCATTACCGCCAAGGAGTTTCCGGTGTAGGACTCACCCTGGACGTCCTGCGAGCCTGTCACGATCTGAATCTTATTCTGATATTCTTTGGAATCACAGGATTCATCACTTGAACGCTTCTGACCTTTTTTCCTGGTGTCCGCTACGGATACTTCCATGTTATCGTCTGCACTGTCGTGTACAGTGGACGAAATGGGAGAGGGTTCAACCACTTTCATTCCCACCCTAGGTGGAGGAGCGGGGTTAGTCACCTCACGTTCTAAATCTATCACTCCCCCCCCCCCCCTCCCTAGTCGGGGTGGACGGCTCTGGCGTTTCGCTCACTGGAGTAGGTGGGGTGGGTGGGTTACACACTCGTGACTCGATCCACCTCCTCCCCGTCAGTGTGCGGTGAAGAGAATCGCTCCTCACCAATCCTCCACTCTCCTGCGGTGTAACCGCATTGGGGCAGGCACTCCTCACATGCCCATAAGCGCCACACCCGAAACACGTCATAGCCTCCGAGGAGGCATACATTTTGTATTCAAAGCCGTTGATTTTCACACTCAACACGACATTGAGCGTTTTTACATTTGCCGGCAGTATCATGTACACCACTCTCTTAAAGGACATGACATGTTTGAATCGGTCGCAAACATTTCGCATCGGCACCATCGAAATCCTCGATACGACCTTACCGAACTTGCTTAATTGTTCACGTAAATCCTCATTTCTAATAAATGGCGGGATATTACTGATGGTGATCTTTACCGTAGGGGCTTGCAAAGCGAACACAGAGAGGAACGTGTTCGGTTCAATGAACAAGCCTTGTTCAACTACACTCGCTACGGTACCATGTGCTCCTCGGACAAAAATATGACAAATTTCTTATTCATACGAGAGGCAGCGTGAATACTGTGTGCACCAACAATGTTTCCAATGGCGGAAAGCACATCGTTAATTTCCACCTCGTTGGGAGGAACACAAACTAGCCCGTATTTACGAGTTAGCGACTCGTAAGTATCAATGCGAAAACGTTCGCCCGCCATTCTAACTCGACCAAAGACAAGTTCGTAACCGAGCACCGAGGAAACCCAATGTTTGTCGAACACCAACAAACAGATCAGCTGTAGCCTAAAGCCATTAAACACAGCCATAAAGTGAAGAAAGACCTCCCCCCCGGCGGCCATACCAGACCGCCGGCTTAGGACCCTCTCAACACTGGACTGTGCGTTCTCTCTCTCTCTCTCTCAAAGACAAAGGTACAGAAAGGATGAAAACAAAACGCCAAAGCACACAGGATGGAAAAGGAGAGGGAGGGGTAGGGCAGGAGAGGACAAACACACACAAAGGACTCACCACAACACAGAGCAGTTGCTCACAGCCACCATGACGCCACACCCAAATCGCAACAGCAGGCAGGGGGCGACAGAGAGGAAGAGAGAGAGAGAGAGAGAGAGAGACTTTTTGACTTTTTAGACTTTTTATTACAAAAATATAAAAATACAAGCCAGTCGGGGAAGATACTATTCAATACAGGCACAATAATCAAAAATACAGAAAAGAAAAAGAGATAATGACAGGAAATCAAAACAGTACAATGAACTAGAAAAGAAAAACAACAACAGAAAAACCGACCACACACTGACTCAATCCAAACAAACCTACAAATATATCATTAATTCATTCTCCTGCACCATGCAGATCCCATCAAAACACCAGATGTTCATAAACTCATCAATACATTTCTTTCTTTCAGAATCACAAAATTCAAGTTTGAGTCTTGCAGATATCAAGGCATTAAAAAGAACAAGACATCACATTGCCCAATCGGCTTTCCTTTCAGTTTTTCCTTCCTCGATAAATAAATTGCCATTTTCGCCGTGGCCACTAAAAACAAAAACAACATATGTACATGTTCTTTCATATCATTGAAACCAAAAATAAATGATCGCAGAGAAAATGTGATCTTCATTTTTCCAGCCATGTAGTTCAGCCATTGAAATAAAGGCACAAGCCTTGCACAATCAACGTACGCATGGAACACATCCTCTGTGTAAACACAGAATGGGCAACACGTAGATGTGGGCGCGAAATGACTCACTAATTTATTAGACGGAATGATCCAGTGTATCATTCGCCACTGGAGATCACCTGTCCTTTTGCTTACCAGCTTACTGTATATTGATTCCCATGCAGGCTCAGATGGGAGTCCTTCCGGCATTAGCCCTTTCCTCCTGGCCACTCCATTTAACGGTGAGTTCCCAAGCAGAACTGCAGTGCATAACCGATACAGGTCTTTACTATTGCATTTCTGAAAAATGTTTTGTCCCTCACTAATTGGGGGCAAGTCTCCATGACTAGGCTGTACCAATAAACCAGGAAAATGCCAGTCATTGGATGTCACCAAAACTTCCTGGGTCCATCTTAGTCCAAGTTGGAAGCTTTTCTTTACTATTCCCTTTAGTACTCTTCCGATTATTCTGTTTGACCATATTCCAGTCATATCAGCTATCTCTTGCACCGTCTTCCACCCCCAACCAGAATCATGGCGGAGGTCCAACACTTTGATTATGCCCGCTGTAATAAAGTGTTGATAAAAGTCTCGGCTTCTTGGAATTGCAGGAAACAGTAGGTTGTAAAAAAGGGGTTCTTCCACAAACATGCTTGTAGCATAGGTTTCTTGCTGGCGACTAGTCGAAAGGCTTTGCCAGGCATTCAGAAGGCTCTGATAGAATGATGGTAGATGAGATGTGTCGACATGTTGGAGTTGGACTAAGAAAAGTTCAAGGCCGTATCCGAGCCCGCTTGCTTTTCGCAGCACGTGATAGGCCAGAAGTCGGCTTGGCAGTCGTTCCTTGTACAGCAACTGCTGTATGGTACACAGCCGAAAAGCCATGATACGACTTTTTATGTCGATCAGTCCCTGGCCACCTTCAGACAAGGGGCTACATATGACATTTGGTAGTAACCAATGGTGACCACTCCAAAAAAAATCCACGAGTAGCCTCTGCACTGCCTTTAGTAGTGCCTCTGGCGGCTGAAGGCAGATAAACCTATGCCACAGGGAAGAAGCCACCAAATTATTAACCACTAGAACCCTGCCTTTGTAGGAAAGGTGGGGCAGAGCTCGTTTCCACAGTCCCAGTCTTTTTTTGACATGCTCAACAATCCCGTCCCAATTTTTGAGGACGTAATGTGGAGATCCCAGGAAAACCCCAAGGTATTTGACTCCGTCTTCCACCCATTTTAACTTTGTTGGTAGATGCACAGGTGGTACCAGCACTCTTCCAGGTGGAATGTTCTTGAGACAGGGAATCCATAAGGCCTTACTCTTGTCCCAGTTACACTTCAAAGAAGAAGCGAGGCAAAAAAGATTTAAACATTCAACAAGTGCTGGGATATCACTCTCCTTCTTAACAACCACACAGACATCATCTGCATAAGCCGATACAACTACTGAAGGACTCCCAGGGGATACAGTCACTCCTGAAATATTTTTCCTAAATAAAATTAGGAGTGATTCCATTACCAAGGAAAATAATAACCCAGAAACCGGGCATCCTTGTCTCACCCCTCTTTGAACCTGTACCGGAGAGCTGAGTTCGTTATTTATTTTAAATAAACTAAATATATTGTTGTACAACAAAGTCACATAGGCCCTAAAATTGACACCAAAGCCACATGCTTCTAGCACACGATACAAAAAAACATGATCCACACTGTCAAAAGCCCTTTCCAAATCCAGGAATATTATCCCAAAATCTTTTTCCAAGCAATCACATTCCATTAAATCTCTAATCAAAAAAATATTATCATAAATAGATCTGTTTGGGATGCAGTAATTCTGATCATGGTGGACTAGATCACCGATTACCGTCTTCAACCGACTGGCCAACACTTTTGACAATATTTTGTAGTCCGTACATAATAACGAGACCGGCCGCCAATTCTTTATCTGTCGTAGATCCCCAGTCTTTGGAATCAGCGACACCACTGCTCTTCTGAAGCTTAGTGGGAGTTCTCCAAGCACCAAGGATTATTCCAGGACATTCAATAATTCAGGGCCCTAAAGGTCCCAAAAAAGGCAAGAAAAATTCTGCCGGTAGGCCGTCAATCCCAGGAGCTTTCCCCGAGTCCATTTCAGCTAGGGCCTGCGTTAGCTCAGGCAATGTAATTGGTGAATCCAGGCCCAGGCGCTGAGGCTCAGTTAGGGATGAAAGGTGAGAAGTTAAAAATTCCATGGTTTGCTCACAAACATTTTGTTTTGCATAAACCTTCAAAAAAAAACTGTCTAATGCACAACCTTACATCTCCAGGGTTGGCAACCATGTTTCCCCTAAAGTCTAGGGCAGAGAAAAGGGTTTTGGGTGACTTGTTTACAAAATCCATTTGGAAGAAAGATTTACTCGGGGTGTCTAATACCTTTAAATAAATTGTTTATTCTTAATCTGATTAACAGGCCTGCTGCATTCTCCTGAATCAGCTCTCTCAGTTGAGCCTTCTTTTCAACCAATAACCTGTGGTCTCTTTTGATATTATCTTTCGCCAGTTTACACTCTAACCGTATAATATCAGCTTCTAAACAAGCCATTGTTATATTTTTTTACGTCAGTTTCATTTGAAACAAACTGCTGACAAAACACTCTAATCTGAGCTTTTGTGTTATCCCACCATAATGCTAAAGAAGAGAAAGAGGGCTTTTTTGAAAGTTGGATGACCCAAAAAGCACGGAAGGCGTCTTTAAACAAAGCATCTTCGAGAAGACTGGTATTGAATTTCCAGTATGCACTTTTGCGTAAGGGTTGAGGGAAAAAGAGGCCCATGGTAACTAAATGATGTTCAGAAAACAAAGATGGAAAATGATTTGGAGAGATAACCGCATTCCTGAACTGTGAGTTTATGTACCAACGGTCAAGTCTAGCGAAGGTCATTCTCCCATTGACACATCGTCCCCAAGTATACTCAGATTTGTTGGGGTAATGTAGCCTCCTTGCATCTAGCACACCCACTGCCGAAAAATAATTTAACAAATCAGTACTACCTTCGGGATGAGGTTCTGCTGTATTTCGGTCTATACTGGGTTTAAAGGTGCAATTAAAGTCACCCCCCATGCAAATACAATTATTGAGATCTATCGACTGCATGTGTCGAATTAAAGATGAAAAGAAAGCTCTTCGTTCCACACTCTCACTTGGTGCATAAACGTTGAATAGTGTAAACCGAAAATTATTAATGACCAGTTCCAATGAAATAAACCGGCCTTTAATCACCTCCTGGAAGAGGCATGACTCAGGTACTAGGCCTGGTCTGAGTAAAAAGGCTACACCAGCAGAAGAAGAAGACATGTTACTAAAAAAACATTGTCCTTTAAAGAGGCGACACCAGTCGTACTCCCCATTTTGAATTATATGGGTTTCCTGGAGTAAGAGTACATAAATTTTCTTGTGCTCAAATAAACTTTTCACCTGAACCTGGCGGTTTTGGCTTGCACCTCCGCCATTCATATTTAAGGTTCCAAAGGTGATTTTTTCATGGATTATCAAAAGGCGTGAGCGGTTGCTGGGAAATCTCGCTCCCTGCTTTTGTAACAGCCTTTCTAAGCCGATGAAACAGCGACCTTGTTAAATGAAATTAATCCGGCCTCCTAATTATGTCCTTTGCAGCCTGGATGAATGAAATTAAATCAGGAAAATGATCTTTTACAATCACATTTCAGTGTCGGTAGGTGTCATTCAGAAAAGAAATAACAAGTTGAGGGGCTATGGATGACTGATCTGATGAAGATTGAGACAACTCAGTCATCTCAACTTCGTCCTCTGAATCTGACAAATCAGAAACAGCTCCGCCCGGGTCACATATATCAGTCTGCACAGTCACCATTTTGATTCCAGCCAAGTCCAAAGATTTGCTGGAATGTTCTATGGTAGAGTCATCCTCACTCTGGTACCCGGGACATTCAGCAGGAGCTGAAATCTCGGCTTCACCCTCCTGCAGGGAGATGTTCACTGGCTCAGTTGACGAACCAGTGTCATGATTTAGATCTTGCATTGGTAAAGAGGAGCTTGGGGCTGAGACATTCCCAATCCGCTCGGTCTCAGCAGGTAGTGAAGGTGGCGGCTCACTAATGAGCTCACCATCATCTTTAGTCTCACCATCTACTTTTTCTCCCAGGTTTTCGGTGCTGCCCGATAATGTTTCAGAATTAATTAATTCAGGTTCCTTCTCCCTGGTGTCAACACAGCTTGTGGACACCTGAGAAAGACGTTCCAGGGCGTCTGCACCCACACTCTCTTTATCCAACACTACCTTTTTCAAAGTAATGTTGGAGTTACAAGCACTAGGTGCTCTTCGTTTTTTTGTCACCACAATGGGATTTTCTTCCATCTCCTCACTGCACGTAGCATCGGCCACCACAGGTGGGTTATCTGGGGTTATTTCATTATTTACCGAATCAGCGGTGTTGTCGTTTTCACTAAGACGAACAGGAGTATTATCCCTACTCCTCGAGTGCGAGGGAGCGGCGGTAGGAACCGTTCGGGTATTTCGGTTTACGTTGTTTCGTACGTTAGAGACCGGGGTATTATCTCTTTTACAATCAGCGTCACTATGACCTGCTTCACCGCACCTTACACACGATACCTTCGGACAAAACCTTTTCACATGGCCAAAAGCTCCGCACTGAAAACACGTTAATGAGGCCGATGACGCATACATCTGGTACTCATGGTTGTTCACCTTTACCTTGAACGTGATGTTTAACCCCGTGTCATCGCCTCGATCCGGAAGCACCATATACACCTGCCGTCTGAAGCTCATCACGTGTTTAACACGTTCATCCTGAGACCGGAGCGGAATCATTGTGATTTTCGACACAGCTGTTCCGTATCGGGACAAAACGGACATCAGCTGGTTGCAGGTTATAAATGGGGGTACGTTAGATATGACGGCTCTCATCGACGGAGTGTCCATAGGCGACGCCAAGACAAAGAGACATGTCTCTGTGGTTAAACCCGCACTAACAACATCGTGAACGAATTTTTCATCGGACACAAAAACAACAACTTTTTGATTCATTCTCGACGCTGCTCGTACATTTTCACAACCGATTATTTTCCCCACCGACAAAACAATGTCCTCAGTGTAAGTTCCTTCGGGTGGAACACACACAAATGCATGCTTCCTTGTTAAGTTGTCGAACGCCTCTAACCGAGAGCGTGCATTCGCCATCCCAGCGAATTAACACCCCCCCCCCCCCCCCCCCCCCACTTGTCCGAACCAGACAAGTAGGTACCAAACCGAAATAAATCAAACTAGAATAAATGATAAACGTGCATTATAAGCACAAAAAGGCTTACAAAGCATCGTCGAAGCCGGTAGGCCGCACCCAAAATGGGTCCGCTCTCAAACCTCTCTCTCTTGAAGACAAAGGTGTAGAAAGGATGAAAACAAAATGCCAAAGTACACAGGATGGAAAGGAGAGGGAGGGGGGGGGGGGCAGGGGAGGGCAGGAGAGGAGGAAAACTCACAAAGAACTCACTACAACACAGAGCAGTTGCTCACAGCCGCCATGACGCCACGCCCACCACAAACGGCCTGCAGGGGGAGAGACTTTTTTTTGACTTTTATGTCCTTTTATTACAAAAGTATAAAATGAAGATTTTTTACAGTCAAAACAAAATAAACAAAACAGTTACATGCAATTTTACCATCAGGGAAGTCAAAACCAACAAACTGTTAAGCTACCAAAAAAACACAGAAGGATATTTAATAAAGACTAGAGAGAAAGCACCAAATGACCCTCAGATATTTCACAAAAATCCTTTACACACCACATTCTTTCAAAAAGTTCAAGTTGGCTGGAAAGCGAATAACAGTAAAAATCAAGTTTTATCCGGCTCTCGCAAAAAGCTCTGAGCATTGCTACAGTATCTGTACTGCACAAGTCATTGTTTATCTTTGATTTTCTGGTTTTGTAAATTGCCAATTTTGCTTGGTAGTCTAGTAGGAAGACTAGGTCCCCCTGCACACCCCGGAGATATACTTCTAATCAGTGTTTCTAGATTGGAAAAAATGTGTAGAAAATGACTAGCTATGGCCCCAAGCTGAAAAAATGTCCCACATACCATTTTTATGCAAATTACTGCTGCCATTATCAAAAAAACGATTTTTGACATATCTCAGCCAATATTGCAGATAATTGAAAAATGAAGGTGTCTAGACCCATGTTTTGAAGGGCATAGATCATGATAGAACTATTCATAACATGATTACATGTGTCTATGGTATACTAGTATGCATATTAATGCTGTAATTACAAAATAATCAGTTTTACAAATGATAAGGATACGTTAATACTGCAGATAACTTAACATGGTACATAAGGGGTCTAAACCCAGGTATTTTCAAGGTTAAATGTCAACAAGATGCTCCTGAGTCTTGCATAGGGGCGGGACATTGGCAGTAACATTGGTACCACTCAACTTTTCTTCCCACCATTGACTTTGTATTGCGAGAGATTTTCACTTGCTTATTTAAAGGTTTCTCACCCAGCCCACGTAAAATCTACCAACTCCTGCTGTTAACTCCCAAACATATTTTTTTATGTTATCCAATCACAGTGCAGAAATGACAGACTAGAGATCCAAATTAGTGCTGCTATAGCTGCCATTTTACATTTCCATCCATGTAACATGCGCGCTCGCGCGCTCGTATCAATTGGTAATGTCGCGCGCTCGTATCAATTGGTAACGTTGATGTTATTGAATACCTCAGTTGAAAGTTCAGTCTTCCATTCCATCTGTGTGTTGTTCTTGGTATTCATCCTCCAATCTAGCCAGGTAAGATGCTAACTATAATGTTACTCACACTCTTGACTTCAGTTTCTGCATGAAATCATAAACAGGCAGAATAACAGCTGAGCCAGCTAGCACCATGTTAGCTAACGTTAAAGCTAGCCTCATCTATGTACAGTATGTTCCTAATGTCGGTGTAACTTAAACTTTTGTTAATGCCAAACATGAGACATATCTGTTGACTTCTGTATATGAATTGAACCAGAAAGAGGCACGACAGCTGAGCTAGCTACAGTAACTTAGCACAATGTTTCATTGGCCTAGATAGCTAACGTTAGTGTGGAAGAATTTAGATGTTTTAGCTATTAGCACTTTTGATGCCACTAAACATGGTTTAGTCAGCTAAAAAGTACCCTAGTGTAGAACATGACTCAGAACCTCTGTTACCTCAATGAAAACTCAGAGCCTCCTTTCACAGGCACTTTTAACATCATTCGTGATTTCTTATTTGTCATTTAACAGTGATGGTAGACATCGACAGCAAGCATGCCCAAAAGAAAACGGAGTGTAGAACCTGCAGCCCAAAGCTCTCCTCCTACATGCATCCTTCATGTACCATCCATGTCTGATCATGGGGATTTCACGCCCCTCCGTAAAATTAAAGGATCTGCTTCAGAAAAACTGCAACTGCTTCAAAAGATCCGGGATAGACGTCTCAACCAACCGCATGACTCCCCATGTCGTATGCAATCAGTATGTGATCAGATCCCGGCAACTCTTCCTGATGACCTAGAAAGAGTAGGATATCACAGCAAGTGTTATAAGCACTTTGTCCGCCACTTTCATCGTCTGGGAGATGATACAGAACCAGGGCCATCAACCTCATCATGGCATCACTCTCCTCGTAAACCAGGAGGTTCTGCTGAACCCATCTTCCCGCCAGAGTGTATATTTTGTGAGAAAGTTGAGACCAAAGATGCTCATCGCAATACTGAGAGGCCTACAACCTTCCCATCCTTTAAAAACAAAGAAAATGCATGGGAGCAAATCGAAACACGGGCTGAGAAAATGGGTCTCTATCGACTCCATCGAAAGGTGAAAAACAAAGACCTCTTTGCATGTGAGGCCAAACACCATCCGTCATGTTTTAAAGCTTTCCGCACAGCATTCTACAACTATGAGCGTGCGATTCACAGAGCCGAAGCACCAAAGGAGCAGGCTTGCATGTCAGCCGCCCATGAAAAGGCATTCAACTCAGTACTGGAACACATTCAAACCCAGGTCATCCAGCAGAATAAAGTTCTACAGCTTTCTTCCTTGCGCTTGCTCTATGTCGAGGAACTGAAACTGAATGGATATGAGAACTCAAATTATCGGTCAGAGAAACTACTGAAACGCCTACAGAATGACCCAATCAAGGAGCATATCCACTTCACGAAGGTTGATCATGACAAATGTGATGTCATTTCTTTCTGGCTTGTGCACAGCTCAAACATAACAGTTTCCAATGCTCTCGCACGAGCATTCACACTCGGAAGCACAAACAAGAACCAAAATGTTGCCCTCCAACTTCGCCAGGGTATTCTACAGGCTTTCAGAGAGCTACAGGCTTTCTACAGGCTCGCTCGATGATACCAGGGGCACTCAGTGCTGTCGACAAGACAATGGAAGAAACGTTCATGCGCTTTGCTAAATCATCAGGTACATCATTTTCTTTCAGTACATTATACATTTGAAACTGTAGAAACCAGCTTTATATGATGTAAACTGCTCTTACAAAACATTTCCCTTTTAATGATTGGGTTATGCAATTAAAATATGTTCACTTTTCAGGTGGCTTTGCTGGCCTGTACAGTCAGCCTGTAATCATGTTATGAATAGTTCTATCATGATCTATGCCCTTCAAAACATGGGTCTAGACACCTTCATTTTTCAATTATCTGCAATATTGGCTGAGATATGTCAAAAATCGTTTTTTTGATAATGGCAGCAGTAATTTGCATAAAAATGGTATGTGGGACATTTTTTCAGCTTGGGGCCATAGCTAGTCATTTTCTACACATTTTTTCCAATCTAGAAACACTGATTAGAAGTATATCTCCGGGGGGTGCAGGGGGACCTAGTCTTCCTACTAGACTATGGGAGATAAAGAAGTTTGCAAGAATTGTTGCTTGGATGTTTAAGGGGCCACTTGGCCCTAAAATAAACATTGGAAAATTGAAATCAATGGAAAGACGTGCAAATAGCACTTTCAAGAAAACAAAGAGAGGAGTTAAACGACTGCATTGAATATACGCATGGGCCAGGGTTTCTCTCTGTCCACAAAAGGGACACTGATCACTTGTCGCTTGTGAAAAGCGGTGAATGAGAGAGTTTGTGGGTATTATCCAATGTGCGATTCTCCATTGGAGATCACCAGCACGTTTTGGCACAGGATTTTTATAATACTGTTGCGAATATGGAATTTGGCCTCCATATCCGCTTGTAAATATTCCCCTATTTTCTCCAATACTCCCCAACTTTCCCCAATCCCCCATTCCCTAGTCCCATTGCATGTAAATAACAATCAGTAGAGCCGACCTTCCCCTTATTCCCCCATTAAATGTCGTGCCCAGGTCCACCGCACCACACGTAGACAACTTTCGGACATCTTCCTAGTTATTCTTAATCTATGTCAGTTAAGGCCTCGTCTCCATTAATTATGACTCTTCGTTGCACCAGAATGTGATTATATGGCATCAGTAGTGAGTTTAGGACCTTTCCCATACCTCCTTCCATCTTCTTCCCCAACAATTACAACAACAACAGAGGAGATGGCGGCGGAGCGGGGGAGGATGCGTCCTCACACCGGCTCGATTAGCGCCATAGACCATGCGCTCCACGGGGTTACCACGAAGGGGCTCCTTGTCAGCTCCTCGTCAAGGGCGGAGCCTGGTAAACCCCCCGCACGCACCCAATGAGAAGCAACGTGCCGATTCCACGAGGCGGAGCTAACGAGCCGAGGGCGTGTCACTCCCCGCCGGATATACGCGGCCCCGCGCCGGATGTGACGTCAGATGCGCCTCAGCTTGGAGACTGGAGAGAGAAGCCACCGCCACCCCCAGCGCGACGATACCTCCCCGCATCTCTGGACCGGACCGAGTCGATTCTGCCTTGAGCCAAGAGTGCACCTTGAGCCATCGACTGCCTGCCTTTCCTTGCCATCAATCCCCGTGTGAGTCAGCATTTTGTCCCGTTTATCTGTCGTCTGTCCGGGGTTAATATAAGAGTGTGTCTAAGTGCTTGTCTTCCTATGTTTCCCTCTTGTCCCTGTAATCTAACCTTCCGCCTTAATATAACCTCCTCCAGAGGTCTTGAGAACTGAACCCCTGGTGTCGTATTGTGTTATTGTGATCCAGCCGGGTGTCTTCTTTTTCTTATTGAGCCAGCGTAGCGCGACTTCGTCAACGTCGAGTATAGTCGGGTAATTTGTGCGGACACGACGGCCATTCCGCTCGGCCCACCTTAACATCAAAGTCGTGTCTGTAACAATTGGTGTCGGGAGTGAGATTCGAGGCCCGACCAAATTTTGGAAAAAAAAAAAAACGAATAGAGGAAAAAAAAAAAATTTGGTCAAAATTTGGAGCGGCCGAAATTTGTTTTGTTTTACGAAACTCGAATTTTGCAAGTCGCGCTATGGCGGATCAAGACGGCTGGGGTCCGGTAGGGGAGAGTGAAGCAGGGTCGGTCCAGGACCAAATTGAGGGACATGAGGAGAGCGAAACAGCGGGGGTAGCAGACGCGCAAAATAGCGCCGTCACGCACGAAGAAGCGGGCGCGCAAAATGGCGCCTCGCTGATCACCGCGCCAGCGACCGTGGCAGCGCCCCCGGTGGATTGGAATTTGTTTTTTATGCAAATGAAGGCCCTTATGGACAAGAATAATGAAGAAATGGAAAGCAGAATAATGATGGGAATGAGGGCTGATAGGGAACAAATGGGGAACCGGATGGATGCTCAGAGTGAGCAATTGGGGGTAATGGGGAACCAAATGGGGGTAATGGGGAACCAAATGGGGGTAATGAGGGACGAAGCGAGGGGTACCGGTGAGAAGTTAGACAATAATTTTGAGGGGTTAGACAATGGGATAAAAGAGGTGAGAAATGGGTTAATGGGGGTAGAAAACAGAATGGCCGCTCAAGAGAATCAAATGGAAGGGATGCAAAAGGGGTTAGAGGGGGTAGAAAATAGAATGGCTGCCCAGGAGAATCAGATAGAGGGAGTGAAAAATGGGTTAGAGGGGTTAGAAAACAGTATGGAAGGCAAATTGAGGGACATGAGGGACCAAGCGGAAAGGGAAGTTAAACAAATGGAGCAGCAGATAGAGGGGGTCAGAATGGGGGTAGAAACCAAACTGGATGCTCACAGGGAGGAAATGGAGCAGATGAGGGTGGCATCTGGGCAGGAGATGCAAGTGATGGGAGAGCAGATCAGAGGAGGAGTGAGTGAGGAGGTCGGAGGAGTGCGCGAGGAGGTGAGGCACTGTAAGGAGCACATGGAAAAGGAGGTGAGAAAGGGGACTGTAAAGTTACAAGGGGGCATAGAGGACCTGACGCAGGAGGTGGAGCAGCTGACGGTGGGACAGACGGAGTTAGTGGAGCAGGTTCAAAGGAACACTGCGGTATTAGGAGGTTTAAAGGCGACACAGAAAGAACTAAAAGATGACTTGATAGCGACAAAGAGGGAATGTCAGATGGTACGTGAGGGACTGACAACGAGGTTGGACGAGGTGGTAGAGGTAATGGAGACGAAGGACCGGCAGGTGAGGACGCACATGGAAACGGTCAAGGTAGCCTTGGAGGACGAGCTTGAGGAGACGTACCGGGGAATAAAAGAGGTGAAGCACAAATTAGAAGAAGTGGAAGAAGGGATGAGCGAAATTAAGAAGCGACGGAGAGGGGATAAGAAAGAGATAAAAGAGGAGATAAAAGAATTGGTCCAAAGTCTGTGTTTGGATCGTGATGATGTGCTCATTAACCGGATGAGGGATTCGCAGGTGATGGAGGAGAAGCGAAGAGGAAGAGGACCCGGTGTAAGTGGTGACCAATATGGTCGTGCGTATGATGCGCCAGGGGATTTAAGAAGCTTGGGGGTCGAGATAGACCCGGGTGTTCGTGAGAGGCCGTTGGTGAAGTGTGCGACAGGTCTGGTGTGCGAAAAAGGAGGTGTGCGAGAAAGTCCGACTCTGGGGTGTGTGAGGAAAAAGTGCGTGCCAAGGAGTAGTGAGGGTGCTGGCGAGAATGAGTCGGTCGTAGCGCGTGTGCGAGGGGGCACATGGAAGCGCGGTGTGGTGAGTGTTGCAGAGGGTGTGACGGGAGAGTGTGCGCGAGAGAGGTGTGTAACGGACGGGTGCATGAGGAAAGAGTGCGCTGTCAAAGGCAAGGAAGAATGCACACCTGTGGTAAGTGTTACAGAGGGTGTGACGGGAGAGTGTGCGCGAGAAAGGTGTGTGACGGACAGGTGCATGAGGAAAGAGTGCGCTGTCAGAAGTAAGGAAGAGTGTCCACCTGTGGTGAGTGTTACAGAGGGTGTAACGGGAGAGTGTGCGCGAGAAAGGTGTGTGACGGACAGGTGCATGAGGAAAGAGTGCGCTGTCAGAAGTAAGGAAGAGTGTCCACCTGTGGTGAGTGTTACAGAGGGTGTAACGGGAGAGTGTGCGCGAGAAAGGTGTGTGACGGACAGGTGCATGAGGAAAGAGTGCGCTGTCAGAAGTAAGGAAGAGTGTCCACCTGTGGTGAGTGTTACAGAGGGTGTAACGGGAGAGTGTGCGCGAGAAAGGTGTGTGACGGACAGGTGCATGAGGAAAGAGTGCGCTGTCAGAAGTAAGGAAGAGTGTCCACCTGTGGTGAGTGTTACAGAGGGTGTAACGGGAGAGTGTGCGCGAGAAAGGTGTGTGACGGACAGGTGCATGAGGAAAGAGTGCGCTGTCAGAAGTAAGGAAGAGTGTCCACCTGTGGTGAGTGTTACAGAGGGTGTAACGGGAGAGTGTGCGCGAGAAAGGTGTGTGACGGACAGGTGCATGAGGAAAGAGTGTGCTGTCAAGAGTAAGGGTGAGTGCGTTGTCACGAGTGGAGGTGAGAGTAGTGAGAGTGACAAGGAGAGTGAGCTGGTTGTGACAGGTGAGCGAGGATGTACACCTGGGATGGAAGGATGTACACCTGGAATGGTAGAGCGTGAGTGGGAATGCACGCTGGAGTTGGTGGTGAGGCACGTGGTTGGGTGTGCGAATGAGGGCACACCTGTGATTGTCACAGAGGGGGTGCGAAGCGGTGTATTGGTGAGGTGTGCTACCAACGAATGTGTGCCAAAGTGTTCGGTGGTCAGGTGTGTGACCAAGGCTGTGAGTGGAATGGGTGTACCTGGGTGTGTAAGGAAGGGTACGAGGAGCATGGGCACAGCTGGATGTGTGAGCAAGGAACGGGCTGCGGGGTGTAAGCGTCCAGGTGAAGCATCGACGTTACACGGGTTAGAGGTTAGAGCGACTTTTAGCCGAAGCAGGCCCTCGGTGCGTGCTGGGCCTCGCTTTGAACGGCCGCGTCCGTGCTCCACTAGGCGGAGCGGGCAGCCCGATAGGAAGGGTCGTTATGGCGACCACGTTTTGTTGAGACGTGCCGGCAGGTCGAGATCGGGACATTGGATGGCTCCACGCCGAGGTGATGCGTGGGATCTCGGCCCGGGTAAGCCCCCGTCCCTGCACCGAGTGCCGGACGCATTCAGCCGCTGGCACAAAACAACCAGCATCCATTGCTTGGCTTTACGAAGCCGGGCTTTGGACAGGAATTGGCGCACCGAGAGGTATTAGTGAGTCGACTGGGTGATGAGGTTAGTGTTTTGGACCCAAAATTAGAGAAAAACAAAATTTGATGATTGGCAAGGGATTGGCAGTAGTGATTGGCAGATGATGGGCAGTGATTGGCAAATTTTTAATTTGTTGAAATTAGATGTGCAAAATTGGTAGTGAGAGACCCCCGATGTGGTGGGATGGCAAATCCACCATCCTTCCCATGGTGTGGGGGGCAAAGGAGCAATAGTTTATGGGGTGTATGGCAGTGAAAACTAGCCCGGGTGGGTTAGGTTATATTGATAGGGCCCTAGAAGATGACAGTAGGTAACGTTAAGGTTAGTTAGTGACTGATACCTGTAGTGGGGACGCAGGTAGATTAGAGTGGATGATAATGACGAGGGAGCGCAATAGTTTAAAGGGACGACTGGGAAGCGCAAGTTTCAGAAGGGAGTAGTTAGCTGAGATGATGCCGTGTGTGTGAGGATTGAACAGGTGAGAATTGAACAGGTGTGATTGCACAGGTGTGCAACTGGACAGGTGTGTGGAGCAGTGTATGAGTAGTGAGTGTGTGGATCAGCGCGAATGCGCTTGGGGAGAGAAGGGTGCAGGTGGCACCAGGTGTGATTGCACAGGTGTGCAATTGTACAGGTGTGATTGCACAGGTGTGCAACTGGACAGGTGTGTGGAGCAGTGTATGAGTAGTGAGTGTGTGGATCAGCGCGAATGCGCTTGGGAAGAGAAGGGTGCAGGTGGCACCAGGTGTGAGAGCACAGGTGTGCAGGTACAGGTGTGTGGAGAGAGTTGGAGTGAGTGGTACGGAGTGGTGTGCATGGTGCGAAGGTGTGGATGGGGGAAGAGTGGACCCCTTTCACGAGTACCCGGGGCGGGTAGTGTAAGTGTTAGGTAGAGGGTGCAGGTAAATTGTGGTTGGATATTGGCATCTGTGGTGCGGTTGCAGAATGGTGTTGTGAATGGGTGCATTAGTGTTGTGGAAATGGCTGGGCGTGTAGCCTGTTAGTGTGTGTAGTTGGTTGAGCACTCCACCACTGTGAGGATGTCGGCCAGGTGAGGCCGCAGGTGGGCTCTGGGAGCCGGTAGAGTTGTGGATGGGGCCCGAGGATCCGGAGGACGGACCCGGGTAGCCCAGTGCCAGAGAGGGCACCGAGTGGGGAGAGTGCCAGAGGGCCTTCCCCAGGTAGTTAGGTTAGGGTAAGGAGCAGGTAAGCTCGGAGGCAACTGCAGTGGTGGAGGTGTGCAGGTGGGTAGACCCACTGGGAGAGGTACACGTCGCAGCCCAGAAATTGTACGAGGGCACCGGGAGATGAATCGGGGGAGTGAGACCCCAAATTGAAGAGCACCACAGTTTGGCCAATGGGAATTGGTTTTTAGAACCCATAGTGTAAGAGGGCCAATGGTTGGCCGGAGAAAGCCCCCGGGTAGTGTAAAGTTGTTAAAGTCATTTAGGAGATAGTTAGGATTGATGAACCTGTCGCACCATACGCAGCCACTTACCTGTGGTGATGATGATGACTCCACACCTGTGTTTTCTTTGTTTTGTGCAGGAAATGAGATTGCTGTGAGGATTTGTGAGACGCATCACGACGTGGATGAGACATTGGGGTGATTCCATCTCTCCCTCCCTAGGAGGGACTGATGATGAATTGGAGATGGCAAATTATGATGTTGAGTTGGAGATGGCAAATTTTGATGAGAGTTGAAAATGGCAAATTTGATTGGTTAGGAGGGAGAGAAGACGAATTTGGTATATGGGAGGAACGGGGAAGACAGTAGGGATGTTTGTCGATTTGTAAAGTAGATGTTTATGGGTAGTGTTGTGTTTTGTGGATGCAGTAAGGGGTAAGGGAGGGGCCATGTAGGTTACCTGGTGGGGGGGGGGCGTACGATAGGAACGTACCTGTCTCACCTGGTTCCCATGTGCCCCCAGTGTGCATCACCTTACATTGCGTGCACTTTTGCGCCCTTACCACCTTACTCACTTGTTTCTTCTTTTGTCTCCCACCTCCGAGGATCTGGCTTTGGGGTAGAGAGAGAGGAGAGAGAGGTGCTGGCTGCGCAGTTGTGGGCCTGCACTTTCGCTGTTTGCTGCCGGGATCGATACACCATATGGACCGCAATGTTTGTGGCCACCCACAATGGACCGCAGTTCGTTTGCGGCCAAGCACCACCCGGGGATGGACCTATGGATCAACGTGGCACCTCTGCCATACAGGTGAACCACTAATAGTTAACACCACTGAAGGCCACACGAAGAGCAAGAGACACCTGCAGGGTTAGGGGTTGTCGCATTTATTTTTATTCCAATGAACAATGGTGACTGCACCGATTGGTGGTGGGGTGGTGCTTTTGATGCTGGGAAAGGGTGCTCTGCACGTTATTAAAGGCCGTCGGCCACAGAGCACTCGTGGGTTGGTGTATCGATGTTGGCAAGCGCGCTCTCTCTATGCATAACATCTGCATGTGTTCCTCCAAAAACAGGTCCTGGATCGTAGTGTAGATATCAGCGTAATCTTGTAAATAATGCTCCCTACCGGCTGTATGTTTAGTTTGAGAATTCTTTCCGGATTCGGTTATCCTGTGGGTGTGTTTCTGTGAGGAGAAGGGTGCAACGTCGCAGGGGGACATATTTACTCATTTGTGAATATCTGTAAAACTGTCGCACTCAGGGTAGAGTTAATAGTAGAGGGAACTACATTGCGTGCCACACTAAAGTAGGTAAAAATTTATCGGGTCGGGACGCCCCGAGGGTAGAGAAGGGTGCAATGTTGCGAATATGGAATTTGGCCTCCATATCCGCTTGTAAATATTCCCCTATTTTCTCCAATACTCCCCAACTTTCCCCAATCCCCCATTCCCTAGTCCCATTGCATGTAAATAACAATCAGTAGAGCCGACCTTCCCCTTATTCCCCCATTAAATGTCGTGCCCAGGTCCACCGCACCACACGTAGACAACTTTCGGACATCTTCCTAGTTATTCTTAATCTATGTCAGTTAAGGCCTCGTCTCCATTAATTATGACTCTTCGTTGCACCAGAATGTGATTATATGGCATCAGTAGTGAGTTTAGGACCTTTCCCATACCTCCTTCCATCTTCTTCCCCAACAATTACAACAACAACAGAGGAGATGGCGGCGGAGCGGGGGAGGATGCGTCCTCACACCGGCTCGATTAGCGCCATAGACCATGCGCTCCACGGGGTTACCACGAAGGGGCTCCTTGTCAGCTCCTCGTCAAGGGCGGAGCCTGGTAAACCCCCCGCACGCACCCAATGAGAAGCAACGTGCCGATTCCACGAGGCGGAGCTAACGAGCCGAGGGCGTGTCACTCCCCGCCGGATATACGCGGCCCCGCGCCGGATGTGACGTCAGATGCGCCTCAGCTTGGAGACTGGAGAGAGAAGCCACCGCCACCCCCAGCGCGACGATACCTCCCCGCATCTCTGGACCGGACCGAGTCGATTCTGCCTTGAGCCAAGAGTGCACCTTGAGCCATCGACTGCCTGCCTTTCCTTGCCATCAATCCCCGTGTGAGTCAGCATTTTGTCCCGTTTATCTGTCGTCTGTCCGGGGTTAATATAAGAGTGTGTCTAAGTGCTTGTCTTCCTATGTTTCCCTCTTGTCCCTGTAATCTAACCTTCCGCCTTAATATAACCTCCTCCAGAGGTCTTGAGAACTGAACCCCTGGTGTCGTATTGTGTTATTGTGATCCAGCCGGGTGTCTTCTTTTTCTTATTGAGCCAGCGTAGCGCGACTTCGTCAACGTCGAGTATAGTCGGGTAATTTGTGCGGACACGACGGCCATTCCGCTCGGCCCACCTTAACATCAAAGTCGTGTCTGTAACAATACCATCCCCAGTTTGGGGAGAAAGGAGGAGTGTGTGGCAGGACTGCAGACCACTTACAAGGTGCTGGGGAAGACAAGGAGGGGAAAAGAGCTTTTAAACATTGGAAATATAAGGTTTTGCGGTTACCACTGGAAGAGGAAAAGGAACGGCCAAAATTTATTGGCTCCAAGTTTTCAGAGGCCGACAAAAGAAGGTTGGGGAAAGGAGAGAGGCTCGGCTCAGAGGGAGGTACAGGACGAACCAACCAAGGTTGGGAGGTACCGTAGGCATGAAGCACCACCCTTAGACATCTGTCTAGTTGGCGAGATGATCTGACGCCAGTCGCCAAGGCAATAGCAGCAACACTTAGCCACTTGTCATTTGCATCGTCTCTAAGGTGGCACACTTTGGTTATTGATGCAGCCACAAACTTTTGAATGAAGGCCCTGCTGCTTCCAAAACCTTCAAAAAGTGAGTTGCAAAACAGTGGCTCGTTGAAGAACATGGATCTCTCATACGTAGTACGATCCCGATGGCTTTTGAGAGCTTGCCATGCATTTAACAAACTTCGGTAGAAAGAGGGGAGTGAAGAGAGATCAAACATTGTCAAGTCCATTAGAAAAAGCTCCTTAGCATGACCGAAATTCTCAAACCGACCCAAAATGCAGCATGCAAGTTGCCTCCAAAGCACAACAGGCTCGTGCAAAATGGACCATATCGTACGTAGACGAAAAGCCATGATTCGGCATTTTACATTGACAAGTCCTTGACCACCCTCAGGTATCGGCAAATTTAATCTTTCCGGTCGTAGCCAATGCATTCCAGACCAGAAGAAATGAGTGACGCTCTTCTGTATTCCGTCGATTAACCCAGCAGGTGGTTGCAGAGCCAAGACCTTGTGCCACAGAATGGAGGTAACCAGATTGTTTATGACCAATACTCTGCCACGGTAAGACAATTGGCGGAGTAGGCCTTTCCATTTTATTAAAAGCAGTTCAATGCGTTCAGGCAAACCTTCCCAGTTATGCCTGATGAAATCTCCAGGACCTAGAAAAACTCCCAAAAACTTGATCCCATCTCTTCTCCAAGCAATATTTGTGGGGAGAAGTGGGGGTGAAGGGGGGGTGGGGAGAATGGGGGGTGGGAAAGGGATTCGAGCCACAGTGCCTGTCTTTTTCCAATTGATTTTTGCTGACGAGGCTCTGTTAAAAAGTGCTAAAGCATGCATCATCTTAGCAATATCATCAGAGTTTTTGATACACACACATATATCATCAGCGTAGGCAATAGTCTTTATAGTGTGGTTTAAACCTCTCACAGTGAAACCAGTCAAAGACTTTCGAAGCGTGTTTAAGAGGGGTTCAAGGGAAAGGGTGTACAAAGCACCTGACAGTGGGCAGCCCTGCCTAACACCTCTTTTAATACAAAAGGGGGGCACAAGCTCATTGTTTATGTTTAGCAGGGCAGATACGTTTGAATAACACATATGTATACATGATAAAATAAAGGGTCCAAAACCAAATCGATTTAAGACTTCGGACAAGTATTCATGCGAGACGTAATCAAAAGCCTTCTCCTGATCTAGGAAAACAAGGCCAACACTTTCATGATGAATATCACAAACATCAATCAAATCGCGAATAACAGAAATACTGTCATGGATATTACGACCAGGAACACAATAAGTTTGGTCCATGTCTACAATGTTCTTTAGGAAGGGTGAAAAACGTAAGGCAATAGCTTTGGAAAAGATCTTGTAATCAGTACATAGTAGTGATATTGGCCTCCACTGGGAGATGAGTAAAGGGTCGCCTTTCTTTGGAAGCAAGGTAAGTACTGCTCTTCTGCAGCTCAGCGGGAGTTCCTTCTTTTCGAGGCTTTCCTGGAAGACTGATAGCAGTTCAGGGCCAATTAGGTCCCAGAAAGATTCGAAAAATTCTGACGGTAGACCGTCGATGCCAGGTGATTTCCCTTTGCCAAGGCTCTTTAATGCGATGGAGAGTTCCTCAAGTGTGAGTGGTTTCTCCAGGCTCTGCCTTTGCTCTGGGGTTAAGGTGGAAACACCGTCAAATAAGTGAGAGACACCATTTAGGTCAACTTCTTTTGTTTTGTAAAGGTTGGAGAAAAAGAGTCTAGCTTCCCTCTTGATTCCTTCAGGGTGAGTGATGACAGAATTGTCAGGGCGTTTTAGAGCAGTAATTTGGGGGTGAGGAGCCTTCGATTCAAAATCAAAGAAATATCGGGTTGGCGTGTCCAAAAGGTTGAGCTGCTGAAACCGTAATCTTTTTAATGCCCCTTGGGTTTGGTTCTCAATTATTGTATTAAGGAAAGCTTTCTTTTCTTTCAGTCTCAGTTCTTGTTGGGGAGAAGAGTGAGTTTTTTAATTTGTTTGAATTTGTAGAATTTCCTTTTCTAAAGTAGCCTTTGTTCTACGTTCCTCTTGTGTTCTTAGGAAACAAAATTGTTGACAAAATCCTCTACATTGGGCCTTTATGTTGTCCCACCACAAACGCTGATCTGTAAACTGGTGTTTTTGATTTAATAGAACAGACCATACGTCTTTGAAAGCAGCCCTAAAGGAGGGGTTTTCTAAGATGGTGACATTAAGCTTCCAGAAAGAATGGCGATTCAAGGACAGATGTGAATGGTAATTCACAGTAATTAAATGGTGATCTGAAAAACCAGAAGGCAAAATTCCAGTGGTAGGGGAGAGATTAAAAAATGGTGAATTTATATAGATCCGGTCGAGCCTAGCTAGGGATACTTGGTTGTTTGTGATCTTGCTCCAGGTAAATTGATGCGTCGTGGGATTTTGTTGCCGCCAAAGATCCTGAAGCTTAAAATCCCTTATTATCTCTGCTAATAATTTAGCTGGTCCGGGATGGGGCTCCGCACCGTTCCTATCTAGGTTTGGTTGTAGAGTGCAGTTAAAGTCACCTGCCATTACAATACACCTGTGCAGGTCTATTTGCCTCATATAAGGCCCTAATCTAGCGTAGAAGCGTTGCCGCTCAGTGCTATTTGAAGGGGCATAAACGTTCAACAAAGTAAAATTTGTGTTATTAATAACAAATTCTAGAGAGGCTAGATGCCCCGGGATTATGTTTTTAAAGGAAAGTTTTGATGGATGGAAATGGGGATTCAAAAGAAAAGCCACTCCTGCAGTTCGGGAATTAGCATCACTAAAAAAATTGGTCGTTTTCATCATCCGGTTCCATTCTGCATGGGATGCTGGCGTAGTGTGGGTTTCCTGCAAGAAAAGTACGTCTAAAGTTTTCTGTAGTGCAAGGTTCACCACTTGGAGTTTGCGCAGCTGACTCGCGCCACCATTTATATTTAAGCTTCCAAATCTCATTTGTTTTGTTCATCTTTTGCTCTCACAATGTACTTTTTCAGCCTGCTACATTGGGCTTCTGTGAAATGGTGGTCGCTAGGCCGGCGGATGATGTTCCTTGCCGTGTCGATAAACCCGTGCAGGTCAGAGAAGTGATCTTTAATGTCTACGTGTCTCTTTCTAAAAGTGCGGTTGAGGAATTTCAATATTTGGGCTGGTAAGACGTTGGATTCGCTTGTTGTAGGGAACTCCTCAATTTCGTAAGATTCCTCATCTGACATGTCGGAACCACTGTCTGGGAAACTTTCAATTCCTGGTTCTTGGGGCTCTGAGGTAACCTGTGCTGTGCAGGTGTCATCCTGCTCCATATTAATAGGAGCAGGAGGGGGTAGTGGAATTGAAGGAGCTTCGGGTAGTGGGAGTGGTGCGGGGGAAACCGTCGCCGGTTTGACAGTTTGAGGTTCTCCATCAGTTTTACCAATGTGCTCAGGCATGTTATGTAAGACCGCCAGCACAGGTACTGCTGGGGTTAGAATATTTTCATTGTGCTCAGAAATTGGAGCCGCTGGAAGTACGATCAGGTTTTCTGCTATCACGTTTCCTCCTATTTTTACGATCGGGTCTTGATGCACTTCGGCATCATTCACAGAAGGACACGGAACAGCTTTAATTTTCCCTTGAGGAGGGATGTAATTCCCCTCCGTTGCATTGTGGGGGAAAGTCTCAGGTAAGGGCTGGGGATCTACATTCTCATGCATGAGCAGTTCATACCGGTTGCTGGTAGTAGTTTGGTCGGACAGAGGCATTCCCGCAATGTTTGACTGAAAAACTACCACCTTTTCGTTACGAGGTGTAACTGAATCCTGGGGTGTTTTTCTCTTCCTTAATGAGGAAACAAGTGTAAACCCATCCCAGATGTTCATGTTCGTTTTATCAGCGGTCGTTAAATTTGGTGCGATGTCATCCGAGACAGTAGTTGGGGGAGTTTGACCGTCAGTGTTGGGAGGTAGTGGGGGGTCTGAGACAGTAGTTGGGGTAGTTTGTCGGTCAGTGTTGGGAGGTAGTGGGGGGTCTGGGACAGTAGTTGGGGTAGTTTGTCCGTCAGTGTTGAGAGGTAGAGGGGGCACAGTATTGTCTAGAGAGCCTGTCTGCTCGATCACAGAGGGTGCAGTTCGGGGACAGAAACGTTTTAAATGTCCGAACTTTCCACAAGTGAAGCATTTTAATGTCTCGGTTGACGCATATACTTGGTAGTCGTGATCTTTTATACGGAATTTAATTACCACGTTTAATACTTTGTCCAAGTTGGATGTGGGAAGTACAATGTATGCCTGGCGTCGGAAAGACATGACGTGCTTCGCCTGTTCACTCCGACAGCCCAGCGGCAGCATTTTGATCTGGGACACGACTGTACCATAGCGCGATAGTTCCGCTAACAGCGACTCATTTTTTACAAACGGGGGGACGTTGGATAGGAGTATTTTGACAGCTGGGGTATCGAGTGGGGAAACTAAGACGAAATGTCTATTGTCTGTGGACAGACCAGCCGTGACAACCTCATGCACGAGGCTTTCCTCGGCTAAAAAAACAACGATACGTTTATTCATCCGTGACGCTGCACGGATCTTTTCCATTCCAATGATATTCCCAATAGCAATAACAATGTGTTCCACACTAACCTCATCGGGAGGAACGCACACCACGCCATGCTTCCGTGTGAGAGCTTCGAAAATCGAAAGCCGCATACGGGGAACGTGTCGACATTTTACTAATTCAAATTACCCGGGCTAAGCCGAGTTGGGGTCGGGGGAAAAGGAAGGGGTCGGGGGAAAAAGGGGAGTGGTCGGGTATAGTTTTCTGTAAAGCAAGGGGGAAAAAAACCGCAAAGAAAACGCCACTCGGCATGTACCAGCACGAGAAAACGAACGCGGTAAAACACACCTCTTAATGAGGAAAGGGGCGAAAACCCATCGCAACTCCTTAGAGTGTCGATAGGAATACGACTCACCCGTCGACCTCACCGAAAGGTGTGGGCTCTCTCTCTCTGTATCTCAGAGGAAAAAAGTAGAAAAAGCTAGAAGAGAAAGAAAAAGAATCGAGACAGCAACACATGCAAGGGATGTACTAGGGGGGAAAGGGGGGGTGTGGGGGGGGGGAGGGAGGGGTGTGGGGGGGGAGCGGGCAGAGGGAGGGTAGAACGGGTAGGATAGAACGGGTAGGCTGAGGAGTTGCAGCAGCGGGTTGTTGAACTGGGGTGGTGGGGGCAGACAGAGAGTAGGCAAACGTGAGGATAAGAAGAAAAGTGGAAGAACAGAATTTAAGAAAGACAACGAGCAAGGGGGGTGGGGGAGGTAGAAAGATCAAAGGTTGGAGCAGCTCACACCTCACCACACATGCACGGCTGCCATCTTGCCACGCCCAACAGCTAACGGCCAGGAGAGAGAGAGAGAGAGAGACAGAGACAGAGACAGAGACAGAGACAGAGACAGAGACAGAGACAGAGACAGAGAGAGAGAGAGAGAGAGAGAGAGAAAGAGAGAGAGAAACTTTTGTGCCCTTTTATTATAAAAATACAAGCAATTCCACAAAGCGGTTGTAAGCAAAGCAACCAGTTTAAAGAAACATTTCGTAAGGATCATGAATTCACCAAAAGGAGCAAAGGATATTTAAAGGAAACCAGCAAGTATAAAAATTTTACAAACCAAAGGTGAAGACACAAACAAAACCACAAACAATTTCAAAGGAAATGCTCATGCAAGAGCTATGACCACATCAAGAGCAAAATTAAGCGTTTAATTAAATTAAGCGAAACATTGAGAGAGGGAGAGAGAGGTAGAAAGGGAGAGAGAGAGAGAGAGAGGGAGAGAGAGAGAGGGAGAGAGAGAGAGAGAGAGAGAGGGAGAGAGAGAGAGGGAGAGAGAGAGAGAGAGAGAGACAGAGAGATTTCATTCCTTTTTTTGAAGGAAAAAACCTTTTCCACCAATGCAGACAGGTAAAACAAAAAAAAATATTTACAGGTCATGAGAGCATTTCTACAAATACAGACAGTGAGAAAAAGAAAACCATGGTTACAAATCAAAACAGACAGCAAATAAAGTTGATATATACAGTCATAAAAAGGTACCATTTCGAAGCATTTCACATTACACCAAATAAGAGAGCAATGCTATATTACAAGTTTAATGTAAGGACTCCGTCAGTTAAACTGCACAAGGAACGCCGAACACACCATCGTTTCTGGAAGTCCCCACAGTTATCAAAAGACAATTCCAGGTTCAGCCGAGACGACACCAATGACCTAAGAAAGACTACAGCGTCATCCACTGGAACAACACTGTTCCGGATTTTCCTTTTCCTGGACACATATATAGCAAGTTTTGCCTCAGAAATTAAAAAGTTGGCTAAAAAACATTCGTGCCTACATCTGGGTTTAATACTAAAACCAAATATAAAAACACAGTGTGTAAAAACCAACCCCAACCCTTGAATGACATGCGATAAAACAGTAAAAAGTGGTGTCAATCTTGGGCATCCAACAAAGGCATGAAAAAGAGTTTCCTGGGCATCACAAAAAGGGCACTTTTCAAGGACATGTGGACACATTCGGTGTATCAAAACGTTTGAGGGTAAAATGTGATGTGCCAATCGCCACTGCAAGTCTCCGGAGCGTTTGGCAATGGGTACCTTGTACATAACAAGCCAGTTTATCGAAGTAGAATGAGTAGTCTGGAGCATTCTCCTCCAGTGCGCTTGTGGTTCTGCAGGTCTATCAGAAACAAGGGTTTTGACACACATGCCATAAACAGAGGATTTTTCCATCAACTTAAAGGAGGTGAAACCTTGAAAAAGAAGCAAAAGCTCTGGAAAGGGGTGTTGGGATGAGAGAGGGCCAGCTTCCACCTGTGGAGCCCATTTTAGCTTGGTTTGCTTGAAAAAGCGCAGAATCACAGAGAATATCCTCCCAATGACCCGAATGGACCTAACTCCAGTGGCAACAGCGACGTCAGCAGCTGGTTTCCACTTGTAAGGAGGAGGGGTTCTAAAATCTTTAACCTTGGTGCATCCAGCATCAATAAACTTTTGCATAAAAGTACGATCACTGCAGACCCCTTCAAAAATGGGGTTTAAAAAAATTGGCTCGTTTAAGAACATTTCAAGAGAATAATTACTGTTATCACGGCGAACGGTAACCGCCTGCCATGCCTCCAGCACACTCCTGTAGAACAGGGGGACTGATGCCATATCGACTTTCTTGCTGCCAATAAGGAACAGCTCCTGATCGTAGCCGAGTCTCCCTGCCTGCCGAAGCAGGCAGTGAGCCAATGCCTTCCACGGGACGTCTGTGTACAGCAGTCGACGAAGCGACAGGAGGCGAAAAGCCATAACTTTACTGGTAATGGCAATCAGACCCTGTCCTCCTTCAGCAACGGGTAGGTTTAACACACCAGGTTTGAGCCAGTGCTTCCCCCCCCCAAAAGAAGTCAATAAAAATAGATTGCAGTTTTTTAAGAATAAAATCCGGGGGCTGCAGTGCCATAAAAACGTGCCAAAGCATCGATGCTGCAAGGTTATTTATAATGAGGGTTCGGCCCCGATAGGAGAGTTGGCAGAGTAAGCCCTTCCATTTTAGCAGCCGCCTCTCAGTTTTAATTATGAGAGATTCCCAGTTTCTCAAAATGAAGTTTTCGGTACCAAGAAAGACACCAAGGTAAAGAACGCCATCCCATGCCCATTCGAGTTGCTCCGGCAGAGTCGGAGGAGTGGCGCCATTTTGCGGACCAAGGTAGAGAGCTCTGCTCTTTTTCCAATTCACTTTTGCCGAACTTGCCAAACTGAATTCATGGACGCATTGGACCAAGGCCAAGACGTCCTCATCCGAGTGAACGATTGCACAAAGATCGTCTGCATAAGCAATCACCTTGAACGGGTTCGCAGTTGGTTGAGGAACGAAACCGGGAAGACGTGCGCGCAAACGAACGAGCAAAGGCTCAATCGCGAGGGAGTACAGGAGGCCGGAAAGAGGGCAACCTTGACGAATGCCTCTACTAGCCGGGAAAGGCTGACATAAAATGTTGTTAACTTTTGCTAAACTAAAAATGTTATTATACAGTAGCTGTACGTGAGAGATAAAAAATTCACCAAAACCAAACCCCCGTAAAACAGAGAAAAGATAAAAGTGATCGATGGCATCGAAGGCCTTTTCTTGATCGAGGAACACCAGACCAACATTTCTTTGTTCGAGAGAGCAGATATCAATCATGTCACGTACAATAAAGATACTGTTGTGAATTGACCTTTTAGGGACACAGTAAGATTGATCTGGGTGTATGATCTCCCCAATCACGACTCTGAGCCGGTTGGTGAGAGCCTTGGAAAAGATTTTATAATCCACGCATAGCAAGGATATCGGACGCCAATTTTCCACCCGATGCAGATCTCCCTTCTTGGGTATTAGGGCAAGCACCGCTCTACGGCAGCTGAGTGGCAGTTGGTTGAGTCGTAAACTGTCAGAAAATATTTCCAATAGTTCCGTCCCAAAGAGATCCCAGAAAGCTTTGTAGAACTCTACGGGGAGTCCATCCAAGCCAGAGGCTTTTCCATTCGGCAAGGCTTGTAGTGCAACAAACAGTTCCTCCATAGTTATCTTTCTGTCCAGCTCTTGACGTGCAGTAGCTGACAAGGTGGGCAAGGACGCGGTTAAAGAATGCACCATTTCGTCATCAATGTCTTTCCTACAATACAGATCAGAGAAGTAATCTTTAACCAGGGTTCTAATGCCCTTGTGATCCTTTATCATATTGCCCTGCACAGTCCGTAACAAGGTGAGCTGCTCGCTACCCTTTGAAGTGTGTTCAAGTCGAAAGAAGAAACTAGAAGGCACGTCCAGATGACGCAAATTCTCCACACGGAGACGAACCATGGCACCTCTAGCTTGTTTTACACATAGCCTGTTGAGAATAGCTTTCTTTTTGGCCAATGAAAGATTCGTTTCCATTGTGTTGGAAGGTGACAGATGGCTTTGCAAAGCTAAAATTTCTTTTTCAATAACACTTTTAAAGAGAGACTCATCTTTTGTACAAAAGAATCTATACTGCTGACAAAAGGTTTTAATTTGCACCTTGGCATTATCCCACCATTGATCGAGGGAAGAAAAAGAAGGTTTCCGCAAAAGCAGTGTACCCCAGAAAACCCGGAAGGCTTTAAGGAAAGCTTGATCCTCTAAAAGGTCCACATTAAAATCCAATGTGCAGCTCCATAGTTCCGTATCGGAGAGAGAAGAGAAAAGGTGACCATGTGATGATCGGAGAAACCGATTGGTAAAATTTGCACATTGCCCATCATGTTAAGAAAGTTACTATTTATGTAAACACGATCTAGCCGAGCGAAGGAAAGCCGACCGTCAAGACAGCGACACCATGTATACTGGCGTATGAGGGGGTTGTGAAGTCTCCACGCATCAACGAAAGAGAATTTAGATAAAACCCTTGCCAGTGGGATGGTACTAGCTAGATGAGGTTCTTTAGCGTTCCGGTCCATGGCAGAGTCTAGAGTACAATTAAAATCCCCACTCAAGCAAACAAGATTATTAAAATCTGCATGAGTGAGTGATGTTTCTAACTGTGTGAAGAAGGTGACCCTGTCAGTGCTGTCACTGGGTGAGTAGACATTAAAAAGTGTGTGCCTGTAACCATTGAAGGTGAAAGACACAGAAATTAGATACCCCTTAATTATGTCTTCAAAAACAATGTCAGTTTGGAGGAAAAAAGAAGATGAGAAGAATATAGCTACCCCGGCTCTAGGGCAAGCCAAGCTACTGAAAAACCATTGGCCGTTCATCAACCTTCGCCATTGGCTTTCGCACGAAGGACTGCATCTCGTCTCCTGTAAAAGCATGACATCAATATGCTTTTCCTCAGTGAGTAATTTCACCTGGGTCTTGCGCAATGGGGACCGCCCCCCATTGATATTCAAGGTAGCTACAGAAAAGGTCATGTGAAGAAGAAGGGGAAGGGGTTATATAGCGGAAGGTTGGTCTACTTGTAGCTCTTCCTTCGCTTTGACGATGTACTTCTTGAGGCGGAATACTTCTCGTTCCCCAACTCCGAACTGGCTGGACTTCAGGACGAGATATTTCGCGGATGTTATGAAGATTTTTAGGTCTGGAAAGAAATCTTTCACCTTTACTCGCCTCTTCCGAAAAGTGTCTTTCAGGAATTTTAGAATTTCTGCAGGTGTGATGCCCGGGTCACCCTCCGGCCCATGAGACAACAACACTTCGTTCCAAGCCTCGATGCTGATGCCAGACGTGAGGGATGAGGCTCCATCGGAGTCATAGTCCAATTGATCAGCGTGAGTCTCACCCTCTAACGATAAAGCAGGTGCCGGTGCAGCAGATGCTGTGTGTGCCATCCCCTGAATGTCTGCAGGTTTTGGACACGTCTGCAAATCAGACAATGATGCAACAGGTGTTGCGAGATTCACCTCTTCATGACCCGCTATGGTCATGCCACGCTCCGGAATTATATGAGGCGTTTCAATGACAGAACTTGTATATGTCTTGAGGGCACAGCCTGGGACATCCTGAGGCACAACCTCCTCAGGTGCGTCATGCCCAGCTGATACAGAAACTGCGCATTCCATGTCTGCGCAGCCCAGGACATTCTGAGGCACGACCTCCTCAGGTTCCTCACGCCCCGCACGGACAGAAACTGTACATTCCGCACAGCCCTGGACATTCTGAGGCACGACCTCCTCAGGTGCCTCACGCCCCGCACAGACAGAGACTGTACATTCTATGTCAGCACAGCCCGGGGCATTCTGAGGCACGACCTCTTCAGGTGCCTCATGCCCCGCACAGACAGAAACTGTGCATTCCATGTCCGCACAGCCCAGGCCATTCTGAGGCACGACCTCCTCAGGTTCCTCACGCCCCGCAGAGGCGGAGGCTAAAATGGGCTCTGTAGGTCCATTATTGTCATCACAAGCAGCTCTTTCACTCTGATTCATTAATTCTTTATCATCATCAGGAGTTAAAGATGCAAATCTATTGTGTAAGGCTATGCCGGTAACACAAGGAGCCACCTCAGTGAGGGGTCCATTGTCGCTTCCAGTCAACACAATCTTTTTTGAATCCCTCGTTGCTGCTTCGTCATTAACGTTCGGCCGTTTGTGCTTCTTCCGAGCAGTAACAACAGTGAAACCTTCATCATTCACGGAGGAATCCCTCACTGCTGCTGTCGATGTCGACGGCTGATTGTCCACAGCATTACCAGGTGCCGCCTGTTTAGGCGTGCCCACGGGGACAGTTACCTTCGTGCAGGCACCTTTAACATGTCCGTGTTGCCCGCAAATGAAACAGGTCGTCGTTTCGGTCGACACATATATTTGATAGTTATGACCATTGAGCGACAGCGTCATGGTCGCATTAAGCGTCTGAGCATTGTCTTTGAGGATAATATAACAATGACGCCGGAAGGTCATGATGTGTCGGAGCGAGGCGTCTGCTCGAAGTCGCAGGGGGATCATCGATATCCGGGACACGACGGTGCCGAAACGATTAAGCGAAGAGACAATGTGCTCGCTCTTTATAAACGGCGGTAAGTTCGACAAAATGATTCGGACCGCCGGTGTGTCCATCGGGCTAACACTTAAATAAATGCCCTGGGATAAGGACAAACCGTGTTCCACCACCTCATTAACGAGGTGTTCCTTTGATACAAAAACCACAATTCTGTGGTTCATCCTGGAGGCAGCGAGGACATTATCCAGGCCGACAATGTTACCAATACTGGTTACCACGTCCTCGACGCTCACTCCGTCAGGCGGGCAAGCAATAAGCCTGTGTTTGCGAGTCAATGACTCATACCTGCTATTGTGCAAACGAACGTTCGCCATAGCTAAAAAATAAATGAAACTAAAGAAACGGTTTCGAAATAAAATAAAAGAGAACCTGTCGCGAGCAAAACCTGCAGGCGAAGGTAAAATGAAAAGAAATAGAATAAGGGAGCCGATAAACGACGATGATGAAGAACACGGCAAACAGAGCACAGGCCCGAAGAACACAAGGTTCTTTAGGACTCGCACCAAACTCACCGTGCGCGCTCTCTTTCTCTCTCTTGTCTCAACAAAGAAGGAAAAACACGGGGAAAACTTCACAAGCACGTACAAGGACACAGAGGGAGTGAAATGGGGGATGGGAAAGGCAAACAACACAACACAGTACTCACAGCTCCTCACACACAGCAGCCATGATTGTCACACCCACGCACGACTCACCAACGACACAGAGAGAGAGAGAGAGAGAGAGAGAGAGAGAGAGAGAGAGAGAGAGAGAGAGAGAGAGAGAGAGAGACTGACTGTTTCTTCCTTTTATTACAAGAGTACAAAAAATCAGTAATGTTCAGTCATAAAGAAACAAAGCACAATAAAAATGGTCTCAAGGAAAAATTATTATCAAATCATCATCATCAAGTGTGCATATGACATCATTAAAAACCCACTTTTCTTTAAAACATGTTAAATTCTTGTTCATTTAAAAAAACCGGTACTCTAGCTTTAGTCTTGCATTTACAAGAGCCTTAAAGGTGAGCAGTACATCATATGACGAGTCAGAAGCGTTTCCCATTTTTTTCTTTCTGGATTTATAAATTGCAAACTTGGCCTGGCCAATTAAAAAATTCATTAAAACCACATTTCTAAGGGAAGACGGTCCTAAAACACCATAAATAAAAACATTGTGATTGAAGAGGGAACCAAGCTTCACAAAGCGTTCCTGAAGGAATGTAAAAAGAGGTTGCAATCGTTCACACTCAAGGTATATATGCGGTAGGGTTTCAATGGATGCACAGAAAGGGCATAGATTAGAGTTAGCAGTAGAGAACCGGTTCAGTAAAACATTATAAGGTAAAATCCAGTGTACAAGTTTCCATTGAATATCTCCAACATACTTTGGAGTAGGCAAAAGATAAAAACTTCGCCAATTGGGGCAATTGGGGGGTATTGGGGGTAAAACATCCCGCCATCGAAGCCTCGGGTGCCCAGAAAATGTTTTTGCGTATAAAATTTTAACGTACGCGTTGTACAAAGTTTTCTTTGGAAAGGCGGGAAGGGATAATGCAGTATCATCAGGGCTGTTCAGGCCAGGGGACAGATTAAGTGGCGGGCTGAAGACTAGGAGTTTGGGGAAGTCACCCGCTGTTTCCTCGGGGGAAGGGCCAAGTTCCTCGCAGGTATTACGATACGTTGTGGATATCCCTTGAAGGAACCGAGAGATGATCCTGACAGATTTTATTCCGGTTTTTTGTGCCACAGCGGCAGCACTCAGCCGGTAGCTCCCAGACTCTGTCATGAGGTCTTTCACTCGCAGCAGCTTGGCATCAACAAAGCGTTGAACGAGTCCCCTATTATTCAAGCTGTTTTCCAGGAAGGGGTTGTAGCATAGGGGCTCATTCATCAACATTTCCATGTTGTATGTTGCCATTTCACGGGAAAAGGACAGGGCTTGCCAGGCGTTCATCACCCCTTGGTAAAAGGTGGGCAGCAAGGATGAATCGATTTGATGAGGGTTCATCAAGAAAAGTTCTCGGTCGTAACCCAGCTTGCATGTAAGCTGTAATATGCAGTTAGCCAGAGGCCTCCAGAGTAGGGCTTCATCTCCATATACAAGTTGGCGCACGATATGAAGCCGGAAGACCATAATCCGGCTGCGGATATCAATAAGACCTTGGCCACCTTCAGTGAGTGGTAAGTATGCCACGGGGGGTTGGAGCCAGTGTTTCCCGCTCCAGAAAATGTCGACAATGCTCTTTTGCAGTGTAATAAGAAGGCTCCCGGGCGGTTGTAGGCATATCATCTTATGCCATAGCATAGAGGCGACAAGATTGTTAATGACGAGAGTTCTTCCGCGGTACGAAAGTTGAAAAAGAAGTCCTTTCCAGCGGGCCAGTTTTGCCATTACCTTGTCTGGTAATCCCACCCAGTTCTGTTGCTCAAAGGTGTTGTCTCCGAGGAAAATACCGAGGTATTTAATGCCACTTTTCTGCCAGTTCACTCCTCCTGGTAGGACAATTGGCGGGCAATCTCCAGGTCCTATCCAAAGGGCTTCACTCTTCTTCCAGTTTACCTGGCCTGAACAAGCCTGACAATATGTTTTTAGTGCTTGAGCCACCGCAGTGACGTCAGCACTATTTTTTATATAAATACAGACATCATCTGCATAGGCAGAGACTTTTAGCGGTGTGGTAAGAATCGATCCAGTGAAGCCAGAAATGTGCGTACGTAATTGGAGCAGAAGAGGTTCGATGGCAAGAGAGTATAAAAGTCCAGATAGCGGGCAACCTTGCCGTACTCCCCGTTGTACAGCAATGGGGCTACACAATACTTGATTAATTTTAAGAACACTGGATATATTACAATACAAAAGTTTAACGTACGAGATAAAAATAGGTCCAAACCCAAAATTCTCTAAAACTCTAAAAAGGTACATGTGGTCAATACAGTCAAAGGCTTTTCCTTGGTCAATAAAAAACAGACCAACATTCATATTAAAATTGTTACAAAACCGAATGGTATCACGGATAAGAAAGATATTATTAAAAATAGTACGTCCAGGAATACAAAAGGATTGATGTTCTCCTATTAGTACATTCATAAAAGGTTTCATTCGATTAGACAAGGCTTTGGCTAAAATTTTATAATCCGTACATAAAACAGAAATAGGACGCCAGTTCTCTATAAGTTGAGTGTCCGCTTTCTTAGGAATTAAGGTGGTGACTGCTCTCCGGCAACTCCACGGCAGTTGTCCATCCTCTAAACATTCATTCAATACCCGCAGTAGGTGAGGTCCAATGGTGTCCCAAAAAAACTGGAAAAATTCACTTGTCAGCCCATCCAGTCCAGGGGCTTTATCAGGTTCTAAGGCCTTCAAGGCAGCGGTGAGCTCAGGTAACCTAAGAGGATCCTCCAACTGCTGCTTCTGATCCTCCGCCAATGTTGGAAGGTTAGAAACAAGTTCCGATATTGCATCCTGGTTAATGTCATGCCGCATAAACCGTTGTTTAAAATGTTTCCGGGCACATTCCCTGATTCTGCCATCTTCATAAAGGAGTTCCCCATCATGGAGCAAGCGTGTAATCATTGACGAAGAGGCCCCCCTTTTAAGGCTGAAGAAGAATTTGGTTGGAGCATCAAGGTCGTGTATGTACCTCATCTTCAGGCGCAATAAAGCATTTTGTGCTCGCCTTTCGGATATGGAATTCAGTAAGGCCGTTTTTGCATGGATTTGTTGCCTCATTCCCTGGTAGCTCACACTTGCGGTTCCCTGAAGCTGTTCCTGTAATTCCAGGATTTCATCTTCAAGTAAGGTTGTGGTTTTTCTTTCCTCTTGAACACCATACGCACGATATTGTTGGCAGAATAGTCTGATGTGCGTTTTGGCATTATCCCACCATTGTCTGAGGTTTGAGAAATTCCCTTGGGAGGCAACCAGAATATTCCAAATTTCTGGAAAAATGTCCTTAAAGGTACTATCATCAAGTAAGTTGTTATTAAATTTCCAAAAAGCACTCTTGTGTTTCGGGCAGGGGGCAGAAATTTTGAGAAATGTTGCGCTGTGGTCCGAGAATCCTGATGGGCAAATTTTGGATGACAGAACGAGGCGTTCAAGTGGAGGATTAATATAAAACTTGTCCAAGCGAGCAAGTACAATATTACCCTGAATGCATCGACACCATGTGTATTGCCTGATTGATGGGTGCTGTACCCGCCATATATCTGTCAAATTCATTGGTTTTAAAAATTTGGTGAGAGGGATTGTGGAGGCAGGATGGGGCTCTGCACTGTTCCTGTCTAGTTGGGGTTGAAGGGTGCAGTTAAAATCTCCACCAATACAAACATGATTGTCTCGGGTTTTTAGGGCGTTTTGGCTGTCGAGGGACGTTAGGTGTGTCCCAAGGTCATTAAAAAAAACTCGCCGAGCTACAGGCGTACTTGGGGCATAGATATTAAAAATAGTATAGAATTTTCCACAGTAGTGGAATTCTAGGGATGCTAGGGATCCCTTGTGTATTTCGTCGAATTTAAGCGATGAAGGCGAAAAGGAGGGGCTAAGAATTATTGCGACACCGCCTTTGCGGGAGTCACCGTTACTAAAGAAGGACAGGCCGGGGAAGAGCCTACACCACTCTGCGACACAGTAGTCGTTGGCATGGGTCTCTTGTAAGAGGGCAATGTCAACTTTCTTCTGTAATAAAAAAATCCCTTACTTGAACTTTGCGGACAGAGCTACATCCTCCGTTAATATTCAAGCTACAAATGGAAAAACTCATTACAGCTATAAGGAGGAGTGACCACCACTCAATTTTTTGATAGCAGTTCATTCTTAGCTTTTTGCGACCACTTCTTTAAACAGTGACGTTGGGAGGAATTGAAATTAAAAACGTGGGGCCGTTTTACCATCAGTCTAGCGGAATGTATAAAATCAGGTAGCTCCGGAAAAAAGGTTTCTATTACAACATTCCTTTTTCAGAATGTGTCCTTAAGAAACCTTTTTATCTCGGAGGGAGGGATTGGAGGGATTTCTTCTTCCTTGAGGCTACCACATTCACTAACAGAGTCATCTATATCAGATGGCTCAGATGGTGTGTCACACTGGTTTTCATCAATTATCTCCTCACCGTCATCACATCCCTCCACGTTATCGGATGGGGCATAGTCCATAGAGGGGGGGGGGGACGGGGAGGGCATCTTCAGGGGAGCAGGGGGGGGGTACTAATTTTTGCGGTTCAACCATATCAGTTTCTAGGTCAGTAGACAAGGGCGAGGATTCATCCACATCTATGTCCTCCAATACCGAGAAACGATTTTCTGTGACGAGGGACAAATCTAGGCCAGAGAGGGGGGGCTGTCGGTTTTCAGTTGTAGGTTTTTTAAAGAGATGACCGTTTTCATCTGTTGTTTGCAGATGTCTTTTTCCTTTTGGGCAGACTAATTGAAACTCGTCCTGGTTAGTGGGAAGAGATTGCAAGGGTTTGGGGGGAGGGGGGGGGGGGAGGGAGGACGTGATCATCGGGAGGGGATTCCCATCGGCTACCACGGCGGGAGAGGTAGGATCAGTTATAGCAGGCAACAAGCTGTGATTGGACGATGTCGCCTGGGGGGGGAGATCTATAGTTAACAGGAGATGGCTGCAATTAGATCCTTCAGTAGAGGGAGGGGCCCCTGTTTCAAGGGGAGGGGAAGGGGGTACGGCAGGGGGGTTTGGATTGGTGGTAAGAGGGCTTGGGTCGGTGGTGGACAGATTGGGATCAGTGGTGGTAAGGCTTGGGTCGATGGTGGGAAGGTTCGGGTCGGTGGTGGGAGGGCTTGGTTCGGCGGCGGGAGGGCTTGGTTCGGTGGTGGGAAGGCTTGGGTCAGTGGTGGAAGGGTTTGGACCGGTGGTGGGAAGGTGGGGGGGTTGCTTATTCCCGGTTCGGAGGGGAGGTTGCACTTGTGGAGAATTCTCATTTCGGGGGCAGTCATGCTTAACATGCCCAAATTGTCCGCAGCCAAAACATTTTAGAACGTTGGTGGACACGTACACTGTATATTCGTTCTGTTGATGTTTTAATTTTATTATAAGGTTTAAATCCTTCTGGGAATTTTTTAAAATCATAAACACTTGCCGCCGGAATGAAACCATGTGCCTTAAATCGTTGTTTCGTGACCCAAAGGGAATCATGGAGATACGAGACACGATGGTACCGTATCGGGACAACTCTTTAATTAGTACATCGTCGGATACAAATGGGGGGCAATTTGATATCACGACTTTTATCGCTGGGCTATCGAGTGGGGAAATCATTACAAATAAATCTGGATCGATTGTCAAACCCTGTTCGACAATTTGTGGGACACAATCCACGTCGGACAAAAAAATAACGATCCGCTTGTTCATCCGTGAAGCGGCAACAACCTTGTCGATCCCGACAACACGACCGGTTGCGAGGACAACGTCCTCGACACTAACCTCACGTTCCGGAGGTACACAAAAGAACCCGTGCTTACGGGTCAGGCTCTGAAAGGCCGTAAATCGAGATAGTGCAGCTGCCATGCTGGAACAGCTGCACTTACAACCCCTCCCCAACTCGGGGAGGGTGAATATATAATACAATCTTCCCTACCCGAACTCCGGGAATGGGAAGCAATCAGACCTCTCCGATTTCCCTAACTTCGGAAAAGGGAGGCAACAAAACAAACTGAAGGAAGGATAAACGAAAGGAAAAAAAGGAAATAGAGGTTTAAGATGAAGGAGCAAACACCGATCGGGCGACGCCCAAAAACGGCGAACCCTTACCAGCGATCACCCTGTGCTCTCCGGCTCTCTCTCCCGTCTCAACGTATATGGGAATCACCAGGAAGCCTCCACGAACAGGTACAAGGACACAGAGGGGGGAAAACGGGAGGGGGGAGGGGGGGGATGGAGCAACAACACAGAGCACTCACAGGCCTCCACAAGCAGACGCCATGACAGTACAACCAGCATACAAACGACCAGCAGGGGGCGCGAGAGAGAGAGAGAGAGAGAGAGAGACTTTTGTATCCTTTTATTATAAAAGTATATAACCATTCCACAAAGCAGTGTTAAACAAAGCAACCAGTTTAAAGAAACATTGTATAAGGATAATGAATACACCAAAAAAGAGCAAAGAATATTTAAAAGAAACCAGCAAGTATAAAAACATTTTACAAACCAAAGGTGAAGACACAAACAAAAAAACACAAACAATTTTAAAGGAAATGCTCATGCAAGGGCTATGAATACATCAAGAGCAAATTAAGCATTTTATTGAGAGAGAGAGAGAGAGAGACTTTTATGTGCTTTTATTATAAAAGTATCAAAACACACATGGAAGAACACCGCAAAATTTTTACAAGAAAAAGAAAGTTGTACAAGCAAAAAGAATGTATATACATGTATATGTGGACATTGAGCGTAAGTATAATTTACAAAAACAAACAACACCTCATCTGTAAAACAATCGTCGTTCACACTGCCGAAACTTATCCGGGCTGACACTATTCCTTTGAAGCAAAACAGCACATTTTCATCTCTGCCACTCAATTTGATCTTTCTAGTTTTATATATTGCGAGTTTAGCACTTCCGCACAGAAAATTCAAGAAAGGGACCGCTGTCTTGTTCTTGGTGCTCCTTTCAATGCCATCTATCTATAATTCCATTAATCTCTGTGTGTATGTGTGTGTGTATGTGTGTGTGTGTGTATGCGACAACGATTTCTCGACAACTACCGGTCCGATATACTTGAAACTTGCCAGGTATATTGCTGGGGACCCGAGGATGTGCCTTTTCAAGGTTTGAAATTAATCGGACAAGTACTTACCGAGCTATGGCGATTTAGCCGTTCGCCGTTCGCTTTGGCGTTGCGAATGGACCAAACCATTGCATGTAAATAGAGGGGGGGGGGTTCTGTGGTCGTTGCGAATGGACCAAACCATTCATGTAAATAGAGGGGGGGGGGGTTCTGTGGTCGTTACTGCCACGTGGTTTCAAAGTTTTTTTTTGTTGTTGTTGTTTGCACGCATGTTTTTTTGCACCCACGTACGGGCACGCCCTAGGATGTTTACACACACACACCCCTACACAAAATTTTTTTTTTTTTTTTTTTTGGCAAGGAACGGGCACCCACGTACGGGCACGTCCTAGCTTATATATAGTACGGGCATGCCCTAGTACACAAAAATTGCAACAGAAAAAACAAACTGAAATTTATAAAAGAGCTGTTGGAGGAAACAAAAAAGGGGTACCAATCTCTTACATTTCACAAAAGCATGCGTCACATTTTCAGCCTCTTCACAAAAAGGACAAACATTCAGTACAGAAGGATCAAACTTATTAATAATAATAATAATAATTCATTTATTTTGTATAGCGCTTTTCCAGAAGCCCAAAGGCGCTTTGACAGAGTGGCAAACATAATGCATAACAATACATGAAAACAACAATTGCAAAAAAGACAAGAATCAATAGGGAAATATTTAAAGCAAAAGGAGGGAGAAGGAGAAGAGATAGTCAGGGGTTAAATGCTGTGGGTTGAATGTTGAATGCAGTGTTGAACAGGTGGGTCTTTAGTGATGTTTTGAATGTGGTGAGTGAGGAGGAGTCTCTGATGGTGTGAGGTAGTGAGTTCCAGAGGGTGGGCGCAGCGATGGAGAAGGCCCTGTCCCCCCAGGATCTGAATTTGGTCCGGATGGAGGGGGTCAGGAGGTTTGTACCAGCAGAGCGGAGGTTGCGGGTGGGAGTGTGTCTGGAGAGGAGGTCAGCCAGGTAGGATGGGGCCAGGTTATGGAGGGCTTTGTATGTCAAGAGGAGGATTTTGTACTGGATTCTCTGGGGGATGGGGAGCCAGTGAAGCTTGTAAAGGACGGGGGTGATGTGGTCACGGGTCCGGGAATGGGTGAGTAGACGGGCAGCGGAGTTCTGAATGTATTGGAGTTTATTGGTGATTTTTGAGGGTGAACCATAGAGGAGGCTATTGCAGTAGTCCAGACGGGAGGTGATGAAGGCGTGGATGAGGGTTTCTGCAGCCATGGAGGAGAGGGATGAGCGGAGACGGGCAATGTTTTTCAGGTGAAAGAAGGCTGACTTTGTGATCTGTTTAGTGTATTTGTCGAAGGAAAGGGTTTGGTCAAAGATGACGCCAAGATTCCGGATGTGAGGGGAGGTGGATACTGGGATACCGTCGATGTTGAGGGCAAAGTTATGGGTGGATTTTGTGAGCGTTTTTGGGCCAATGATGATTATTTCAGATTTATCACAGTTAAGCTTGAGGAAGTTGATTTGAAGCCAGGATTTTATTTCAGTGATGCAGTTTGTCAGGATAGAGTGGGTGTCGGTGGAGACGAACTTGGTGGAGATGAAAAGCTGGATGTCATCGGCGAAGCAGTGGAATTGGAGACCATGACGGCGGATTAAGTGACCGAGCGGGGACAGGTAAAGGATGAAGAGGAGGGGGCCAAGAACTGAACCTTGGGGGACACCTTGGGGGAGGGGAGCAGTGGGGGATTTGCAGTTATTGATGGAGATGAACTGGCATCTGTCATAGAGGTATGATTTAATCCAAGAGAGGGCAGTGCCGGTAACGTTAAAGGTGGATTCAAGTCAGGTGAGGAGGATAGTGTGATCGATGGTGTCAAAGGCAGCGCTGAGGTCGAGGAGGACGAGAATGTTGAGGTTGCCAGCGTCAGAGGAGAGGAGAAGGTCGTTGGTGATTTTGAGGAGAGCAGTTTCAGTACTGTGGTTGGACCGGAATCCGGATTGGAATGTTTCATACAGGTTATTGGCAGAGAGATGATGTTTGAGTTGAGTGGCTACAGCGCGTTCCAAAACTTTTGACAGAAAGGGTAGGTTGGAGATGGGTCTGAAGTTGTTTAGGGTGTCAGGGTTTAGACCAGGTTTTTTTAGAATGGGGGTAACAGCAGCAATTTTGAGGGAAGGTGGGACGATGCCTGTAGACAGGGAGGAGTTTATTGTTGCAATGATAAGTGGAGAGAGAGCAGGAAGGGAGGCTTTGACAAAGCTGGAGGGGATGGGGTCAAGAGTGCAGGTGGCAGTTTTCATTCCTATGAGGAGTTCAGTATTTGGGAGTTTGGGATATTAAGTAAGTATTTGGTGACCAGGGCCTGATGAACTAGTCTCCAATTTAAGTCTCCGGTTCGACCTAAGGTTGGAGACCTATACATCTCTTTCCACACTGGAGATAGGAACGAATTAGCCGGAATGATCTCATCCCACCGATTTTTTAAGGGTTTTGTGAAACCCGGTATAAGCACCTCTTGGCATATCCCATAAATAACTTTTTTTCCCATCACATGGAACACACCGCAACCATCTGACTTTGAGAAGACACCCTGTTGTTTTTTTGAGGTGACTTGGAGCTCGGGGAAAAGGGACGAGAGTCCACCACTTCATCTGCCCCAGTCCACCCGATATTTAATTCCCTGAAAGTTTTAATCACAACTCTCAAAACTTTGTCCACCCTTCTAGATGACCGAACCCCCACTTTTGATGTGAGAGAACCGGTGGATAACCATCCACTTAGGGAAGGCTTCATCAGGTCTCGCACTCTGTTTATTCCATTACAGGTGAAGCAATGCATAAATGACCTGGAGGTTGAAATTTCAGGGAATAAAGGATTCAGAACCAATGGCTCATGCATATATTTTTTTGCATCGTAGGACACCGTTAATCGCTGTATTCCAAGGACTTGCCAGGCATTCAGAAGGCTCTGATGAAACTCGGGGAGCAGAGTCGTGTTGACATGCTGCAGGTCCATGAGGAAGAGCTCTCGGTCATACTTCAACCCATCTGCTTCCTGCAGCCAAGCGTTTGTGAGAGGCCGCCACGGGACACACTCACCATACAATAAACGCTTTATCGTCCACATGCGGAAAGCCATTATCCGACTCGGAACATGTATCAAGCTTTGGCCACCTGCATTTCGGGGTCTGCACACCGTGTCTGGTCCAAGCCAATGGTGGCCTCCCCAGAAAAACTGAGTTAGAACCCTCTGAATGCCTGTGACCAAGTATCTCGGAGGTTGGAGGGGGATAACTTTATGCCAAATAAAAGGAACCACCAGGTTATTTATTATTGTCACCCTTGCCTTAAGCGATAGAAGGTGGTGCAACCATTTCCATCTAGCCAGTTTCTGCTTAATTCTTTCCAAGAAACCCTCCCAATTTTTTTGTTCATATGCTTGGACTCCGAGAAATAACCCTAAATATTTAAACCCCTCTTTGTTCCACTGCATTCCCCCTGGTAACACAGGCAGAGCTGAGGAAGGTGGACTGGGGCCCACCCATAAGGCAACACTTTTGTTCCAATTTACTTTTGCCATGGAGGCGAGCTCAAACTGGGACAGACATCGAAAAACCTCACCCACATCATTTTGGCTGGAAACAGCAACACAAATGTCATCCGCATAAGCTGAAGTAACCATTTTGTGTTTTTTTGTTAAGGAGACTCCTTCCACTGAGTTTCGGAGCAAAGCTAGTAAAGGTTCGACCGAGAGACTGTATAGCATTCCTGAAAGCGGGCAGCCCTGATGGATGCCTCGCTGAAAGGGAAAAGGGCAACATAAGCTGTTGTTTACCTTCAACAGACAGGATGCATTTTCATACAACAACTTAACATAGGAAACAAAATTTTGTCCAAAACCAGCTCTCTGTAGTACAGCAAACAAAAAAGAATGGTCAACACTGTCAAAAGCTTTTTCTTGATCTAAAAGAACCAAACCAAAACCATGAGATGTAGTACGACCGAGACTGATCAAGTCTCTCACCAAAAAAATGTTATCGTAAATAGAACGCTCAGGAACACAATAAGACTGATCAATATCAATCAAAAGGGGGGTGACTTCCTTTAGACGTATCGCGAGCGCCTTCGACAATATTTTATAGTCCGTATTTAGGAGTGACACAGGCCGCCAATTTGTGGCATCTTGCAAGTTCCCTTTTTTTGGAAGGAGACACAAAACTGACCTCCGACAACTTAGTGGCAATTCACCTTGTTCAAGGCTATCATGAAAGATGTCAAGTAGAGTAGGGCCTAGAATGTCCCAAAAGGCCTTGTAAAATTCAACTGGGAGGCCGTCAAGTCCAGGGGCTTTCCCCTCTTGAATTCCTTTAAGAGCAACAGTAAGTTCTCCGAGAGAGATGCCAGGCTCCAGTTGTTGTCGCTGGTCTTCAGACAAAGATGGGAGCAGTTCAAACATCTCGTTTCTGTTTTCCTGGTTCACAGTTCTCAAGGCAAACAGCTTTGAATAAAAGTTTCGTAATTCATCTTTGATGTCACTTTGAGAAGACAGAAGCGCACCGGCAGAAGAGCGCAAAGCGTGAATTTGTTGAGGGGTCTTGGCTGTCTTTTCCAGGTTGAAAAAGTCTTTGTTTGGTTTGTCAAGTTGGATATTGTCCATTCGCAGTCGGACGAAAGCACCAGATGCACGCTCTCTCACCATTTCAGCCAGTAGTGTTCTTTTCTCTGACAACTGCTGGACATTTTCGTTGGACATTCCAGATTTCTGCTCACAATAAAGTATATCGTTTTTTAAGGCAGTTATCACACCGAGTGTGTTACAGGTATTATAACGACAGTATTGCTGGCAAAAACACTTAATTTGGGATTTTGTGCAATCCCACCATTGCCTTAAATTTAGGTAGGAAAACTTTTGCATTTCACATTCCTTCCATACCATTCTGAATGCTTCTTTGAAATGCTCACTTTGTAAAAGTTTGACATTGAAAGTCCAATATGCACTTCTACACACGTGATGAGGTAGGCCACATACAACAACAACCATGTGATGATCAGAAAAACCAGATGGCCTTATATATGAATTCTTGACAAGATTTACCTTATCATGGTTAACATAAATTCTATCCAAACGAGCCATTGTCAAAAGATTTCTTGCGGCACAAACCCACGTGTACTGCCGGATATTAGGGTTCTGTACCCGCCACACATCCACAAGTTGAAATTTTTTTTATGAGCTGTGCCAAAGGCCTTGCACTCGGTGGATGAGGCTCAGGAGTGTTTCTATCAAGTTGTGGGTTGAGGGTACAGTTGTAGTCTCCCCCCAAGCAAACCAACATGGACAGGTCAATAGTGCTTAAAAAACCTGCTAACTTGTGAAGAAAAGCACTTCTTGCAGAGTTCGCACTAGGGCAGTATACATTAGTCGTGCAAATCTTTTGGTTACCGCTGACAAACTCCACAGATAGTAAATGGCCCTTGCAAATTTCTCTACATCTGATCTCCAACGGCTGGAGTCTAGGATGTAAGACTACTGCAACACCAGCCTTGGCATCAACAAAAGCACTGGAGAAAAAGTGACAACCTTTAAAGATTTTATGCCACTCAACCTCAGAAGACTGATTTGCATGCGTCTCTTGTAACATCAGCACATCAATTTTTTCATTCTGAAACATTTGAAACACCTGGAGGCGACGCACACAACTGCGACCACCGTTGATGTTTAAGGATGCTACTTTTATCTCCACTCTGTTAACTATTCATAAAGTTCCTTGCCCACTCGAGTTACACATTTTCTTAGCCTCTGGAATTGAGGTTCTGACATGTTAACCTGATAAGGTTCACGAATCATGTTCTTTGCAGTCAAAATAAAATCATGCAGATTCGGAAAGTAGTCTTTGATTTTTACATGTCTTTTCCTGAACGTTTCTTCAAGGAACTTGATAACATTTTCTTGAGAAACCATGGTGATGGTATTGTCATCACACGCCTCACTCTCTTGAGCACTTGAAGCACTAAAGAGTGGAGTAGAAGAGGTTTCATCAGAATCAAGTGCTTCATCTTGATCTGCATCTTTTCTTCCTATTTGCTGAACACTTAGTTTTGGAAACAGCAATTCTACAGGGTCAAGGACCTCCGCACTCTTTGCAGACCCTTCCAAATTTACCATATCCTCTGTGGCTATAAGTATGTCCCCCACCTCATCATCCCTTTCATTTTTATCTGTCAGGGAAGGGTTAACGTTATCCTCACAGTCGCAAGGACTTTCCCCTTTATCAATTTTTTCCTCACTAGCAGATCCAGCTGCTAACTCGTCTGAGCGAGTTTGGTTATCAGGACAAGGACTTACCACATCCTGAGAGGATCGACTATTTTCCGGGTCATACTCAATCTCAGCAAGTGGTGCCAGCGAATCTTCCTCATGTACACACACTTCCTGTACCATCTCCATTACCGCCAAGGAGTTTCCGGTGTAGGCCTCACCCTGGAGGTCCTGCGAACCTGACACGATCTGAATCTTATTTTGTTTTTCTTCGGAATCACAGGATTCATCACTTGAACGCTTCTGACCTTTTTTCCTGGTGTCCACTACGGATACTTCCATGGTATCGTCCGCACTGTCGTGTACCATGGACGAAATGAGAGAGGGTTCAACCACTTTTATTCCCACCTTAAGTGGAAGGGCAGGGTTAGTCACCTCACGTTCTAAGTCTATCACTCCCTCCCCCACCCCCCACCCCCCCGGTCGGGGGGGACGGGTCTGGCGCTTCACTCACCGCAGTCGGTGCGGTGGGTGGATTAACCACTCGATCCGCCTCCTCCCCTTCATGGTGCGGTGAAGAGGAGTCGCTCGTCACCAATCCTCCGCGTTCCTGCGGTTTAACCGCATTGGGACAGGCACTCCTCACATGCCCGTAAGCCCCACACTCGAAACACGTCATAGCCTCCGAGGAGGCATACATTTTGTATTCAAAGCCGTTGATTTTCACACTCAACACGACATTGAGCGTTTTTACATTTGCAGGCAGTATCATGTACACCACTCTCTTAAAGGACATGACATGTTTGAATCGATCGCAAACATTTAGCATCGGCACCATCGAAATCCTCGATACGACCTTACTGAACTTGTTTAATTGTTCACGTAACTCCTCATTTCTAATAAATGGCGGGATATTACTGATGTTAATCTTTACCGTCGGGGCTTGTAAAGCAAACACAGAGAGGAACGTGTTCGGTTCAATGAACAAGCCTTGTTCGACTACACTCGCTACCATGTGCTCCTCGGACAAAAAAACGACAAATTTCTTATTCATACGAGAGGCAGCGCGAATACTGTGTGCACCAACGATGTTTCCAATGGCGGAAACCACATCGTTAATTTCCACCTCGTTGGGAGGAACACAAGCTAGCCCATGTTTACGAGTTAGCGATTCGTAGGCTACGTATCAATGCGGAAACGTTCGCCCGCCATTCTAACTCGACCAAATAAAAGTTCGTAGCCAAGAACCGAGAGAACCCAATGTTTGTCGAACACCAACAAACAGATCAAATTCCCCCCCCCCCCCCCCCTTGTCCGGACTGGACAAGAAGGTATCAAACTTAAATAATCGAGCTAAAGTAAATAAAAAACGTGCGTTCTAAGCACAAAAATGGCTTACAAAGCGCCGTCAAAGCCAGTAGGCCGCACCCAACAAGGGCCCGCTCTCAATCCTCTCTCTCTCCAAGACAAGGGTGCAGAACGGATGAAAACACAATGCCGAAGCACACAGGATGGAGAAGGAGAGGGAGGGGGGCAGGGGAAAAACGCAATGGCCTCACCAAAGCACAGAGCAGTTGCTCACAGCCGCCATGACGCCACACCCAACGCACCGACAGCCGATAGGTGGCGAGAGGGAGAGGAAGAGGGAGAGGGAGAGGGAGAGGGTGAGAGGGAGAGAGGGAGAGAGGGAGAGAGGGAGAGAGGGAGAGAGAGAGAGGGAGAGAGAGAGAGGGAGAGAGAGAGAGAGAGAGAGAGAGACTTGACTTTTGTGTCCTTTTATTATAAACAATGTAAAGCCATTTCACAAGCAGTTGTAAAAAAAAAAACACATTTCACAAAGCAGTTGTAAAAAAAAACACAGCAACCAGTTTAAAGAAATTGCATAAGGATCATGAAGACACCACAACAAGAGCAAAGGGTATTTAAAAGAAACCAGCAAATATACAAAAAATATATATTTTACAAACCAAAGGGGAAGACACAAACAAAACCACAACCAATTTTAAAGGAAATGCTCATGCAAGAGCTATAAATACATCAAGAGCAAATTAAGCGAAAAACTAAGAGAGAGAGAGAGAAATGTATTCAAGGACACAGGAAGAAACATATATGCAAGCAATCAGTTCCAAAGAAAAAAAGTCAAATCAATCAGGAATTATAAAGTAATTACCACTTTTGAATCATCGACTGAGCACAGAACATTGCCAATACACCACTTTCTCTCAAAAAGTTGGACGTTTCCATTACTGACAAAGAAATCAAATTCTAGCTTGAGTCGTGTTGAGACAAACCCTTTAAAAATAGAAATAGCATCAGAGCCATAGCCGTTATCTATTTTAATTTTCCGAGATTTATATATCGCATATTTTGCAACAGCAACCAAAAAATTTAGAAGAACACCCACATCTCTACATGTGGGCCTGAAAGACACACCAAATATAAACATATGCATATTGAAAGGGAAGGACAATTGGTGAAAAAGATATTCAAGGAACAAGAAAAGCGATGTCAGTCTACGACACTGTACATAAGCATGAAACAAATCCTCCTTCTGGTCACAGAAAGGACAAGTTTCCGGCAGTGAGCTGTTAATACGGTGGACAAAAATATTGGAGGGAAGCGCCCAGTGTGCTAACCTCCATTGTATGTCCGCTAACACACCATGTATTGGTAAGGTGTACATGTGAGGCCAAAGGGGGGTAGAGGGAGACCCCAACCCTAACCGCTCTGACCACAAAGCTACTCGTGTTCTCCCAGAGAGGGGTACATTCTTATTTTGTCGAGAGAGATCACGGATTCCAATCTTAGTTACAAGATGAAAAGGGGGGGTATGTTCAATCTCCGGCTGAAGAGAAGACGAAAGGAGCACTTTGATTTCAGGGAAACCTAACCGAAAGTCCTCAATGTTACCAACACCTTCCCAGCCGATGTTTAGCTGTCTAAATTTTCTAATGACTATACGTACAACTTGGTCTACAAGTCGGACAGACCGAGATCCAACTGAGGTTGCCACCAAACCAGCAGGTTTCCACTTAACTCCAGATGAATCTCTCAGATCACATACTTTGTTAATCCCTCCTTGGATACATTTTTTACTCAGGGCATGGCTATGAGGGATACCAGGAAAAAAGTTATTGAAGAAAAGGGGTTCTTGAAGGAACATTCGACAATTATAGCCCTCAAGGAAGCGGTGGACATCAAACCTTTTCCAAGTGTCCAATAAACTCTGATAGAATCTCGGAAGAGAGGCAAAATTTATATGCTCGAGGTCTATCAAAAGAAGCTGCCGATCATATCTCAGTCTACCAGCCTGTTGTAACAGAAAAAATGCAAAGGGCCGCCAGGGCAGCTGTTCAGCGAACAGTAGTCTCTGCAGAGACTGCAGCTGAAAGGCCACAACCCGACCAGAGATATCAACAATGCCCTGGCCACCTTCCTTCCGGGGGTAGTACAATATCTCAGGCCTCAGCCAATGGTAGCCACTCCAAAAGAAGTTTACTAGCATTCGCTGAGTAGCCATAATTAGTTGGTTTGATGGCTGTAAAGCAATAATTCTGTGCCATAATTTTGTTGCAACCAGATTGTTTATGACAAGGGTATGGCCTCGATAGGAGATGGACCTCAGCAGTCCTTCCCATGCTTTCAATCTGTGCATAATTTGCTCCAACACTCCTTCCCAATTTTTCATTTCTGTTTCACGATTACCGATATGCACTCCAAGATATTTAACCCCGTCCGTTCTCCAGACCAGGTTGTGTGGGAGTGAGGGTGGTGATACACAAGAGAGATTGCCTTTGCCACACCATAATGCTGTACTTTTATTCCAATTGATCCCACCGGAAGAGACTGCAGAGAAATCTTGCATACAACGTTGTAAAGCAGAGACATCATTGGAGCTTCTAATCAAAACACAGACATCATCAGCATAAGCCGTCTGCACAAATTCTGCTCCTTCTATACTTCTCATTCCCTGAGGTATTTGCTGTCTAATAGACCGAAGGAGTGGTTCCAGGGCGACTATATATAAAAGCCCAGAGAGGGGGCAACCTTGGCGAATACCCCGTTGGAAAGGAAAGGGAGAGCATAACCTATTGTTGATCTTCATCATACATTGAGTATTAGTATACAGGAGTTTCACATAAGAGGTGAAAGTTTCACCAAACCCCATTCCTTTCAGGACAGAAAAAAGGTACTTGTGGTCAACACGATCGAAGGCCTTAGTTTGATCAAGAAACAGCAACCCAAAATCGTCACGCAGGAACTTATTGCATGAAATAATATCTCTTACCAAAAAAATATTATCATAAATAGATTTTCCAGGCACACAGTAGGTCTGGTCCGGGTGTATAACTGAACTGATCAGAGTCTTCATACGATTAGCAAGTACTTTAGAGAAAATCTTGTAATCAACACACAATAAGGAGACAGGTCGCCAGTTATCAACCAGTTGAAGATTCCCAGCTTTTGGTAGCAAACAAACGACTGCTCGTCTACAAGACATTGGAAGTTCTCCGACACGTATGCTTTCATCGAGCACATCGAGTAAGTCAGGTCCCACAAGGGCCCAGAAGGTCTTGTAGAATTCTGTGGGCAGGCCATCTATTCCAGAAGCTTTCCCATCTTTCAGGCTCCGCACAGCTACTTCAAGTTCATCAGCCGAAATTGGGGAATCGAGCATGCATCGCTCATCCTCCTCGACACTCGGAAGCCCAGCAGTTAACTCTCGTATCACCTCATTGTCCACGTTATGAGGAGAATACAAGTTAGAATAGAACCCTTTCAGAGTACACCTGATCGCCTGCTGAGAGGTCACCAGCGACCCATTGGGAGTGAGTAAAGTATGAATTTGTTGTGACCTTTTGAGGGAAGACTCTAACTTAAAGAACTCTTTGTTTGGCATGTCCAGAGTTAAATAGCTCATTCGCATTCGGACCAAGGCACCCATCGCCCGTTGCCGTACCGCTTCCTCCAGCACTGCTTTCTTTGCCCATATTAGTTGGTCACGTGCACCTCTCCCAACCTCGTCAACATTCTGTTCTAACGATATAATTTCAGATTTTAACTGATCAATTGATATTGATTGGATTTTGGTGGTGTATGCACTATATTGTTGACAGAAATTCTTAATTTGGGATTTTGCAATGTCCCACCACAGCCGGAGACTATCATACTCAGGTCTGGAGGAGCGAATTTTCTCCCACACGACGTGAAAGGCCTCATTAAATTCCTTGTCATGTAAGAGACGAGTATTCAAAGACCAGTAAGCACTACCACCGGGTGGAAAGGGTAACTTAAAGGACATTGAGATTAAACTGTGGTCTGTGAATCCAGTTGGTAAAATTTTGGAGACAGACACCACATTCAACATTGGCTTGTTCACATAGAATCTGTCCAGCCTTGCCATTGACATAATACCATCATTGCATCTACACCATGTATAACAGCGTGAGAGTGGGTGTTGTGATCTCCGCACATCCTTAAACCAAAATATGTTGATGGTGTCCTCTAGAGCTTTTGTAGAGGCAACATGAGGCTCATGACCATTCCTATCAATTGACGGATAAATTGTGCAATTAAAATCTCCCGTGATACAGATAAAGGCTGTTGGGTCCAGAGTTTTTACAAAATCCCGCAGAGTGGAAAAGAAAATTTTCCTCTCCATTGGGTCACATGGTGCATAAACATTCACTACGATAATCTTTTGGGTATTATAAAGAAAATCTACGGAGATCAAATGCCCTTTATAGATTTCTTTAAATGAAACCTGTTGAGCACAAATCTTGTGACTTAGGCAAATGGCAACACCGGCCCGAGGTGTAGGGAACCCACTTAGCCACCATTGCCCTTTAAAAAGTTTCCCCCAATCGGCTACTTGAGCACTAGTAGCGTGGGTCTCTTGTAAGAGAATAATGTCAGCCTTTTCTTTTCCAACCGCTTGAATGGTTTGCACCCTCCGTGAGGGGGCACGACCCCCATTTTTTTTTTTTTTTTTTTTTTTTTTTTTTTTTTTTTTTTTTTTTTTTTTTTTTTTTTTTTTTTTTTTTTTTTTTTTTTTTTTTTTTTTTTTTTTTTTTTTTTTTTTTTTTTTTTTTTTTTTGTATACAAGGTCGAGGCTCGTGAAAGAGCGAACATTAATCACCCAGAAAGACAAACCGACACATAAAACATATAACATAGGGAGCGGTAGACAAGATGGGGAGAGAGGGGGAAGGACACAAACACAACATTTGAGAGCAGTGACCGAGAGACATGGAGACATCGAGAGATCTGAGAGAGGCCGAGGGCTTGGGGGGGGGGGGGGCGTGGGAAGGGGGCGGTGGGAGAGGTATAAAACATATGGACACTGCCAGGACTTCCAGGAAAGAAGTTGGAATTTCAAACAAGGTGGATCTGGGGTGAATTAGCGGGGGTAGAAAAGATCAAGGTTTTGGATGGGGGAAGATAAGAGATGGTGGTGAACAGCTGTTTTAAAGACCTGGAGGGAGGAGTGGGATTGAAGGGAGTGAGGGAGTTTGTTCCAGAGGCGGGAGAAAAGAGGAATGAAAGAGTGAAGGTGAGCAGAGAGCCGAGATTTCGGCAGTTTAACCATCAGAGGGTTGCTGGCAGATCTTGTGCGACCTGTAGGAATATTTGGGGGACAGAGCACAGAGAGAGCTGGGGGTGCAAGGCCGGAGAGGAGTCGGTAGAAGACAGAAAGACCACCTACCTGCCTGCGGTGAGTGAGTGAAAGGCCCTCAGAGATAGCTTCATCGCGGGAGATTCCAATAATTCTGAACGCTTTGGTTTCAACAGCGTGAAGCCGAGCTAGGTGTGAGGCAGGAGCACCGGCCCATAGGGGAGAACAGTATTCCATTGAGCTGCGGATGAAAGCCTTGTATGTGGTGAGGAGCTCAGGTGTGCCGAGGAAGGACTTCGCACGACGGAGGATGCCCAGTCGGCGACTGGCTTTGGAGGCCAGCTTGGAAATGTGGTTTTCCCAAGAAAGATCATGGCAGATAGTGAGACCCAAAATCTTGAGCGACAGAACTTCTTGGAGAGGATTGTTGAGAAAGTAGATGGGAGGGTTGTCCAGTCGATCTTTTCGGAGAGACATAGTAAGAGTGTGAGATTTGTCAGGATTGAAAGACATGTTCCACTTGTTTGACCAGTTTGTGATTTTGTCCAGGTCTTCAGAGAGTGAGGAGGCAGCAGACTGCCGATCTGAGGGAAGAGGAATGGAGCGGCAGAGAGTGGAGTCATCAGCAAAGAGATAGAGAGGATTTTCGAGAGAGTCAGAGAGATCATTGATGAAGACCAGAAAAAGCACGGGGCCCAGAACACTGCCTTGGGGAACTCCAGCCTGAACAGGAAGAGGAGATGAGAGAAACCCATTCAGGGCCACACGTTGACGACGACTAGAGAGGAAGTCCGCCAGCCATGCGTGGAGATTTCCATGGATACCAAAGGAGGAGAGTTTGGTGAGCAGAGCGGGGCGCCAGACCGTGTCGAAGGCACGTGATATGTCGAGGGAGACAGCTCTAATTTCCTGTTTGGCATTGAGGACCTCCATCCATTGTTGAGACAGCAGAAGCAGCATGTCCAGAGTAGAGTGACCTGGTCTGAAACCAAATTGATGATCAGAGATCAAGCCATTGGAGAAGAGGAAAGATTTCATATCCGAAGCAATGATGGATTCCATGACTTTGCTGATAATTGGGAGAAGGCTGATTGGTCTGTAGTTGCTAGGATCTGTTTTTGCACCTTTTTTGTGCAAAGCGGTGATGTTGGCTGATTTCCAAGCAGATGGCAGTTGACCTTGAGCAAAAGAGAGGGTGAAGAGAACAGAGAGAGGGTGAGACAGAGCAGCAGAGCAGGATTTTAGGACCCGTGGGCTGATGCCGTCGGGTCCAGTTGCAGAATCAGAGTCGAGGGTTGACAGAAACTTTTCCACCTTGTCAGGAGGAAAGGACACGGAGTCCAGGAGCAGCAGGGTACGACTGGGTATGGTGGGTACAGAGAGGGATGGGTTTGGGACACAAGATTTAGAGGCAAACACAGAGTTGAGGCATTCAGCTTTTTCACGTGCGGAGTCAGCTGTGTAGCCGTTTGAGGTAAGGGAGGGGATGGAGGGGGAACAAACACCAGAAACGGATTTGACCAGACGCCACCAGGATTTGGAAGAGGGAGACAGATAAGAGAGTTCGGTCTTGAGAACGGAGAGATATTGTTTCCTGGCTCTCCTGAGGGTGGACACACACTTGTTTCGGGCTTTGTGAAAGGAAATGAGATTTCCTTCCGTTGGATTTGCTTTCCAGGAGACGAAGGCAAGTTGTTTCTGGGCAACAGCCTCACCACAAGATTCCGTGTACCATGGACGGGAGGAAGGGTATGACAACTGAAGACGAGATGGGATAAATCTGTGCATGAGAGAGAGCAATTTACTTTGGAAGAATTCCCAGGATGAGTTGATGTCAGAGGTGGTAGAGATGGGAGACCAGTCCAGATGATTGATGGCTGCTTGAAGACCGTGCCAGTTGGCCTGAGTGAAATGCCAGACTCGTCGACGCTGAGCAGGCTCCCTGAGGATGGTCAGAGAGATGTCCACTTTAACAAGGACATGATCAGATGATCCGATCGGAGCAGAAGAAGAGCAGCAGACATTTTCAGGGAAGTTAGTCATAACCAAGTCCAGAAGAGAAGATGTTCCGTTGACTGAGATCCGGGTCGGGAAATTGACAGATTGTGTCAGTCCCAGTGAGTCGCAGAAGTCCTTTGCTGAGGAGCCATGGCTGGTGAGAGAGGTACCCACACCCAGCCAACTGGCATGATGACAGTTGAAATCACCACATATGAGGAAGAGAGAGTTGGGATGAGTAGATAGAAGTTGGTCCATATCATCAGACAGCGAGATGTAGATTGAGTCATCACTGTTTGGTGGACGGTACAACACACATATGAACAAGAGGTGGGAGCGAAGGGGAAGCCGTAGCCAGAGGTATTCCTGGGGGTGAGGTGGAGAGAGTGCAGTGCAGGGCGAGTGAGGAAGAGAGTTTTTGATAAAGATAGCAACCCCGCCTCCAGGACGAGGCTCAGGTCTATCATACCGGAGGAGGGAGTAGCCCGGGAGAGATACTATGGAATCAGAGACATCATAAAGGAGGAAAGTTTCTGTTAAGCAGATCACGTCTGGTTTGACAGAAGCAACCTGTATGGAGAGATCAGTTAAGTTTGAACGAAGGCCCCGGATGTTTGAGGTCCATACCGTTAATGAAGAGGAAGGGGGAGCATCAGATACAGAACAGGGGGGAGGAGGGGCAGGGTAAGATGTGGAAGAGGTGGAAGAGGTAGGGAGAGCTGTTGAAGGTGTGTCAGAGATTTCAGAATAGCTCGGAGAAAGGGAAGGATGGGGCGGACAAAAGGTTTGATGGTGATTGGGTGAGCCACAATGAGGTGTTATTTGAGGAGGGGGAAGAGCGAGGCAGAAGGTTGGGGGAGATGGAGGTGAGAGTTTGAAGGGGGAAGAAGCGGGGAGGACGCTTTGAGGAGGGGCAGTGAGAGGGGGGAAATTGAGAAGCAATGAGGGTGGGGAGATTTGAAGGGGAGGGGTGAGGGGGGAGTTTGGGAGGGAAGGGGCAAGGGGAGGGATTTGAAAGGGATGGGATATGGGGGAGATTTGGAGGGGAGGGGTGAGGCAGGAGTCTAGGAGGGGAGGGGCGAGGGGGCGTCTTGGCGGGGAGGGGTGAGGGGGTAGTTTAGGAGGGAGGGGGCAAGGGGGGAGATTTGAAAGGGATGGGTGATGGGGAAGATTTGGAGGGGAGGGGTGATGGGGAAGATTTGGAGGGGAGGGGTTATGGGGAAGATTTGGAGGGGAGGGGTGAGATTGGATTTTTGAAAGTGTACGATTTATGGGAAACGAACATTTATTGCAAAATGAGTTTCTTGTGACCTTCGAGTTAAAAATACGTTTAAGGACGCTGGATGGAGGATGGAGTGCAGGCGAGTTTAGGGAATGTAGAAAAAAGGCACTATAGGAGATGGATATTTTTTTTGGGATGAATTGATTTGGTGAGCAAGTCGAAAGCAGCCTTTTAAAGAAGAAGAAGAAAAAGGTGTTATAAAATATGACGGAATACATAACTTGAGGGGAAAGTGTAAACATTGAAGGTTAATGAGTGAAAACTATATGGGGAAATGGGGGAGAAACACGTGGTCGAAGAACGAACGAACGAATAAGAATGAATAAACGAATGAGAACAGAGAAGGAAAATGTTTTTTTTTTTTTTTTTTTTTTTTTTTTTTTTGAGTTGAGATTTACACAAGGTAGTAGGCTATGGGTGAAAAGTCTGGGAATACAGAGAACGAAAGTTATTGGATCACAAAAGACGGACCGCTGAGAGAAAAACAAAGCCTCAAGGTTGTACAGTGCACACTGTACAAGGCCTCAAGACACGACACGGCAAACAGACGATCAATTTATGAAAGATAAACACCGAGAAACAACCAAAGTTGCACACAATAACTTCACACACCGAAAGATAAATACAGTTTCGACAAAATACAATTGTGAACAGACTTAACTTCGAAAAACGTGGAGACCGTGTGGAGCTTCGAAAATCCCTGCCGCCGTCTCCAAGATCTCGCGAGATCTCTTATTGATGCACGCATCGTAAATGGTACTTACATTTATATTTAAGGATACAACATTTAGTTCCATGGTTGATTCTTCTAGGGGGTGAAGTCCTCTTCCTCAATTAATTCCTTGTTTGCCTTCGTGATGGATTTCCTCAGCCACTGAAATTCAGGTTCGGAGATTTCCACATGCTCACTCCTTTGCAGCAAAGGTTTTGCGGCTGCAAGGAAGGCCTGGATATTAGGAAAATGATCCTTAATTCGTACATGCCTTTGTCTGAAAGTTTCCTTCAAAAATCTGACAATATTTTCTTTTGAGATCTCCAAAGGCTGCTCTTCCTCCTGAGGGGGGGGGGGGGGGGGGGAGCCCTGTCAACCATTGCCACTGGTTCCTCATGGCCGATCAGTGTCTCTGTAGTTAGAATTCCCTCCGTGACGCTAGTAACGAGTTCCTCCTGAACCTGTACAGAAACACCTGTTCCATCCCCATCTACCTTAGGTTCTTCATCCTCTTCATCCTCATGCATCATTGCAATGGGGGGGGGGAGGAGTCGTTATTAGTAGTAATGGGTATTTTGCATTCCCCATTAGAATTGATATGGTCATCAGTAGGCTGTTCGGTTTCGCAGGTTGATTTACAACCTTCAGGAAAAAGTTCCCCTTCATCCTGAGCAGGTGGTATCATGTCAGCCATAGTTTCACCACCTTGCTGATCTTCATGTGAAGGACTGTCTGAATCGTTTAAACTGCTGCCTGTCTGCACCACCAACACTTTAACACCTTTGTCCTCATTCCTCGCACTTACAAGTGACCGTTTCAAATTTTTCCGAGACGCCGCATCTACAATCTGCTGCTCCTCACAAAACATTCCCTCTACAGGTAGAGGCTTCTCCCTTACATTTGCTGACTCATCGGTTGCACGATGGCCAGCTGTACTGGATGACTCATCGCTTACACAAAGCACATCCGTATGGGTCTCATCAGCACCACTCTTAGCCGTACCTTGATGGTCCGATGTAGATTCCCGCACTGAAGACGAAACATCTATAGAATCATCCGTAGTGGTCACGGGGGGAGGTGGTCCGGCTGCTGTGGCATACGTTTTCTCCCCATCAGGACAATACTGCCGAGTGTGTCCATGTACACCACACCCGTAACAAATCAACCTCTCCGTTGCCGCAAAAATCCTGTGCTCACGTTTTGACGACTTAAAAACGAGAGAGACATTCAATTGCGTCAAACCATCCTTCAAAACAACATAACAAAACCGTCGAAACGTTTCGATATGCTTAAGCTTCCCGTCTGTGGTGCGAATGGAGGCTTGGATAATTCTCGACACCACAGTACCGTACTGACCGAGCTTCTGAAGAATCTCCTCATTAGACAGCGTCGGTAGAACGTTTGATAGTATTACCTTCGAGGCCGGAGTGTTCCATGGCGAAACCGGAACAAACTGGTCATTGCCCAAGGTGAGTCCGTTCTGCACGACGATGCGTGCGAAATGGACACGTGAAACGAAAACAACCACCTTGTGGTGCATTCGGGACGCTGCCCGGATGTTCTCACAACCGATCAATCCTCCGATTGCGAGGAGCGTCTCCTCCAGCGAGACATCTTCCGGTGGGACAAAACACATGCCGTGTTCATCTGTTAACCCCTCATCGGCGTCACGACCGGCATTACTTCGACTATTCTTGCTAGCCATTTGAAGTAACTAAACGAAAAAAAAAAAACAATAAATGGTACAAAGGTTTATAAAGCCGAAATAAATGCAAAAAAATAAACAACAACAACAATAACTGGGAAATAAATAAATAAATCCCGTTAACCACCTAAAGCGGATAACTTTAACCGCGCTGTCTCTCCCTCTCTCGCTCAGTCGACAAGACGATAGAAAGGGACACCGACACTCGGACAGCAGAAAGGACCAAAAGGTAGGAAGAAAAGAAAAAAGCATCACGAGACATAGCACGTACCGCCAGTGACTGAGCAACAGACCTGGCAATCGCACGTGCGTGCTAAGCGAGCGGCAGCTGTGCAAAGTGGGAGGAGAGAGAGAGAGAGAGAGAGAGAGAGAGAGAGAGAGAGAGAGAGAGGGTGGGGGGAGAGAGAGAGAGAGAGAGAGAGAGAGAGAGAGAGAGAGAGAGAGGGTGGGGGAGAGAGAGAGAGAGAGAGAGAGAGAGAGAGAGAGAGGGTGGGGAGAGAGAGAGAGAGAGAGAGAGAGAGAGAGAGAGAGAGAGAGAGAGAGAGGGTGGGGGGAGACTTTTTGACTTTTGACGTCCTTTTATTCCAAAAATTATAAAGTGCATGGATGTACAGTGTATAAAATCAACAAAGCCAAAAACAAGAGAAAACGATGAAGCGAGGAAACAATACAGATATATGCGTTGATCAGTTCAACTTTTACCGAAAGCAAATGCAATCTTCTGCAGCAATACTATGAATTGTAGAAATTATGAACAATCAAGAGAAAAATAATACCAACTCGTTTTGGCGGACTTCACAGACACTTTTCAAACACCATTTTTCCACAAATCCATCAATTTCGCCCATGCTCTTGGAAAACTCAAACTCATGTTTTAGCCTTGCAGCACACAGTGCATTGAAAAACGTCATGACATTGCATTGGTGAATGGGCTTACCAATCCGCTTCTCCTTTCTGGAGGACAGGTAAGTAGCAAGCTTTGCTGTAGCTACAAAAAAGCACAACAGTTCATGTTCTTTGTTGTGTTGCCGTCTCTTTTTGAGCCCAAAAATAAAGGATCGAAAAGTAAATCTGAAATTCATTTTGAACGACACAAAGTCTAACCATTCAAATAAAGGAAAAAGTCTTTCACAACCAATAAAAAAATGAAAAACATCCTCATTTACAGAACAAAAGGGGCAACATGCAGATATTGGGGCAAAATTCCATACATATGTATTGCATGGGATGATCCAGTGGGCAAGGCACCACTGAAGATCACCTGTTCTTTTGTTGATCAGCTTACAATACATTGATTCCCATACAGGTTCATTGGGGGGCCCGGCAGGGAGTAGCCTCTTCCATCGTGCTACTCCATTTAGCAGAGGAATACCAAGAACTTGAGATAACCACCACCTATACAGGCTCTTGCTGCTCTCAGCATGCAATACACTTGTCCCTGTGCTAACAGGTGGAAGTTCCTTGGGAAAGCAGTCAAAAATCAGTTTCGGAAACGGGGACTCGTTGGGGTGTCCAAAAGTATTCCAAGTCCAAAGTTTCTGTAACTGATGACGTTTTTGAACAACTTTCCTCAAAATCGTTCCAATTGTCCTCTTGGACCGAATCGCCGTCAAGGTTGAAATTTCCTCCACATTCCTCCACCCGACACCGGAGTTTGGCCGAAGGTGCCATACTTTGTTTATGCCTGCCTCAATAAAGCGTTGGCACAAATGACGACTCTTGAGAACATCAGGGAAGAGAGGATTGAGAAACAGGGGTTCAACCTCAAACATCCCTGGGGAGTAAGTGTCCGCTTTACGGCTCACGGAAAGTCTTTCCCAGGCACTGAGAAGGCTCTGGTAAAATATGGGGAGCGTTGATGTATTCACGTACTTAAGGTGAGTCAGGAATACTTCGAGACCATAGCCGAGTCCACCCGCCTGCTGTAAAATATGGCAAGCCAAGGCATGGTTTGGCAGGTTTTCACCAAATAGGAGGCGTTGAATGGAGCACAGGCGAAAAGCCATGAGACGGGATCTCACGTGAACAAGGCTCTGACCACCTTCAGATGAAGTAAGGCATATTACACTTGGCCGCAGCCAATGATGGCCTCCCCAAAAAAAGTCCACAAGTTTGGCCTGTATCCTGTCCAGCAGCACTTCTGGTGGTAGCAGGCAAATAAAGCGATGCCACAACGTTGTAGCAACCAAGTTGTTTGCCACTAAGACTCGGCCCTTAAATGAGAGGTGCGGTAGGGCTCTTTTCCACAGGTTCAGCCTCCTGTCTATTTCTCCAGTCACACCTTCCCAATTCCTTTTCTCAAATTGTGTAGAGCCCAGGGACACACCAAGGTAATGAACACCGTCTGCTTTCCACTCCAAGTTTTCTGGAAGAGCAGGCAGATGTGTTGAGACAGGTATGCAGCTATTAAGGTATGGCACCCAAAGAGCTTTGCTTTTCGTCCAATTGACCTTCAGAGATGAAGCCATGAAAAAGGTTCTTAAGGACTTTAAAAGAGCAACAATGTCTTGGTGGTTTTTTATGATGACGCAAACATCATCTGCATAGGCCGATATAGTCATTGGTGGGCTTCCAGGAAAACAGGTCAGGCCAGAGATATTCTTTCTCAGTGTGCAAAGAAATGGCTCCATTGCTAACGCAAAAAGCAAACCTGAGACTGGGCAACCCTGCCGTACCCCCCTCTGAACCTTTATGGGGGGAACCAGTTCATTGTTCACCTTAATTACACTGGAGATGTCAGTGTACAATAGAGTTATAAAGGCCCTGAAAATTACCCCAAACCCACATGCTTCAAGAACATGGCACAAGAAAACATGGTCAATGCTGTCAAAGGCTTTTTCAAAGTCTAGAAAACATATTCCAAAATCATTTTGGTCATGGCGAGCATACATTAAATCCCGCACGAAAAAAATGTTGTCGTAAATCGAACGACTGGGGATGCAGAATGTCTGATCAGGTAAAACCAGATCACCAATGACTTTTTTTAAACGATTTGCCATTGCTTTCGAAAACAATTTATAGTCAGTACACATTATTGAAACCGGTCTCCAATTCTCCATCCGCCGGAGATCTCCTGACTTTGGGAGAAGACTCACCACTGCTCTCCTTAGACTTAGTGGCATTACACCTTTTCGCAAGGATTCTTGGATTACAATCAATAGTTCTGGGCCCAAAATGTCCCAAAATTCCATGTAAAACTCAGCTGGCAGGCCATCAATTCCCGGAGCCTTTCCAGATTCCATTCCAACCAGGGCACGCTGTAATTCATCAAGGCTTAAAGGCACATCCAGCTCCAGGCGTTGAGTCTCAGTTAGGGTTGGGAGATGGGAGGTAAAACATTTTATTTTATCCTCATATATATCTTTTTTAGCAAATAGTTCAGAATAATACTTTCTAATAGTGATTTTTACCCCATCAGAACTTGTAATTTCATTCCCACTGGGGTCCTTAACTGATAAAATAAGCTGGGGAGGCTTCGTTTCAGCTTCTAAGTGAAAGAAGGCTTTGCTAGGACTATCTGATACTTTAATGCTTTTTACTCTCAGTCTAACTAGTAGTCCTGCAGCCTTCTCCTGTAATAGTTCCCGGAGTTGGGTCCTTTTTTCAAGGAGCAATTTATAATTTGTCTCATTTTCTTGCTCTGCCATTTTGTTTTGCAGTTTTAGAATTTCGGTTTCCAACCGTGCCAATGTGATTTGATTTTCATGAGTGATGTGGGAATTAAACTGTTGACAAAACAGTCGTATATGAGTTTTCATATTATCCCACCAAAGGTTAGTGGAAGCAAAGAGGGGCTTTTTTCCAACTATTGCTATCCATAGGATGCGAAAGGCTTCCTTAAACAGGGTATCATCCAAAAGGCTTGTATTGAATTTCCAATAGGCGCTCCTCCGTTTGAATTGAGGGAAAGATAGGCCCATCGTGACCATGTGGTGGTCAGAGAAGATGGAAGGGGTAATAGTTGAGGAGGTTACAATATTCCTTAATCGTGGGGTGATGTACCAGCGGTCAAGCCTCGCTAAGGATACTTGGCCATTGGAGCATCGACACCATGTAAACTGCCGGTCATTTGGGTGCATCAATCGCCATACATCCAAAAAAGCCCCACCTGAAAGGAACTGGGAGAGGTCACCATGGGACTCGGGATGTGGTTCCGGTGAATTTCTGTCTATTTTGGGCTCTAGCGTACAATTGAAATCTCCCCCCATGCATATGCACTGATTTGGGTCAAACAAATTTAAATGGTTTATCACTTCAGTAAAGAAGGCTTTACGGTCAGTACTCTCACTTGGTGCATATACATTAAAAATAATAAGCTTCAGGCTATTGATCACCAATTCCAGGGAGGCAAAACGTCCCCGAATCACCTCCTGAAAGAGGCAAGATTCAGGTACAAGTCCTGGTTTTAACAAAAACCCCACTCCAGCAGATACAGATGACATATTACTGAAGAAACATTTACCTTTGAACATGCTGCTCCAGTCATGTTCAACCTTCTCAATAATATGAGTTTCTTGCAGTAATATTACATCGACTTGTTTCCTTTTGAATAAACTATTCACTTGGATCTGGCGGACGTGACTGGCCCCACCACCATTTATATTGAGTGTTGCAAGATTAAGCGTCTTCATCACTCATTAGTAAATTTTGTCTGACACTGTGAGTACTCAGTCTTTGCCTTTGTTATGATTTTCTTTAGTCGATGAAACTGCGATTTTGTTAGGTTTAGTTCCTCAGATTTTTTTATGACTAGTTTTGCAGCCTGAATAAAGGGAGCCAAATCAGGGAAATGATCCCCAATGATGACATTTCGCTGTCTATACGTTTCATTGAGGAATGAGAGAACAATATGGGGAGGGGTTGGGGGTTGATCTGGCATTAATTGTGAAAATGCTGTTACCTCCACCTCCTCTTCCGATTCTGATAAATCAGAAAGTGGTCCAATGGGGTCTGGGTCAATACCGTTTTCTTCTCCTGCTATGCAACCTAGCTTTCCCTTGTCTGGGGGGTCCACGCAGTGCTGTGTTTGGGAAACATCAGCACATTGATTACTGATTTCCTCAATTGGCATGAAATCATTATTCCCACATTCCTGTGGATTTATGTTTCCGCCCTTTTCTGCTATATTGGCAGATTTATTATGGATGTCAGCCTGTTCGGCGACATTCGCTTGGATCAATGATGCGCCATTCACGGTATCGTGGCCTGAATTTTTTACATCATTAACGTCGTCTGTGTGAGTAATGGAAGCGTGTTGTTTTAGCGGCTGAACCCTGATGCTCTTTTCTGGGTTTTCCTCTTTATTTATTTGGTCCGCGCTTTGCAGAGAGATTCCAGGTGCATCCTGAAGAGTTTTTTTACTAACAGCCTGCAAATCGAGCACAACCTTTTTACCTGCTCCAGATGAGTCATTATCATGCGGAGCCCTTCGTTTACTCGTCCCCACTTTGCTATCAGTGTCCATTTCAACATTTTGCTGAGGAGGAATAAATACGTTCACGCTTGGAACACTGGATTCACCCTCATTAGGAATTTTAGGCGGTGGCAATGCGATAACCTCCCCCCCACTGGGAATCTCAATTAGTGGAGCAACGTTAACCTCCCTCCCACTGGGAGTATTCATTAGTGGAGCAGCGTTTACCTCCCTCCCACTGGGCGTATTCATTAGCAGAGCATCCTCCTCCTTACAAACTATGGCAGTGTGACCTGTCTTGCCACACTTGACACACGAGGCTTTGGGACAAGAACGTTTTAAATGTCCATACGCTCCACACTGAAAGCATGTTAAGGTGGTGGACGATGCGTATAGCTGGAAATTTGCCTCTTCAAAATTAATTTTGAAAGTGATGTTGAGGCCTGTGTCGTCCCCACGGTCTGGAAGGACCATATACACCTGTCTGCGGAAGCTCATTACGTGCTTAACACGTTCATTCCGACACCCAAGAGGGATTGTTGAAATCCTCGATACCATTTTACCGTACCGTGATAGCACGGTCATTAACTTGTCATTTGGGATAAATGGTGGTACGTTAGAAATAACCACTCTCGTCGCGGGAGTTAATAGCGGCGACGCCATCATAAAGTGACCGCTTTCCGTGGTTATTCCCGCACTTACCACGTCATGGACGAGTTCCTCATCCGAAACGAACACCACCACTTTCTGGTTCATACGCGAAGCTGCACGTATATTTTCATCCCCAACAATGCTCCCCACAGCGAGGATGATGTCCTCGACAGGGACTCCATCCGGAGGCACGCACACAAACGCGTGCTTCCTGGTTAAGCCTTCAAAGTCATCGCGACGAGAGCATGCATTCGCCATTCCGGCGAAAATACCCCCCCCCCTCCCCCCGCTTGTCCGAGCCGGACAAGAGGGTATCAAACCTAAATAAACGAACTAAAGTAAAAAATAAACGTGCATTATAAGCACAGAAATGGCTTACAACGTGCCGTCAACGCCAGTAGGCCGCATCCAAAATGGGCCCGCTCTCAATCCTCTCTCGAAGGCAAAGGTGTAGAACAGATGAAAACAAATGCCAAGGCACACAGGATGGAAAAGGAGAGGGAGGGGGGCAGGGGAGGGCAGGAGAGGGGGGAAACCTCACGATGGACTCACCAAAACACAGAGCAGTTGCTCACAGCCGCCATGACGCTACACCCAACGCACCGACGGCCGATAGGTGGCGCCAGAGAGAGAGAGAGAGCGAGAGAGAGAGAGAGAGAGACTGAGTCTGAGTGAGCAAAAGAGAGCAAGAGAGCGATAGAGACCGAGAGAGCAAGAGGGAGAAAGAGAGCGAAAGAGAGAAAGAGAGTGATGGAGAGCGAGAGAGAGAAAGAGAGTGATAGAGAGAAAGAGAGCGATAGAGACTAAGAGGGTGAAAGAGAGAGAGAGAGAGAGAGAGAGAGAGAGAGAGAGAGAGAGAGAGAGAGAGAGAGAAAGAGAGTTTTTTTTTTTTTTTTTTTTGTATACTGAATCAATGCTCGTGAAAGAGCTCTCGAGAGAGAGAGAAAGAGAGTGATAGAGACCGAGAGAGAGAGAAAGAGAGCGATAGAGACTGCGACAGTGAAAGAGAGAGAGAGAGAGAGAGAAAGAGAGTGATAGAGACCGAGAGAGCAAAAGAGAGTGATAGAGACCGAGAGAGCGAAAGAGAGTGATAGAGACCGAGAGAGCAAGAGAGTGATAGAGATCGAGGGAGCAAGAGAGAAAGAAAGAAAGAGAGAGAAAGAGAGAGAGAGCGAGAGGGCGATAGATACCGAGAGAGCAAGAGAGAGAGAGAGAGAGAGAGAGAGAGAGAGAGAGAGAGAGAGAGAGAGAGAGAGAGAGAAAGAGTGATTAATTTTATATGGAAAGGACATTAAATTTTTATGCTTTGAGCCACACACTCCCAAGGTTATATTAAATCTGTTATTTGTGTCGTAAAAGACTTCTTCATAAAACGTATTTTGGTTGCATTCTTGATTATCTTCACAACAAACTGTTAGCACATCCTTTGATGAGCACTTGTAAATACTCCACGAAACAGTAATGGCCATATGCCATCTTCATCCAGGGTCTACAGGTCACTGATGCAGGATCTGCAGGTCACGGTGGCAGGATCTGTAGAGGCAATCTCCCTTTCCTGTTTGTTTCCTTTTTCATATCACATTAAATTGTTCATGGATGACCACTCACACCGTATGTCGCCCATGCATCAGGAGAATATAACAGCGGACATATTTAGATTGCTCCAATGGGAGACAATTTCATATAAGACTTCCTTCCGGCTTATTAGCTCACTTATTAAAAAATAACCAAAAAAACCGGGAAGATTAACCAAAATAATAAAGGCTATGTGTACCGCACACATCCCAGGCTCAGGGCCAATTTATGTAACGTGGTCAGAGGTTCAAAGGGAAATTTCACTGGATCATTCACACAAGATAAATGGTTTTCATAGCTGCCTGCACGACTCGGGGATAATTTTAATCAGGGAAGAGCAACTGGGAATGCATTATCTGTGGGAGTAAGCACAGAGCTTGTGAGAGCGGAAATTGCATTTGAAGATGCAGTTTTTATGAACCCAACATTATATAGATGCTTTGCTTTCATAGTTTTTATTTTGTTTGAGGTCTTTGGTATCTTTGTGGGTATGGCTGTTTTCCAGGCCAATGATGAAATGTTTTATATTTTGTGTTTCTGATCTCTTGCATGTACAACGTTGGTATGGAGGAGACAAGATAGGGGACAAGCAATATGGCTAATTGATGTTTGTAACCATGGATTTATGGGCCATAACCCATTTCGTTTCTTGTTGAAATGAACAACAAAAATTGAACTTTTTGGCCTGAATTCAAAGTGTTACATCTGGTGCAAGCCTAACATTGCACATTACCAGTCAACACCATCCCTACTGTGAAGCATGATGGTTATGGCATCATGTTATGGTGCTGCTTTTCATCAGCAGGGATTGGCAAGGTTGGTAGGATAGAAAGGACAATGGATAAAGTACAGGAGAATATATATAATATAAATAACCACCTTTAGAGGCCATTTTTCCCCGCAAAGCGTGGGTTGGCCTTTTTCGGGAACCGTGGTTGTTGTTTTTTGTCCCCTTTTTGAAGCAAAAAGCAATTAGGAGAATCCATGATGAAAACCTGCTTGAATTAGCCATTAATCTGAAACGGGGTAAGAGATTCAAATAGCATTATAATTGTACTTCTTTTATTGCAAACATATGACAGCATACATATGACAGTTATGTGCTTGAATGAAATGGAAACATGGCACATGGGCTACATGTAGTGTATAAGTACAATATCTTGGTCGCGCAAGCTGTGTATTATAATACACTAGACGTGGTAATTTAATTTCTGGCCATCGGCCATTTTTACTCCTGGAGTTGTTTGGAATAAAAATGCAAGAAGAAAAAGACATAAAATGTCATGGCCCCCACCGTTGTTTCAATAAATTTGCTGTACGGAGTCAAAGACTGTCAGTCGGCCATATTTGGTAGGATGACAAAACAAAATCTGCATATGTATGCTCATGTAGTGTCTTTGTGCCAAGCTTCAACAAGATTGGTAAATGCATGTCCTAGAAATGGTTGAGGACGTGGTCAATATCGCGATTTTTACAAATAAAATGGCCGCCAGTCTACCAGTCAGCCATCTTTGATCAGATCGCAAAATAAAGTGAGGTGCAAGTGTATGTCAGCATGTACTGTGCTTGTGCCAAGGTTGAACAAAATCGGCCGATACATCTCTGAAATATGGTTGCGAATGGACGGATGGATGGATGGACGGACGGATGGACAAGACCAAAATTTGTGCAGCGTCTTTCAAATGGTAGAATCGTGCACTTTGACATCAACAGTGGCAAGAGCTACCTGTAGCTCCCGTGATGACATTCTCGGGTTCTTAGAGACTTCTTTCAGCATCTTGCGGTCTGCTCTCGGGCTGAACTTGCTGGGGCGGCCTGGCCTGAACAAGTTGGCAGTTGTTTGGAATCTTCTCCAGTTGTAGATGATCTTCCGGACAGGCGAATGATTGATTTCAAATTGTTTGGAGATCTTTTTAAATCCCTTCCCAGACTCGTAGGCATCTATAACCTTATTTCTGAAGGCCTCAGAGAGCTCTTTTGATCTAGGCATGGTGACACCGCACACTTCAACAACAAAGAGCAAACCAAACGAAATGTCCGAGGTTTAAATAAGACAGGTTCCTCCAAGATCCTCTGTAACGATGTTCTAATCATTTGGACCTGAGCTGGTGCACCTGATTCTAATTTTAGGTATTTGAAGTAGTGATAAATGTAGGGGTGTACTTACATTTTCCACATGCGAAATTTGTATTTATTTTTATTTAAATTATACAATGGACTACAAAATGTAAATGTTTCATGATATTTGTTATATTATCTCACCTTTATCTCTCAATATTGTTGAAATGAAGATCAAATAGCTGTATGTTGAAATATGTTGAAAAAGTCAAAACTTTACATGGGGGGGTGTACTTACTTTTTCACGTGACTGTATACATCTGTATGCCCATGTGCCTGAGATGTGTGTGGCATCGTCCTCGACGAGCCTTAGATACTGTTATAAAGAATAATAAATTAATTGATGAAGTATTGGTTAGATGGAATCACTCTGTGGAAATAAAGGCCCCACAAAATTATAGCAGATTTACAATTAATAGTTCACCCGCTCACTACAGGAGTGGCAGGAAGGGTCATTTCTATTTGGGGTATATAGATTACAGTCGATCTATGGTCGGGTCTCAAGAACATTGAGTGTGTGTTCATTTACCAAGTTTCTTGTGGAGAAATCGCGAAGTGGTTTAAGCATTCGAGCAAGCACTCCATTTAAAATCGCTAAGGAACGGCTGGCTTGGCAATCGCTAGCTAGCTGCTTGACAAACGAGCACAGCCCAGGCTCAAAGGTGTCGTTTGACTTCTCTATAGGGGGTGGGGGGGGAGGCAAGGCCTTAATATTATAATGGGTAGCTAGGTCTGACTTCAAAAATTACCGTTTGTTAGTGTAGTTACAGTGTTCGTGAAATCACAAATACAGCTTACGTTCATTATTGTTACTGTTACGGATTCGTCACTTCCGTTGTGGTGGTTTGCATCCATTGTAAATATTTCTAATTCCATGTACTATTATTGTTTTCAAAAGGTTTATTGTCCAATAACTGTTTTCAAAAGGTAAAAAAGTTAATGTTAAAAGAAACAGGAAACCGGATCGGGAACCGGACGACGAAGAGGAAGAAGGGAGAAAAGGGCGGAGCGAGTGAGTCGGACAAGAAAGCCGAGTCGCTCCGAGTTCTGAAGCGAACGTTGGCGAGCAAGAGTCACTAGCGAACTTTCCGGTTTCCGGGAAAGGAATTCCTGCGACAGAGTTGTCATCGCTGTGACCGATCAACCTGTGTGTCAGGTTTTTGGCAGTGGATTCCGAGGGGAATTATCGCCGGGCCGTTACGTCTCAAGAGCGGGTCGTCGGCCATTTTGACTCACGCAGGACTTGTGCTTCGCTCACGGTTTCGTCTCCTTTTGAACATTTTCACCACATCCAGACGTCGATCTGGGGCATGTGTGTGACGTGGCTTTTTGAAGGTTAATTCGTCCATACCCGAGGGTGTGATCTCTCAGTCGCCTGTAGGGCGCTCTTGGATTTCCCAGTCGCCTTGAGGGCACCTTTGTACAGCTTCGGCTGTGTATCTAGGCTTGCTATCCGCACGGGATTCTGGTCTCGATTGGACATCGTTCTGGCGATCGCTGGAGCGAATCAACTTCGTTTTGAAGCCGGGAATAAGAGACATTGGGGAATGTTCTTGTTTCACTCACTTGGAGCACTGTGAGTTATATATTGCAAAACTGATGGTACCATCATAGGACATAGTGATTGTACTTTGGAATACTATTGTTGTTGTGCTGTTATTCTTGTGTGATCTTAATACAATATTTGTTTGTGAGTAACAATTGGGGTGGCTTCTCCATTGATCTTTGACACACAGAATAACACATTTTTCTGCCGTGACTCCTCTCGGGGCTCGGAGGTACACCGTGAGCAGGGGGTCGGGGAGGAGCACGTAACAGAAATTGGGGGCTCGTCCATGATAGAATTCCCTAACATTCCCAAAATTCCCAAATTTGGATTTTTTTTTCTAACATTCCCAACTTTTTCAAAAAAATTGAAATTTTTGTGTGTGAAGGTTAACAGGTGTTAACTGATAGTCACCTTGGTGTTTGACGCAGAACAGTTTGCAGCGTCCCCTGATGAGGCACAGATCCTAGCATTAAAAAGATTGGAACTCTTGATATTGGCTAGACATTTTAACTTGGAGGTCCGAGTTAATATGAAGAAAGCAGTGATGCAGACATTGGTGGTAGAATCTCTGGTGGGACAGGGAACATGGACAAAGGTAGCCTTGGATTGGTTACCTGAGGAAAAAGAAAATGTGGAGCTCTGGAAAATGGAGATGCAACTGCAGAGCCAGGAAAGGTTAAACGCAGAGGACAGGAGAGCTGCAAGAGAACTCGAGGAGAGAAAAGCAGAGGAAAGAGCAGAGGAAAGGAGAACTGCAAGGGAACTCGAGGAAAGAAGAGTAGAACAGGAACGAGAACGCGAGGAGAGAAGAGCAGCGGAAAGGAGGGCTGAAGAAGTAAGAAGAGCAAAGGAAAGAGCAGAGGAAAGGAAAGCCGAAAGGGAGTTAAAGGAACGTGACATGGAGTATCAGAAGGAAGTTAAACTCAAGGAGATGGGATTAATGGGAGAACGGGGAGAGGTAGCATCCATGCCGGCTGGTTGGACAACTAGTCAGAACACCTGGGATGTTGGTAGACATGTGAGGCTGGTTCCACCCTTCAATGAAAAGGAGGTAGCCAAGTTTTTTTACACTTTGAGAAAGTGGCTCAAATGCTAAAATGGCCTGTGTGGTCCTGGACTATGGTAGTGCAAAGTGTTTTGGTGGGTAAAGCTGAAGATATATTTTCGGCTTTACCGATTGACAAATGTACAGATTATGAGGAAGTGAAGAAAGCCATTCTCAAAGCCTATGAATTAGTTCCTGAAACTCACCGGAAAAAATTTCGGAATGCCAGGAAGAGGGAGAGTGAGACCCATGTGGAGTTTGCCAGAATGAAGGAAACCATGTTTGATCGGTGGTGTGATTCGAAGGGGGTTGGGAAAGACTTCAACCTGTTGCGACAATTGATCTTGGTGGACGAATTCAAACAGTGTGTCCACGCAGACATTAAAGTACATCTGCAGGAAAAGAAGGTACCAGAGTTGTATGAGGCAGCAACCGTGGCAGATGACTATGCCTTGACGCACAGGATGGGGTTCCACAAACCTAACGTCTCGCCTAGAGTTCGCCAGGGGAGTTATGCTACACCGGGTGCGGAGAACGAAAATTCATGGGGGCGGCCTCGAGATGACTATGAGGACAACTCTGATACCACGACTTTTGGAAATCCGAAAACTACAGTTCCAAGACAGACCGATCTTCCGGGGGGCTCGAGGCAGACCACGAGGTTCTCCTCCGGGCCTACTTGCGCTTTTTGCAAGAAACCTGGACCAGAATCCCGTGTGGATGGCAAGCCCAGATACACAGCCGAAGCTGTTCAAAGGCGCCCTCAAGGCGACTGGGAAATTCAAAAGTGCCCTACAGGCGACTGAGAGATCACACCCTCGGGTATGGACGAGTTAACCTTCAAAAAGCCTCGTCACACACACGCCCCAGATCGACATCTGGATGCGGTGAAAATGGTCGAAAGGAGATGAAACTGCGAGCGAAGCACAAGTCCTGCGTGAGTCAAAATGGCCGACGACCCGCTCTTGAGACGTAATGCCCCGGCGATAATTCCCCTCTGAATCCACCGCCAAAAACCTGACACGCAGGTTGATCGGTCACAGCGATGACAACTCTGTCACAGGAATTCCTTTCCCGGAAACCCGAAAGTTCGCTAGTGACTCTTGCTCGCCAACGTTCGCTTCAGAACTCGGAGCGACTCGGCTTTCTTGTCTGACTCACTCGCTCCGCCCTTTTCTCCCTTCTTCCTCTTCGTCGTCCGGTTCCCGATCCGGTTTCCTGTTTCTTTTAACATTAACTTTTTTAGCTTTTGAAAACAGTTCATGGACAATAATCCTTTTGAAAACAATAATAGTACATGGAATCAGAAATATTTACAGTGGATGCAAACCACCACAACGGAAGTGACGAATCTGTAACACTTCCCCCCCTCAAGAAAGAAAGTTTGAACATCGTGAAAACTTTCTTTGTAGGCAAAACTCTCCCAACAAACAAAAGTAAACTCACACCCCAAATCATCAATTCCCGTGAGCAACGATACTCAATATTTCCCAAAAATAAAGCAACAAACCTTCAAACAACCTACAGAGATTTCCAAAGTTAGTTCACTCTGGACAAAGCATCAGCAACGACATTGTCCCTGCCCTTTACATGCTCAATTTCCAAGCCGAACTCCTGCAAAGCCAAACTCCATCTCATGAACCTCTGGTTTTTATTTTGAATAAAGGTTAAGGGGTTGTGATCAAAAATCCAAAGTCAAGCAAATCTATAGCACTTTTTTAGGGAGGCCGAGCTGAGAGCCAGGTTTCATGGTGGTTGGGTGGTGAGGCCTGGAAGTATTCACTACATGGATGCCTTTAGGAATGTGGAGTTCACGGTTAATCCATGTAGGAATCTTGGCTCGGCTGCTCCGCAGCATTCAGTGCTTCAAACTCTTCCTAACTTTCATAATAATCACGGTTGGAGCGCTTGTCGCTGTAGTCACGTGAATAGCGGTCTCCTTCTCGGCCACTACCCTGATAATCATCCCTTCGGGAGCTGCCATAACTCTGGGGGCCTCCATACTAATCTCGACTGCGGCCACCACCAAAACTACCACTCCCACCCCGGGAGCCATAGCCACCCCTGAAACTACCTCCACGTTTTCCTCCTCTGTAGCCCCCTCGACGCCCATGGCCTGCCTTCTCTACTATTAAGGTCCGACCATCCAAATCCTTGCCATTCAAAACCTTTTCTGCATCTTTGGCATCCTTTGTGTTTTCAAACGTGACAAAGCCAAACCCTCTTGACTTTTGCATCTCCCTGTCTTTTATAAGCCGCACTTCCAAGAGTGGTCCATATTGGCCGAAGACAGCGTCCAGAACAACTTCCCTTGTTTTGAAGTTCAGTCCACCTACAAAGAGCTTGCCAACATTGCCTCCAACCATGACTTGTGTGTGCTGACACTTAGTTTTTGGGTACTTGACAAGACGTGTCTGTGCAAAGCGTGATGTCAGTACCTTCCTCTTCTCTTCAGAGTGCTTCCTACCCATAGCACGAGTCGCGGCACAGGATGGAAAGATACCCGGAATCTTCTGCTCTAACTGTGCAGTGTTATTTTTCATGCTAGGCTTTTCAACAAACCTCGGATTACCAGAAACTTGCCCACCGGCCAAATCATTCCCGATAACAAAAGATATTCCCTCTACAGGTAGAGTGGCTTGTAACCCTATGGTGACCGGTCCTGACACCAAATCAGACTTCAAATGGATGCCATGAAATGGGGCTATAACACAGCCACCACCCCCCTGTAAAAGAACACTAACACCAGTTGCCGTCTTCTCTGACAATGGCAAAATGCCCTCAAGCATCAAAGATTGATGTGCTCCTGTGTCCCTCAATACCCTAACAGGTCTCTGGTCAGTCAAGTTTCCATCCAGTGACACAAACCCCTCCGAAATAAAAGGTTTGTAACCCTCTTGAACATGATCGTTCTGTGATGCCGTAACTTTGGCATGGGAACCTTCACAAGGCACTGTCCTCCAAGGACGATTTCTCGCATTTGCCAATGCATTCGGAGTTGTACTAGTCTGACTCCGCTCCTGATTTTTCCTTTCCAGGGCATAACATTGGGACATCAAGTGTCCAGGTTTCTTGCAAAAAGCGCAAGTAGGCCCGAAGGAAAAACTCGTAGTCTGTCTCGAGCCCCCCGGAAGATAAGTCCAACTTTTGAAATACCAACTTCTGTCCTGGAAGTCCTTGGTGTCCTTGTGTTTTATACTTCTCCCACCCGCCCCCCACACCCTTCCCACGCCTCCTCCCCCCAGGCCCTCTCCCTCCCACACATATCCCTGCTCTCAAATGTTGTGTTTGTGTGCTTCCCCTTCTCTCCCCATCTTGTCTTCCGCTCCCTCTTTTTATATATTTTGTTTGTCTGGTTGATTTGTTTGTGAAATAAATGTTAGCTCTTTCACGAGCCTCGATTCAGTATACAAAAAATAAAAAAATTAAAAAGTCTGTCTTGGAACTGTAGTCTTCTGATCCCTAAAAGTCGCGGTATCAGATTTGTCCCCATAGTCATCTCTAGGCCGCCTCCACGAATATTTGTTCTCCATCTCTAGGCCGCCTCCACGAATATTTGTTCTCTGCCCCTTAAATACCATAACTCCCCTGGCTAACTCTAGGTGGGCAGTTAGGTTTGTGGAACCCCATCCTGTGTGTCAATGCATAGTCATCTGCCACGGTTGCTGCCTCATACAACTCTGGTACGTCCAAGGCACGTCCAAGGCTGTTCAAATGTTTGACTTTTTACCTTTTTTCATGTAAAACTCTTTAGGTAAAAAGTCAAACATTTGAACAGCCTCGGACGTGCACCTTGACCCCATGGCCAAGGCACAACATCAACAAGGCTGTCCCCATAACAATACACATGCGCCTCAACCCCAAAGGGGAAGCACATGGTCATTCAAACTCATGCATCATGCCCCCGAAGGGCCACAATGCATGGTCATACAATTGGGACCACTCCTCTTAATAGGAGTAAGACCCCTTGATCCACCGACAGTGCATTACTCCTGCCAGGTCCGATTTGCATGCAGGTCTACCAGCGCTTTTAGGGCCTGCGCAAGGCCTGCCTTTTTTGCTTGTGAAAAAAGGTAAAAAGTCAAACATTTGAACAGCCTCGGACGTGCACCTTGACCCCATGGCCAAGGCACAACGTCAACAAGGCTGTCCCCATAACAATACACATGCGCCTCAACCCCAAGGGGGAAGCACATGGTCATTCAAACTCATGCATCATGCTCCCGAAGGGCCACAATGCATGGTCATACAATTGGGACCACTCCTCTTAATAGGAGTAAGACCCCTTGATCCACCGACAGGGCATTACTCCTGCCAGGTCCGATTTGCATGCAGGTCTACCAGCGCTTTTAGGGCTGTGGAAATGTAACTCATTGATCGTTGGAATTGGAAAACGAAGCAGATAGACGATTTCGTAAATGAATGTCAGGAATTTGCACGAACGTGGTAATCTCTTGTTCACCTAGTCACAGCCCCGGGCTAGAGCACCCTCCTATTGTGAGGCAAATGGAACTCACAGCAGGGGGGGGGGGGCGAACCGGCTCCGATGAGGCAAGCGTGGATGACCTCGGGGCATTTGCGGAGAAGGGATTAGCGCGACGATGCCCATAAAGACAGAAACACACTTTGAGTCGGGAGCACTTGCCGGGAGAGTCTCTGACGGAAGGAACGAGTACGGGGCTGCGCAGAAACATCGGCCGAACCAGAAGGACCATGCGGATAGAGTTATCTGGTACATTGAGTTAACGGTAGTTATTAGTATTTGAAACAAGTGAACTAGTAGTTAATAAAGTCTTGATCTTTTGTAAACCTGTTTCCGGTCATTGAAGTCTTGAGTCCCAACACACTTCCACAACAGGGCCTGCGCAAGGCCTGCCTTTTTTGCTTGTGAAAAAAGGTAAAAAGTCAAACATTTGAACAGCCTTGGATGTGCACCTTGACCCCATGGCCAAGGCACAACATCAACAAGGCTGTCCCAATAACAATACACATGCGCCACAACCCCAAAGGGGAAGCACATGGTCATTCAAACTCATGCACCATGCCCCCGAAGGGCCACAATGCATGGTCATACAATTGGGACCACTCCTCTTAAAAGGAGTAAGACTCCTTGATCCACTGACAGGGCATTACTCCTGCCAGGTCCGATTTGCATGCAGGTCTACCAGCGCTTTTAGGGCCTGCACAAGGCCTGCCTTTTTTGCTTGTGAAAAAAGGTAAAAAGTCAAACATTTGAACAGCCTTGGACGTGCACCTTGACCCCATGGCCAAGGCACAACGTCAACAAGGCTGTCCCAATAACAATACACATGCGCCTCAACCCCAAAGGGGAAGCACATGGTCATTCAAACTCATGCATCATGCCCCCGAAGGGCCACAATGCATGGTCATACAATTGGGACCACTCCTCTTAATAGGAGTAAGACCCATTGATCCACCGACAGGGCATTACTCCTGCCAGGTCCGATTTGCATGCAGGTCTACCAGCACTTTTAGGGCCTGCGCAAGGCCTGCCTTTTTTGCTTGTGAAAAAGGTAAAAAGTCAAACATTTGAACAGCCTCGGACGTGCACCTTGACCCCATGGCCAAGGCACAACGTCAACAAGGCTGTCCCCATAACAATACACATGCGCCTCAACCCCGAGGGGGAAGCACATGCTCATTCAAACTCATGCATCATGCCCCCGAAGGGCCACAATGCATGGTCATACAATTGGGACCACTCCTCTTAAAAGGAGTAAGTCCCCTTGATCCACCGACAGGGCATTACTCCTGCCAGGTCCGATTTGCATGCAGATCTACCAGCGCTTTTAGGGCCTGCTCAAGGCCTGCCTTTTTTGCTTGTGAAAAAGGTAAAAAGTCAAACATTTGAACAGCCTCGGACGTGCACCTTGACCCCATGGCCAAGGCACAACGTCAACAAGGCTGTCCCAATAACATTACACATGCGCCTCAACCCCAAGGAGGAAGCACATGGTCATTCAAACGCATGCATCATGCCCCCGAGGGGCCACAATGCATGGTCATACAATTGGGACCACTCCTCTTAATAGGAGTAAGACCCCTTGATCCACCGACAGTGCATTACTCCTGCCAGGTCCGATTTGCATGCAGGTCTACCAGCGCTTTTAGGGCCTGCGCAAGGCCTGCCTTTTTTGCTTGTGAAAAAAGGTAAAAAGTCAAACATTTGAACAGCCTCGGACGTGCACCTTGACCCCATGGCCAAGGCACAACGTCAACAAGGCTGTCCCCATAACAATACACATGCGCCTCAACTCCAAAGGGGAAGCACATGGTCATTCAAACTCATGCATCATGCCCCCAAAGGGCCACAATGCATGGTCATACAATTGGGACCACTCCTCTTAATAGGAGTAAGACCCCTTGATCCACCGACAGGGCATTACTCCTGCCAGGTCCGATTTGCATGCAGATCTACCAGCGCTTTTAGGGCCTGCGCAAGGCCTGCCTTTTTTGCTTGTGAAAAAGGTAAAAAGTCAAACATTTGAACAGCCTCGGACGTGCACCTTGACCCCATGACCAAGGCACAACGTCAACAAGGCTGTCCCCATAACAATACACATGCGCCTCAACCCCAAGGGGGAAGCGCATGGTCATACAATTGGGACCACTCCTCTTAATAGGAGTAAGACCCCTTGATCCACCGACAGGGTATTACTCCTGCCAGGTCCGATTTGCATGCAGTCTACCAGCGCTTTTAGGGCCTGCGCAAGGCCTGCCTTTTTTGCTTGTGAAAAAAGGTAAAAAGTCAAACATTTGAACAGCCTCGGATGTGCACCTTGACCCCATGGCCAAGGCACAACGTCAACAAGGCTGTCCCCATAACAATACACATGCGCCTCAACCCCAAGGGGGAAGCACATGGTCATTCAAACTCATGCATCATGCCCCCGAAGGGCCACAATGCATGGTCATACAATTGGGACCACTCCTCTTAATAGGAGTAAGACCTCTTAATCCACCGACAGGGCATTACTCCTGCCAGGTCCGATTTGCATGCAGGTCTACTGCCCCGTGCTTATGGGGCCATCACTAAGGCCTGCCTTTTTTACATGAAAAAAGGTAAAAAGTCAAACATTTGAACAGCCTTGGATGTGCACCTTGACCCCATGGTCAAGGCACAACGTCAACAAGGCTGTCCCAATAACAATACACATGCGCCTCAACCCTAAGGGGGAAGCACATGGTCATTCAAACGCATGCATCATGCCCCCGAGGGGCCACAATGCATGGTCATACAATTGGGACCACTCCTCTTAATAGGAGTAAGACCCCTTAATCCACCGACAGGGCATTACTCCTGCCAGGTATGATTTTGCAAGCTTGTTCGGCGTCATCAGGACGGCATACTGCAAAAAATCGAACCAATGAGGACCAAATTCGTCTATTAAGTTGATCAAGGCACCTCCTAGCTTTAATGGTGAGCACCAGCCACGGATTATGTCTCACACGGTAAAAACCGCATAACCCGCAAGGAACCAACAGCCTGTCTGTTGGTTATATATATATATATATATACATACAGGGTGAGTCAAAAGTAGCGCCCGATTTCTGTCAGTTGATTGTTTGTTTGACATTTGTATTACAGTGTACAAGAAGGTAGAAATAAATGAATGACATGTTTATCTAACCATTTATTCGGGGGAAAATTATTACGGAAGTGTACCAATCTGTTTTACTTGCAATTTTCAAAGTGCCCTCCCTCGTGATCGATGCACAATTGCAGCCGAGCAAGCACAGAGTGGCACACACGCTTGCAGAGTTCGATATCAATTTCCTCAAACTTTGCAGTGATTTGAGCCTTCAATTCTTGAATGGTACGAGGCTTTTCACGATAAACAAGGTCTTTCATGAGCCCCCAAAGAAAGAAATCTGGAGGTGTAAAGTCTGGGGAGCGTGCCGGCCACTCGATTGGACCGCGGCGGCCGAGCCACTTTCCGGGATCCACTTACACTTCCGTAATAATTTTCCCCCGAATAAATGGTTAGGTAAACATGTCATTCATTTATTTCTACCTTACTTATGTACGGGTCTTGTACACTGTAATACAAATGGCAAACAAACAATCAAATGACAGAAATATATATATATATATATATATATATATATATATATATATATATATATATATATATATATATATATATATATGGTTTGGAGGTTTGTAAAGTGAGCTCAATAAAGGTTAAAGGTTGCCCCCCATAGATAGTCACACAAGCAACATGTAGCCTCATTTGTAGTATAGTTATTTCTTAGTATGTGTAAGAATAGGCCCTTTCCAGTGTTAATTCTGCGTTGTGTAAAGACAGGAAAATAGGTCCTACTTCTGCAAACCATTCTACCTCTATAGGCGGAATCCATTTGGCTACCCTTTGCTTGCTCACTAGTCGAGTTAACACGAGGTAGGCCTAGGAAGGGGGGCGGCATTGAGGTCGGAGTGGCAGAGGCGATGACGGTAAGCATGAGCCGCCAATCAGGGCTCAGAGGTGGCGGCGTCAGAGGGCGTGGTGAGAAGAGTCTGGTGAGTTCCAGAAGGTTTGCGGGGCGTGCCTACATAACCCGATGCGCAAAGCCATCAACAGGACTGGCTGCGGGAGAGGACTTGCAGAGGGAAGACAGGACTGCAGTGTTGTAAAGGACTTGCAGAAGGAAGACAGGTCTGCAGCGCTGCAAAGGACTGGCAGAGGACTTGCAGTGGAGAGAGAGAGGACTTGCATTGTACCGCTTGATGAACTTGACTATCGCAGAAGAACGCGTGCGCAACACCAAGGTGTTGAGGAAGAAGAGTTGGTCGCTAGAGATACGCGGGTGCAGCGAGGTGCGTTTATAACGAACTTGCGCGTTTCAGCCAAGCGGGTGAACGAGGTTGAGTAATCGCCCCTTTGCTGTAAAAGCCGTCCCGCCTTTGCCATAAAAGCCCTCCCTGCCGTTCGCCCCGATATATCGCCTTTGCTTGAGAGACGTGCTACGTGACACTGCCTTCGCCGATCACCATCTTCGCGGACGTGCCGGGGGCAGTGGAGAGCTGGACGAGAACCATCCTTGGACGCGCTGGGGAACACCTGCCCATCTGCCATACCCCGAGTGAGTGTGTGAGTCGGGCCCGTTGTCTTTGGGATAATTAAGACTGCATAAGGATTTCTCTGTGTCTCTTCGTCCTGAACTGTATATACGTGTGATAATCATTAAACCTATCTGTTCTTCCTTTCTTCTTGATTCGATCGTTCCCGTGATTTCTCCATTGACTAAGCGTGGCATGAATAAGATCGCTCAAATCGGGGTCCATTAATTATAACTGCGCGGATCACGTGTATGCAAACCTCTCAGCGTATTCCAACCTCACGTGGTTCATGCGAGGCTTGTTTCCTCGCTTCCAGGGCAGCGCGAGTACTTAGGTACGAGCGAGAATTTGGTCCCGAAACCCTATTTTGCGCTGTCCGGAAGGGATGTAATAAGTCTCGGTTCGCGTCAGGCCCAGTAAAGACAAGGGGATTAATCCCCCCTTGATAAGGGGAGAAGACCGGCGAGAGAACCGCAACAATATATATACATATATACAGTGAAACCTTGACTTACGAGTTTAATTCGTTTTGTGACCGAGCTTGTAACTCAATTTGCTCGTTTCTCAAATTAAATTTCCCCATTAAAATGAATTGAAATGCTATTAATCCGTTCCAGCCCCCCAAAAACCACACCAATTGTTTTTTGTTACGTGTTTTTAAATAAGAAAAATGTACTTTATAAATAACAAATAATGTATAAACAAGCACGACTTCGTATATACTGTACATAATAAAAGAGAATGTAAAGAAATAAACTGGTTTTATTACGTGTATTTACTCACACTCCTCACTGTATTTACTCACTGTATTTACTGACACCGTCAACCACACAAACAACAACTTCTCCATCTCTTCATGGACAGAGGTCCGGAGCTTTGAAATAATCTTAACGCCCTTGGCTGGCGTTATAGCCTTTCTCGACTCCTTCTGCTTCAAAATCGTACATATCGTAGAAGTACTACGATCGTACTGCCTCGCCAAGTCGACAACACGCACACCTCGCTCATGTTTTTCGACGATTACGTGTTATATATCCAAGCACATCCACCTTTTCTTCTTCTCAGCACTGCCCTTGGCACTCAATTTCTTAGGACCCATGGTTAAAACTAAGAAATTTTCCAAAATAAACAAAATGCGAAAACAAAGCAACAGCGATACGGCAGAGATGCTTGCACGGCAAGATAACCACGTGAACTGAACGCTCACTGGGCCACCTAGTGGCGGGTGGCGTAAGCTCGCTCGCTCGTAACTCAGATCTCGGCTCGCATCACAAAGCAAAAAATCGACCGAGCGACGGCTCGTATCTCGGAAAATTCGTAAGTTGGTGCACTCGTAAGTCAAGGTTTCACTGTATATGTATATTGTTACGTGCTCCTCCCCAAACCCCGGTCACGGTGTACCTCCGAGGCCCGAGAGGAGTCACGGCAGAAAGATATTTTATTCTGTGTGTCAAAGATCAATGGTGAAACCACACCAATTGTTACCAACAAACAAGTATTGTATAAAGGTCACACAAGAATAACAGTACAAAAACAATATTAATCAATTGTTCAACCAATATATCATTCCGATGATGGTACCATCAGTTTCGTACAATATAACTCACTGTGCTCCAAGTGAGCAAAAATAACATTCCCAATGCCTCTGTCCCAGCTTCAAACCAAAGTCGATCCACGCTCCAGTGATCGTCAGAACGATGTTGTATCGAGACCAGAATCCCGCTCGGTTGACAGTCACACTGCCAAAGATGGGTAAAGGTGTCCTCAAGAGGCGACTGGGAAATCACACCTTCGGGTATGGATGTTCAACGGCTCCCCACACGGGGAACCGCAAATTCCCACTCAAAATCCACGTTACACATGCAAACCAGGCTAATGGCTGGATTCGTTGAAATGGTTGGAGCGAGGTGAAAAACCTGGAGCGATGCGAAATCGGGCGCGAGGCAAAATCGCCAATGGTCCGTTCTTGAGACGTAACGGCACTCCAATGATTCTCTTCAGAATCAACCGCAAAACCTGTCACGCAGGTTTGTCTGTCACAGCGATAACAACTCTGTCGCAGGAATCCCATTCCCAGGAAACCCCAAAGTTCGCTAGTGCCCCCCGTTCGCCAGCGTTTGCTCCAGACCTCCAGGCAGCTCGGCTCCTTCTCTGACCTCACTCGCTCCGCCTCTGCCGCCTCCTTTTCTTCCTCTTCCTCCTCGTCCGGTTCCCGATCCGGTTTCCGGTTTCTTTTAAAACACTAACTTTTTTTTTACCTTTTGAAAACAGTGATATCTATTTCACTTAAACGATAACAATAATAGTACATGGAACCAAAAATGTTTACAGTGGATGAGAACCACAACAAAAAGTGATGAATCCGTAACACTTCCCCCCCTCAAGAAAGAAAGTTGGAACATAGTGAAAACTTTCTTTGCATGCAAAAACTCTTTTAACAAACAAAAGTAAAACTCACCCCCAAATGATCAATTCACGTGAGCAACAATAATTAACATTCCCCAAAATAAAGCAACAAAACTTCCAAACAACCTACAGGAATTTCCAAAGTTAGTTCACTCTGGATAAAGCATCAGCAACGACATTGTCCCTGCCCTTTACATGCTCAATTTCCAAGTTGAACTCCTGCAAAGCCAAACTCCATCTCATCAACCTCTGATTTTTATTTTTCATTTTTTGAATGAAGGTTAAGGGGTTGTGATCAGTGAAGACTTTTATAGGAAAGGTAGTAGTTCCCAGATACACCTCATAATGCTGAAGCACTAGCAGGAGAGCAAGGGTCTCTTTTTCCACGGTGGCATAATTTGCCTGATGTTTGTTAAACTTTTTTGAAGAGTAGCACACTGGGTGATCCACGCCATCACCATCTTCCTGCAATAGAACTGCCCCAGCCCCCACATCACTTGCATCAATGGCCAGCTTGAATCGTTCTTGAAAATCCGGGGCTGCTAGGACAGGAGAGCTCATTAATATCGCTTTGACGTGGGCAAAGGCAGCTTGACATATGTCATCCCAAACAAACTTGGTCTCTTTCCTCAGCAAATTCGTTAAAGGGGCTACCACATCAGAAAAATTCCTGCAGAACCGCCGGTACCAACCAGCCATACCCAAGAATCTCATAAGCTCCTTCTTCCCTTTTGGAACTTGGAAGCGATCAATGGCTTCTATCTTGGTTGTCACCGGTTGCACCTGACCCTGACCTACTACATGGCCGAGGAACACCACCTGTGCTTTTACAAACTCACTCTTAGTTAAGTTGATGGTCAACCCTGCCTCGGTCAGTTTCTTGAAAAATGCATGAATTTGTTTAATATGATCTTCCATGGTCATGGTGTGGATGATGACATCACCCAGATAAGCCTCCACCCCCTCGAGGTCTGCAATGAGCTTATTAATCAGCCGTTGAAATGTAGCAGGCCCGTTTTTCAATCCAAATGGAAGAACCTTGTACTGATACAACCCATTTGGTGTGACTAAAGCCGAGATTTCCTTGGCTCTATTAGTAAGAGGAATCTGCCAATATGCTTTCAGCAAGTCAAATTTAGTTACAAATGTAGCTGGGCCTATTCTATCAATACAGTCATAAATCCTTGGGATGGGATATGAGTCGGTCTTGGTCACTGCATTAACCCGTTTTAAATCCGTACAACAGCGAAAACTGCCATCGGGTTTTGGAACCAACACACATGGTGAGCTCCATTCACTGCTGCTTGGTTCGATGATGTCATTCTCCAACATATACTGAACCTCCTTCCGAAGATACTCCATCTTCACAGGGTTCATCCGATAGGGGTGTTCCTTCACAGGAGTGGCTTCCCCCACCTCAATATCATGATATACAAGGTCAGTACGACCAGGTACATCTGTGAACAAATGTGCAAACTCAAAGATTAGGCTGGATAGTTGTCCTTGTTGTTCCCTCGTCAATTGACCTAATTTCTCATCGAAATGACTCAACACTTCCGTGTTCGTCAATCTGGGACAAGCCTGGTCATCAAAGATATCAAACTTCACACCGGCCTCAACCTCTGGATTCTCTTGCACCCCGACTACAGGCACGACAGGTGAGACAGGAACCATTTTCTCCACAGGCTTCCTCTCATAATATTTCTTCAGTCGGTTGACATGACACAGCTACCGCTTTTTCCGTCGGTCGTGAGTTGTCACCACGCAATCTGTTTCATTAACCCTCCTTTCGATTGCATAGGGACCGAAATATCTAGCCTGTAGTGGCTGACCTGGAACAGGAAGCAACACTAACACCCGGTCCTCAGGACTGAAATTTCTTATCTGAGATTTCTTGTCATGTCTCACTTTCATTTTATCCTGTGTCACTTTCAAGTTTCTTCTCGCAACTTCACAAGCCTTTGCCAATCTGTGCCTAACCGTTGACACATACTCCACCACTGTTGACTGTGACTCCTCCTGTAGCCACTGTTCTTTCACCAATTTCAACGGTCCTCACACTGCGTGTCCAAACACAAGTTCAAAAGGACTGAATCCCAATGACTCCTGAACAGATTCCCTCGTAGCAAACACCAATAAGGGTATTCCTTCATCCCAATCGTTGTCACATTCAAAACAGTACGTTCTGATCATATTCTTCAATGTCTGGTGAAACCTTTCCAAGGCCCCTTGGCTCTCGGGATGGTAAGTACTTGATCTTACTTGCTCCACTCCCAACAGGTGTACCACTTGCTGAAAAAGCGTTGACATGAAATTGGAACCCTGATCAGACTGGATGACCTCAGGTAGGCCAACCAAAGTGAAAAATTTAATCAAGGCCTTCGCAATAACTGCCGCAGTAATTTTTCTGAGAGGCACTGCCTCTGGGAACCTTGTGGAAGCGCACATGATGGTCAACAAATACTGATGTCTAGCCTTAGTTTTAGGTAAAGGGCCGACACAGTCAATAATGACACGGCTGAATGGCTCTTCAAAAGCTGGAATTGGTTTTAAAGGTGCGGATGGGACTTTCTGATTAGGTTTTCCCACCAGCTGGCAAGAGTGGCAAGATTTACAGATCTCCGCCACATCACGTCGCAATCCTGGCCAGAAAAAATGTACCAATATTCTGTCATATGTCTTGTTCACTCCAAGGTGCCTGGCCAAAAGCGTCTCATGTGCCAAACTCAATATCTCCTTCCGGTACGGCGGTGGCACCACAATTTGGTAATGAACTTTCCACTCATCGTTTGCTGGCACCTCTGATTTTCAGATTCTCACCTCTGGTCTCCATTTTCTCATGAGTATTTCCCCTTTCATGAAGTAACCAACAGGTATCTTCATAGCCTCTTCCTCTCTAATGGCTTTACCAATTAAACTCCGGAGCTCCGAATCTCCGTGTTGTTCTTCAACAAGTCTTTTTTGGACCAGCACCGTTTGTTCAACCTCGTTCCCAGATGTCTCTGACGGACACTCCATTTCCTCTTTTGTTCCAGATGCCACCTTTTCCTTCGGTTCCTTGATGTCACTCCCTTTCCTATTATCTCTTCCAGGCTTTTCCTCCAATACCTCCAAGGAACCCAAATCCACATCGCCTTCGTTCTCCTTCTCTTCAGAGCGCTTCCTACCCATAGAACGAGTCACTGCACAGGATGGAAAGATACCCGGAATCTCCTGCTATAACTGTGCGGTGTTATTTTCCATACTGGGCTTTTCAACCAACATCGGATTACCAGAAACTCGACCACCAGCCAAATCATTCACGATAATAAAAGAGATTCCCTCTACAGGAATAGTGGCTTGTAAACCTACGGTGACCGGTCCTGACACGAAATCAGACTTCAAATGGATGACATGAAGAGGAGCTTTAACATAGCCACCAACCCCCTGTAAAAGAACACTAACACCAGTTGCCGTCTTCTCTGACAATGGCAAAATGCCTTCAAGCATCAAAGATTGATGTGCTCCTGTGTCCCTCAATACCCTTACAGGTCTCTGGTTAATCAAGTCTCCATCCAGTGACACAAACCCCTCTGAAATAAAAGGTTTGTAACCCTCTTGGACAAGGTCGTTATGTGATGCCGTAACTTTGGCACGGGAACCTTCACAAGGCACTGTCCTCCAAGGACGATTTCTCGCATTGGCCAATGCATTCGGAGTTGCACTAGTTTGACTCCGCTCCTGATTTTTCCTTTTCAGGGCGTAACATTGGGACATCAAATGCCCAGGTTTCTTGCAAAAAGCGCAAGTCGGCCCGGAGGAAAAACTCGTGGTCTGCCTCGCCCCCCCCCCCCCCGGAAGATAGGTATGTCTTGGAACTGCAGTCTTCTGATCCCTAAAAGTCACGGTATCAGATTTGTCCCCATAGTCCTCTCGAGGTCGCCTCCATGAAAATTTGTTCTCCGAACCTGATTTACCATAACTCCCCTGGCTAACTCTAGGCGGGAAGTTAGGTTTGTGGAACCCCATCCTGTGTGTCAAGGCATAGTCATCTGCCAAGGTTGCTGCCTCATACAACTCTGGTACTTTCTTCTCATCCAGATGTACTTTAATGTCCACGTGGACACACTGTTTGAATTCCTCCACCAAGATCAATTATTGTCGTAACAGGTTGAAGTCTTTCCCAATCTCCTTCGAGTCACACCACCTATCAAACATGGTTTCCTTTATTCGGGCAAACTCCACATGGGTCTCACTCTCCCTCTTCCTGGCATTCCTGAATTTTTGCGGTAAGCTTCAGGGACCAATTCATAGGCTTTGAGAATGGCTTTCTTCGCTTACTCATAATCTGTACATTGGTCAATCTGTAAAGCCGAATAGATATCTTGAGCTTTACCCACCAGAACACTTTGCACTAACATAGTCCAGGACCCCACAGGCTATTTTAGCATTTGAGCCACCTTCTCAAAATGTAAAAAAAAACTTGGCTACATCCTTTTCATTGAAGGGTGGAACCAGCCTCACATGCCTACCAACATCCCAAGAGTTCTCACTAGTTGTCGAACTAGCCGGCATGGATACTACTTCTCTCCATTCTCTCAGTTATTCCAGCTCCTTGAGTTTAAGTTCCTTCTGATACTCCATGTCCCGTTCCTTTAACTCCCTTTCGGCTCTCTTTTCTTCTGCTCTTTCCTCTGCTCTTCTTTCTTCTTCAGCTCTCCGTTCCTCTGCTCTTCTATCCTCGAGTTCCTTTTCAGCTCTCCTTTCCTCTGCTCTTTCATCTGCTCTTCTCTCTTCTAACCTTTCCTGGCTCTGCAGTTGCATCTCCATTTTCCGGAGCTCCACATTTCCTTTTTCCTCTGGTAACCAATACAAGGCTACCTCTTCCCATGTTCCTTGTCCCACTAGAGACTCCACCACCAATGTCTGCATCTCTGCTTTCTTCATATTAACTCGGACCTCCAAGTTAAAATATTTGGCCAATATCATGAGTTCTGATCTTTTTAACGCCTGCAACTGTGCCTCATTAGGGGACGCCGCAAACTTCTCTGCGTCAAACACCATGGTGACTATCAGTTAGCACCTGTTAACATTCACACAAAAAAAATCCAATTTTTTGAAAAATTTGGGAATGTGAGAAAATTCCAAATTTGGGAATTTTGGGAATGTTAGGGAATTCTGTCCCGGACGAGCCCCCAATTTCTGTTACGTGCTCCTCCACAAACCCCGGTCATGGTGTACCTTTGAGCCCTGAGAGGAGTCACGGCAGAAAGATGTGTTATTCTGTGTGTCAAAGATCAATGGTGAAACCACACCATTGTTACCAATAAACAAGTATTGTATTAAGGTCACACAAGAATAACAGTACAATAACAATATTGTTACGGAACCCAACGTCGGCCTCTTCCCCCTTATCGAGGGGGGATTAATCCCCTCGTCTTATGACTGACCGACGTGGTCCCGGGGGTATGACGCCGCGCCCGGTCGGCGCTGGGTAGGGTATTAGGCCCAACCGTCCTATGACCTAATTACCAGCGCCTCCCGGCACGCGAGGAAATACTCCCCCGCTCACGGTCGCAGCCTAATGGATTAGTTGCGCCGAGCGAAGCGGACTGCACCGTGAGCCGGGTACCAATGACTAGACCCGATTTATTCGTTGGCCGAATCGCGCCGCGTACATCCAATTGGGAAACCTCTAAAGCGACCGAATGTGAAGAAGAAGAAGAAGAAGTACGGAGGAATAACAGGGTTTATTATTAATTATATACAAATCATCAAAAGAACCAAGGAGGCGGAAGGATAAGAAAATAACTGGACAGAAAGAAGCAAGGAGACACAGTGCAAATATTAACTTAACTATACAAGCTTACTCAGTAAACCCCAAGACAACATGAAAGACGGACAAACGGGCAGACTCACACGATGGGGAAATTGCAGATGGGATTGAATGCCGGCAGGACGGGGCACGGTCCAGAGAGGTTGCTTCGAGAAGGTGTCGGGGCCGGTGGCGTGATACTGGTTTCTCCCGCGTCGATTCCGCAGTCAGCAGGGCCCAAGATGACACGAGGCGGCGCAAGCTCCAGAGCAAGGGGGCAGCACGGCGAGGCAGTCCGCGCATGTAACCATTTGTGTACGCATCTCTCTTGTGGGGGGCGTCGTCGTGGGTTTTATGCCACGCCATCCCAAGCCATACCCACCGAGCCTGTCGTTGGTCGTTCGGGGCTCCACCCTTGATGACGAGGTGCGGGCTACGCCCGTAAGGTGGCTCCTCCCCCTTCTTCTCCGAGATTACCTCGTGGCTAATGGAGGGCAAATGCAGCAAACCCAGCAAACCTGGCACTTTGAAGATGCCATGGGGGCGTCGGAGGGACCTATCTTATTTAATCGATGCAACGCAATGAATTAGTGGACCACAGAGCCATATACTGACATATATTAAGGACATAACTACCGAGGGGAAATCTATGATTTGCTACGTGTGTGCGATGGATTAACTAAGGGCGACCTTTTACCTTGATACTACAGAGGGTGATATTTACAACAAGTTTTACATCAAATTACACACACAATTCCCAAATCCTCAACACTGCACCCTCCTTCCTAACGGGACATCCCAGCCCGAAAATTTTAACTTTAGTGTGACACGCAGGTGTAGTAACCCTCTACAATTAACCTGACCCTGAGTGCGACAATCTTAAAACACGAATAAATATGTCCCACTAATTGCGTTGCACTCTGCCTAACAGTTTCACACCCACAGCTAACCGAATTGCGGAATTATTTTCAAACTAAACATTTACGGTGGGGGAGCATTATTTACATTGACATTATTTTGACTATTTACAAAACGCAACCCAGGACCTGTGATTTTTCTTTCAGGGAAACAAAAAGAAATTCCTGTTGGGGGGGAGGAGACAGCACGCATTGCATCGATGCACCAGTACTATAAGGAGCACCAATAAATACCAAAACCGCACCAAAAGCACCATTCGGTGCAACAGTCACCAGTTCATAATAATGATACACACAAAAACAACTGGTGGTGGTCTTCTTCTTCGGCTCCCTCTGCTGGCCGTTGTTCTTCTTGATGTCGTCTTTCAATTCTTTTCTTCTTGCTGGTGGCCTATTTGGACATAAAAAAAGGAAATGCACAAAGCGTGTCCATTTTTATTTAAGGCCGCAGGGGCCAACTAAGGGTGGTCCACCTGTTTGGCGTAGGTGCCACCTTTCCGAGGTCCGCAAGCAAGATCCTGGGCCATCGTGGCCGGTTCCAGCAGAGGTGCCAGGCCCCAAAACGTGGTGTCCATAAAGTGGTGCTTGGCCGCAGAACGGCGGTCCATAAGTGGTGCATCAATGCAATGCATGCTGGTTGCGGGAGTTCTGGCACACAATGGCGGACTCCCGCATGCTCCCCTCGGTGCCCAGAGAGCACAGTCCTCGGGTGGGAGACAGGGGAACAGAAGACAGGTGAGCGAGGGGTAAGGTCACAAGGGTACACATCCATTAAGGCAATGCAAGGTGAGGTGCGTCTGGAGACTGAGCGGAGAAAAGCTCGTCCCTACCATACGGCACCCCCCCCCTGTTACCTACTCTACCCTTGCCCTTACCCCGTATTTACAAAAATCTCCACATTTACAAATTCGTTACTCCCGTCACGTCTTCCCCATATTTCCCCTATACCAAATTTGTCACCACAATCCCCCTGACCAAAATTTGCCATCACCAATTCATCATCAATCCTCATAAGGAGGGAGAGATGGAACATCAGCACAATGTCACGCCCACGTCATGATGCGTCTCACAATCCAAACATTTGCACAAAAAATAATAAAAACATGGCATGGTGTGGAGTTCTGTCACCTCAGGTGAGTGGATGTAGATGATGCGAGGAGATTTCAATCCTCACTATCCTCTAAATGACTTTAATACACTTTACACTACCCGGGGTCTTTCCCTGCCAAACCATTGGCCATCTTACACTCTATGCGGTTTTAAGAACCAAATTCCCATTGACCAAACTGTGGTGCTTCATCAATTTGGGGTCTCACTCCCCCGATTCAACTCCCTGTGCCTTGGCACAATTTCCGGGCTGAGTCGTGTGGCTCTCCCAGCAGGTCTACCCACCTGCACACCTCCACCACTGTAGTTGCCTCTGAGCTTACCTGCTCCTTACCCTAACCTATCTACCTGGGGAAGGCCCTCTGGCGCTCTCCCCACTCGGTGCCCTCTGGCACTGGGCTACCCGGGTTCGTCCTCCGGATCCTCGGGCCCCATCCACAACTCTACCGGCTCCCAGAGCCCACCTGCGGCCTCACCTGGCCGACATCCTCACAGTAGTGGAGTGCCCATTCAACTACACACACTAACAGGCCACACGCCCAGCCATTTCCACGACACTAATGCACCCATTCAAACACCATTCTTCCACCACGCACCACAGGTGCCAATATCCAACTACAATTTACCTACTCCCTCTACCTAACTCTTAAACTACCCTCCCTGGGTATTCGTGATGGGGTCCATCCTCCCCATCCACTGCCTTCGCACCAACCACTCCACTCCACAGTTTCCACCATACTCACTCCATACCATCCATTCCATACTCCATATATTCCATCCTCCCTGTATTCCACACAACCATTCTCCATACACCTGTGTTTGCACACCTGTGCCATTACTCCTGGTGCTTCCTGCACCCTCCTTCCTCCCAGGCTCCCTCAATCATTCAATACAATGCACAATCAATGATTCCTCATACGCTGCTTCATATACTTCCACGCTCAATACAACTCACAATCACCTTTTCACAATACATTTCTGAGTCCAATTTTAAACACACACACGGCATCATCTGACCTACCTGGTGCCCTGCTAAAACTCGCGCTTCCCCGTCGCCCCTTATATTATTGCGCTCCCTCGTCATTATAATCCAACTACCCTCTCTATGTCCCCACTACCTGTCCAATGTCGGTACTTAAATCTCCAGTTACCTATGGTCATCTCTAGATCCCTACCATTTTATCCTAACCCTCCTGGGCTGGTTTTCACTGCCAAACCCCATAAAACTATAGCTCCTTTGCCCCCTTTGTGTGCGAGGGATGGTGGATTTGCCATCCCTCCACATCGGACATCTCTCACTACCAATTTTGCCCATGTAATTCCAGCCAATCAAAAAATTTTAAATCACAAATTTTGCTTTTCCAATTCACTACTGCTACCACCCTCACACGTCTACTCACTTGAGCTTCTCGGTGCGCCAATTCATTTCCAAAGCTCGGCTTCACAAAGCCGAGCAATGAATGCGGGTGGTTTGTTGCCGGCGGTTGGATTCGTCCGGCATTCGGTGCAGGGAAGGGGGCTTACCCGGGCCGAGATTCCACACACCATCTCGGCACGGAGCCGTCCGATGGCCCGATATCACCCTGCCGGAACGCCTCAACCACAAGGGGCCGCCGTGATGACCCTTCTGACCGGGCCGCCCGCTCCGCCTAGCGGAGCACGGACGCGACCGTTCGGAGCGAGGCCCGGCGTGGATCCCGTACGGCGGTTCCTTTGAAACCGCCGTGGTTACGATCCCCACTGGTTCCCGCGGCGCACATAGCCCGGCACGAACCGAGGGCTCACTTCGGCTACAAGTCGATCTAACCGCTATCCCGTTTAGCGTCGATGCTCCACTTGCATGCTCAAACCCCGCGTTCCGTTCCTTGCTCACACATCCAGCTGTCTCCATGCTCTCCACCATTGCACCTTCTCTTACACACCCCCCCTGTACACTCATCGACTTCGTCACACACCTCACCACCGCACACCTTAACACACACTCGTCGTTCGCACACCTCACCAACACACCTCTTCGCGCCCACTCCTCGGTCACATCCTCTGTGACAACCACGGGTGTGCTCTCCTCCGCACACCCAATCACGTACTCCACTACCAGCTCAAGCATGCATTCCCACACGCGCTCGACCATTCCAAGTGTGCATCCTTTCATTCCAGATGTACATCCTTCCATTCCAGGTGTGCATCCTCTCTCACCTGCTACAACCAACTCGTGCTCCGTGTCACTCTCACTACTTTCCCCACCACACTCGGTCGCGCATTCACCCTTACTCTTGACAGCACACACTGTAATCATGCACTCCTCTGTTACACACCTTTTTCGCGCATCCTCTTGCGCACACTCTCCCGTTACACCCTCCGTAACACTCCCCATCACGTGCGTCCATGTGCCCCCTCGCACACGCGCTACGACCAACTCACTCTCGACAGCACACTCACTCCTCGGCACGCACTTTTTCCTCACACACCCCATAGTCAGACATCCTCACACACCTCCTCCTTCACACTCTGTACCTGTCGCACACCTTACCCGCGGCCTCTCACGAACACCCGGGTCTACACCAACACCCAAGCCGACTGAATCTCCGCTCACACCATATACATTTACGAGTATATCGCCACTCACCTTGGCACCTCGTCTCCGCTCCTCCTCCGCCACCTGCAAACTCTTTATTTGGGTAGTGAGCACATATTCATGATTTGAACATAGACCTTGTACATATTCCATCACTTCCTCCTTTATCTCTCTCTTAGTTTCCTTCCATCTCTTCTTAATTTCACTCACCCCCTCTTCCACATCCTCTAACTTCTCCTTTACCTCCCTCATTTCGCGGTGCGTCTCCTCAATTTCGTCCTCCAAAGCCACTTTGACCGTTTCTATTTGCGTCCTCACCTCCCGTTCTTTCGTCTCCATTGCTTCTGTCACCTCGTCCAACCTCTTTGTCAATCCCCTTTGTACCATCTGATAATCCCTCTTTGTCACTATAAGTTCCTTCTTTATGTCTTTCTGCGTTGCCTTTAACCCCCCGATTATCGCAGTGTTCTTCTCCACCTGATCCACTAATTCCTTTTGTCCCACCGTCAGCTGTTCTACTCCCCTCGTTAGATCCTCTATGCCCCCCTGTAACCTAGCCGTACTATTTCTCACCTCTTTCTCCATATGCTCCTCACCTCGCTTTACCTCCTCACGTACCCCCGCGAACTCCTCGCTCACACCTCGTCTGATCTCCTCCCCCATTTCTCCCCATCTCTTTGGTAGGTGCTGCCCTCATCTGTTCCAAATCATTCCTCTGGGCTTCCAATTTGGTTTCTAACCCGATTTTCACCTCCTCTATTTGTTCTCCCATTTGTTTAATCTCCCGGGCGGATTGCTCCCCTATTTCCCTCAATTTGCCTTCCATTGTGTTTTCTAACCCCCCTAACCCATTTTTCACCCCTTCCATCTGATTCTCCTGGGCAGCCATTCTATTTTCCAACCCCGTTAACCCCTCCTTCATTTCCCCAATTTGGTTACCCACGTCATTCAGTTGGCCCCCCAATTTACCTGCTAGCCCTTCCAACCTGTTGTCTATTCCCTTGAATTTATTGTCTAGCCCCTCAAATTTATTGTCTAAACCCTCAAATTTGTTGTCTAAACGTTCACTAGTACCCCTTGCTTCGTCCCTCATTGCTCCCATCATTCTGCTTTCCAATCGCTCACTATTCCTTTCCATCATTTGTTCCATTTCCCTGCTGGATTTTTCAGCCATTTTTGCCATATACCCCATCATTTGCGCCGCGAAGAGGTCCAATTTCACCAGTGCCGCAGACTCGGCTGCCGCAGCACCGCCATTTTGTGCCTCTGCAACCACGTGCGTGAGGGCGCCATTTTGTGCGCCTGAAACCTCTGCAACCACATCCTCATTTCTCTCCCCCTCCATTTCCTCCCTGTGGTCCTGGGTTACCCCTAACCCCTCTTCTAATTCCCCCACCGGCATCCGGTCGCCTTGATCATCCATGGCGCAATTTTCAAATTTGGAATATTAAAATTAAATTTCGGTCGCTCAAAATTTTGAGCGTGCTATGCGCGCTTCAGGTCCGAATCTCGCTCCTGGCACCAATTGTTACGGAACCCAACGTCGGCCTCTTCCCCCTTATCGAGGGGGGATTAATCCCCTCGTCTTATGACTGACCGACGTGGTCCCGGGGGTATGATGCCACGCCCGGTCGGCGCTGGGTAGGGTATTAGGCCCAACCGTCCTATGACATAATTACCAGCGCCTCCCGGCACGCGAGGAAATACTCCCGCTCACGGCCGCAGCATAATGGATTGTTTGCGCTGAGCGAAGCGAACTGCGGCGTGAGCCGTTTATCACAACTATACCCGATTCCTGTGCGTTGGCTGAATCGCGCCACATACACTCAATTTGGAAACCTCTAAAGCGACCGAACGAGCATGAAGATGAAGAAGAAGAAGAAGGCAAAGTAGGGAATAACAGGGTTTATTATTAATTACATACAAATCATCAAAAGAACCAAGGAGGAGGAAGGATAAGAAAATAACTGGACAGAAAGAAGCAAGGAGACACAGTGCAAATATTAACTTAACTATACAAGCTTACTTAGTAAACCCCAAGACAACATGAAAGACGGACAAACGGGCAGACTCACACAATGGGAAAATTGCAGATGGGATTGAATGCCGGCAGGACGGGGCACGGTCCAGAGAGGTTGCTTCGAGGAGGTGTCGGGGCCGGCGGCGTGATGCTGGTTTCTCCCGCGTCGAATCCGCAGTCAGCAGGGCCCAAGACGACACGAGGCGGCGCAAGCTCCAGAGCAAGGGGGCAGCACGGCGAGGCAGTCCGTGCACGTAACCATTCGTATCCGCATCTCTCTTGTGGGGGGCGTCGTCGCGGGTTTTATGCCACGCCTTCCCAAGCCATACCCACCGAGCCTGTCATTGGTCATTCGGGGCTCCACCCTTGATGACGAGGTGCGGGCTACGCCCGTAAGGTGGCTCCTCCCCCTTCTTCTCCGAGATTACCTCGTGGCTAATGGAGGGTGAATGTAGCAAACCCAGCAAACCTGGCACATTGAAGATGCCATGGGGGCGTCGGAGGGACCTATCTTATTTAATCGATGCAACGCAATGAATTAGTGGACCACAGAGCCTTATACTGACATATATTAAGGACATAACTACCGAGGGGAAATCTATGATTTGCTACGTGTGTGCGATGGATTAACTAAGGGTGACCTTTTCCCTTGATACTACAGAGGGTGATATTTACAACAAGTTTTACATCAAATTACACACACAATTCCCAAATCCTCAACAATATTAATCAATTATTGTACAACGAATATATCATTCCTATGATGGTACCATCAGTTTTGTACAATATTACTCACTGTGCTCCAAGTGAGCGAAAATAACATTCCCAATGTCTCTGTCCCAGCCTCAAACCAAAGTCGATCCACGCTCCAGTGATCGTCAGAACGATGTTGTATCGAGACCAGAATCCCGCTCGGTTGACAGTCACACTGCCAAAGATGGGCAAAGGTGTCCTTAAGAGGCGACTGGGAAGTCACACCTTTGGGAATGGATGTTCAACGGCGAACCGCAAATTCCCACTCGAAATCCATGTTACACATGCAAACCAGGCTAATGGCTGGATTCGTTGAAATGGTTGGAGCGAGGTGAAAAACCTGGAGCGATGCGAAATCAGGCGCGAGGCAAAATCGCCAACGGTCCGTTCTCGAGACGTAACGGCACTCCAAAGATTCTCTTCGGAATCAACCTCAAAACCTGTCACGCAGGTTTATCTGTCACAGCGATAACAACTCTGTCGCAGGAATCCCTTTCCCAGGAACCCCAAAGTTCGCTCGTAACCCCCGTTCGCCAGCGTTTGCTCCAGACCTCCAAGCAGCTCGGCTCATTCTCCGACCTCACTCGCTCCGCCTCTTCCTCCTCCTTTTCGTCCTCTTCCTCCTCGTCCGGTTCCCGATCCGGTTTCCGGTTTCTTTTAAAACACGAACTTTTTTTTTACCTTTTGAAAACAGTGATCTCTATTTCACTTAAACGATAACAATAACAAGTACAGATACATTGAAAGTACACCGCCCCCATGCCAAATAATTAAATATCCTACAGCGCAACATTTCCGGGGCGCCTCTGGCGCCCGGCAATACCGCAGTGCAGCTCATAGAGGCTGCTTTGGGAGGGAGAGGTGTACGCTAATTCATTGATTAATTGTATAATTAAAATCAATAAAAGATTATCACAAATTATTTTCTTAATCAATTGGCTAATAGCATAACGAAACCAGTCGTGCTTCATCCGAAGATGTATCTTTTAGAAATTTAATTAAATAAGTCATTAATAAAAAAAGAAATAATTAATTGATTCACCAATAAATAATTAATCGAAGAAATGATTAATCAATAAATCAAAAATATCCTTGATAGCCACATCACTTGGTCACTGTCATGTCCAAATATTAGCTTCCCAGCTCAAAAGGTGCCTGATACATTGGCCAAAAGAGAAAGAAAATAAATAAATGATTAATAATGGAAATAAATAAATAATAATCATTAAAAAATTAAATTATTAATCAATTCGGTCACAGAACACATAAACCACCACCATTTGTTCAGAATCTGTAACTGTTTTTTTGTTTTTTTTTAGTAATTAATCGAATAATTAAATAATTAATCGATTAATTGATTAATTGATTAATCAATAAATCAAAAATATCATTGATAGCCACATCACTTGGTCACTCATGTCCAAATATTAGCTTCCGAGCTCAAAAGGTGCCTGAGATATTGGCCAAATGAGAAAGAAAATAAATAAATGATTAATATAAGAAAATAAATAAATAATTATCATTAAAAAATTAAATTATTAATCAATTCCGTCAGAGAACACATAAACCACCACCATTTCATCAGAATCTGTAACTTAAAAAAAAAAATTTTTTTTGGCATTATTCAAATAATTAAATAATAAATCGATTAATTGAATCATTGATTAATTAATAAATCAAAAGTAGCCTTTGCAGCCAAATCACCTGGTCATTGGCATGTCCAAATATCAGCTTCCGAACTCAAAAGGTGCCTGCGTTAATGGTCAGAAGAGAAAGGAAATTTGATTAAATAAATAAGTACTTAATTAATCGCTAATAATTAAATAACTCCTCAATTAATTGATTAATCAAAAAACAAAAAATACCGTTTTTGAGAAAGCACTTGCTCACCATTGTGCCGAAATTTCAGCTTCCTTGCTCAAAGGATGGCTGAGATATCGCCCGGACAACCAAGAAAACAAGAAAACAAGTACACATACATTCAAAGTACACCGCCCCATGCCAAATAATTAAATATGCTGCAGCGCGGCATTGCCGGGGCGCCTCCGGCGCCCGGCAATACCGCAGTGCAGCTCATTGAGGCTGCATTGGGAGGGAGAGGTGTACACTAATTGATTGATTAATTGTATAATTAAAATCAATAAAAGATTATCACAAAATATTTTCATAATCAATTGGCTAATCGCATAACTAAACCAGTAGTGCTTCATCCGAAGATGTATCTTTTAGAAATTTAATTAAATAAGTCATTTATAAAAAATTAAATAATTAATTGATTACTCAATAAATAATTAATCGATTAATCAATAAATACTTAATAGATGAAATGATTAATCAATAAATCAAAAATATCCTTGATAGCCACATCACTTGGTCACTCATGTCCAAATATTAGCTTCCCAGCTCAAAAGGTGCCTGAGATATTGGCCAAATGAGAAAGAAAATAAATAAATGATTAATAATGAAAATAAATAAATAATAATCATAAAAAAATTAAATTATTAATCAATTTGGTCAGAGAACACATAAACTACCACTATTTCATCAGAATCTGTAACTTTAAAAAAAAAAATTTTTTTGTCATTAATCGAATAATTAAATAATTAATCGATTAATTGATTAATTAATAAATCAAAAATATCCTTTGCAGCCAAATCACCTGGTCATTGGCATGTCCAAATATCAGCTTCCTAACTCAAAAGGTGCCTGAGTTAATAATGGTCAGAAGATAAATGAAATTTAATTAATTAAATAAGTACTTAATTAAACGCTAATAATTAAATAACTCCTCAATTAATTGATTATTCAAAAAACAAAAAATACCGTATTTGACAAAGGACTTGCTCACTACTGTGCCGAAATTTCAGCTTCCTAGCTCAAAGGATGGCTGAGATATCGTCCGGACAACCAAGAAAACAAACAAGAAACCAGAGTGAAAACTGAGTACTCTCTTTCAGCGTGCGTCACTGCCGAGCCCCCTTCGGTGCCCGGCAATGACGATTTGCAATGCCTGGAGGTGGCATAGGAAAGGAGCGGTGTACAACAAACAAGTACACATACATTCAAAGTACACCGCCCCATGCCAAATAATTAAATATGCTGCAGCGCGGCATTGCCGGGGCGCCTCCGGCGCCCGGCAATACCGCAGTGCAGCTCATTAAGGCTGCATTGGGAGGGAGAGGTGTACACTAATTGATTGATTAATTGTATAATTAAAATCAATAAAAGATTATCACAAAATATTTTCATAATCAATTGGCTAATCGCATAACTAAACCACTAGTGCTTCATCCGAAGATGTATCTTTTAGAAATTTAATTAAATAAGTCATTTATAAAAAATTAAATAATTAATTGATTACTCAATAAATAATTAATCGATTAATCAATAAATAATTAATAGATGAAATGATTAATCAATAAATCAAAAATATCCTTGATAGCCACATCACTTGGTCACTTATGTCCAAATATTAGCTTCCCAGCTCAAAAGGTGCCTGAGATATTGGCCAAATGAGAAAGAAAATAAATAAATGATTAATAATGAAAATAAATAAATAATAATCATAAAAAAATTAAATTGGTAATCAATTTGGTCAGAGAACACATAAACTACCACTATTTCATCAGAATCTGTAACTTAAAAAAAAAATTTTTTTGGGTCATTAATCGAATAATTAAATAATTAATCGATTAATTGATTAATTAATAAATCAAAAATATCCTTTGCAGCCAAATCACCTGGTC
>NC_136266.1:158324177-158344177 GCF_964187855.1 Myxine glutinosa
CTTCGATACGGTCTGGCACCCCGCTCTGCTCACCAAACTCTCCTCTTTTGGTATCCATGGAAATCTCCACGCATGGCTGGCGGACTTCCTCTCTAGTCGTAGTCAACGTGTGGCCCTGAATGGGTTTCTCTCATCTCCTCTTCCTGTTCAGGCTGGAGTTCCCCAAGGCAGTGTTCTGGGCCCTGTGCTTTTTCTGGTCTTCATCAATGATCTCTCTGACTCTCTTGAAAATCCTCTCTATCTCTTTGCTGATGACTCCACTCTCTGCCGCTCCATTCTTCATCCCTCAGATCGGCAGTCTGCAGCCTCCTCACTCTCTACAGACCTGGACAAAATCACAGACTGGGCAAACAAGTGCAACATGTCTTTCAATCCTGACAAATCTCACACTCTTACGATGTCTCTCCGAAAAGACCGACTGGACAAGCCTCCCATCCACTTTCTGAATAATCCTCTCCAAGAAGTTCTGTCACTCAAGCTTTTGGGTCTCACTATCTGCCATGATCTTTCCTGGGAAAACCACATTTCAAATCTGGCCTCCAAAGCCAGTCGCCGACTGGGCATCCTCCGTCGTGCGAAGTCCTTCCTTGGCACACCTGAGCTCCTCACCACATACAAGGCTTTCATCCGCAGCTCAATGGAATACTGCTCTCCCCTCTGGGCTGGTGCTCCTGCCTCACACCTAGCTCGTCTTCACGCTGTTGAAACCAAAGCATTCAGAATCATTGGAATCTCCCGCGATGAAGCTAACTCCAAGGGCCTCTCACTCACTCACCGCAGGCATGTTGGTGGTCTTTCCGTCTTCTACCGACTCCTCTCTGGCCTTGCCCCCCCCAGCTCTCTCTGGGCTCTGTCCCGCAAATATTCCTACAGGTCGCACAAGCTCTGCCTGCAACCCTCTTATGGTTAAACTGCCAAAATCAAGACTCTCTGCTCACCTTTACTCCTTCATTCCTCTTTTCTCCCGCCTCTGGAACAAACTCCCTCACTCTCTTCAATCCCACTCCACCCTCCAGGTCTTTAAAACAGCTGTTCACCACCATCTCTTATCTTCCCCCATCCAAAACCTTGATATTTTCTATCCGCGCTAATTTCACCCCAATTCCACTTTATTGAAATACCAACTTCTGTCCTGGAAGTCCTTGGTGTCCTTGTGTTTTATACTTCTCCCATCCCCCCCCCCCCCTTCCCACGCCTCCTCCCCCCAAGCCGTCTCCCTCCCACACATCTCCATGCTCTCAAATGTTGTGTGCTCTCAAGTGTTTGTGTGCTTCCCCTTCTCTCCCCATCTTGTCTTCCGCTCCCTCTTTTTATATATTTTGTTTGTCTGGTTGATTTGTTTGTGAAGTAAATGTCAGCTCTTTCACGAGCCTCGATTCAGTATACAAAAAAAAAAAAAAAAAAAAAAAAAAACCCTGGCTACCCCAAGTATGAATGTAAAAGTTGGTGGAGGTCAGCCATGCTGTTTTGGATTCCATAAGGAATGGACATACAGGTCCAAAGACATGCCTTATTTTAGTTTCATTGTGTTTGCGGATTTCTCTCTCATTGCCTGGTAAGTTCTGGATCTTAATTACCTCTGCCACTGAAGGTGGACGGTGGTTGTGTTTTCACCCCTGTCTGTCTGTCTGTCTGTGAGCAGGATATCTCAAAAAGTTATGGACGGATTCGGACGAAACGTGGTGGACATGTTGGATGTGTGGATAAGGATGAAATGATTTGATTTTGGTTCAGATCTGGCTCCAGATCCGGCCTATCAATGGGATACAAAACGTAAACTGTTCAACCTGGCACCTGTATGTGCTCTTGCGGGTTCCGTTGTAGTCTGATTTTGTGTTGCTGCTGATGCCTGGAAGTAGAGGCACATGTCCAATACTGATAATCACAATGTTTTGCCTCCATACTAGTTTGCTTTAGAGGTTGTATAGTTTATAAAAAAAAAACTTCTCACACTTTGTAAATTCGGTTTGGTTTCGATTTTCTCAAACCACATTCAAATTTTTATTCCTTGGTCAATCTAACACCTTATATGCGATAATATCACTGACACATTCGATTACTCAAAGAAGGCATCCTCTGGAAGGGTAGAGTTTACCCATTGCTTGCTGAAAAAAATGTAAAGTCTGTGTTTTGCTGGAATAGTGGGGCGGCTTAGCCCAAATATTCAAAAGAATTGTGCATTTTGTGATACAAGCACCAAATTTGGCACAAATGTACATTAATATGTTGCGAACATTTTCAGATATTGGGCCACTTGAAATTCCGTAATTTTTTTTTTTCAAATTTTTTCAAATTTCGTAATTACAAATTTTTCGGGTGACACCGTCACAATTTCGGTCTTCGAGGCCGGCCGATAGGCAAAGTGTGACCGGAAGGGACGAGGTTCTCCTGACCACGTGGCCCTCGATCTGGGAAGCGAGAAGCGTTCCATTAGTGGACGCGCCCCTCACGCCCGACTTTTGGGCGGCCCCGGCAGGCCGTTTGTTTTGACGTTCCGTGACAGGCCCCGCACCCTCACCTCCGGGCCGACCGGAAGCTTGTGCTGAGTACATCATACCTGAACAACTCAGTGAGGCAGAACACAGCAGTGCACACCAGGGTGACCCCTTCAGTGCATAAACCAATTAACCTGTCCACTGCAGGGCATATAGAAATGAAGTTATTTTCTGCATATAATAATAATATAAGTTCAGTTCTATATAACAATTTCTGTTATCACCACTACCACTACAACTACCACTACTACAAGCTTTGTCTGGAATTTTGTGGACTAACAGACAAACAGACATACAGACAAGCTGGGATCAAAACATTACCTCCTTCCACCATTGAGTGTAGAGGTAAACATCATGGAAATTATATCATGCCCTAGATTTAATTCATGCTTACCCGTGTATTTGCTTCACTGGTTCACAAGGTCTTTTGCATACATGTAATTCAGACTCTCGTCTTCATTGCTGACCACACAATGTTCGCAACATATTAATGTACATTTGTGCCAAATTTGGTGCTTGTATCACAAAATGCACAATTCTTTTGAATATTTGGGCTAAGCCGCCCCACTATATCGGCCGGCCTCGAAGACCGAAATTGTGACGGTGTCACCCGAAAAATGTGAAATTACGAAATTTGAAAAAATTTGAAAAAAAAAATTACGGAATTTCAAGTGGCCCAATATCTGAAAATGTTCGCAACATATTAATGTACATTTGTGCCAAATTTGGTGCTTGTATCACAAAATGCACAACAGGTTTGCTATGCTGCTACACTAGAAGACTATAAATGTTTGTGTGGCGTGTGTCTACAAGGTTCTAGATGGTCGAAAGGGTATAAATGTCTAAAGGGTACGTTCCGATAGGAGTTAGGGTGTAAAAGGTGTAAATGTCTAAGGGGCTCTCTCTCTCGCTCTTTAATGTACCATACTCTTTGTAGAGCGTTGATGCTGCCAAAGAAGTTTCTTGGAAAGGGGTATACTGGATGGTTTGCCATTGCCTTCCCAGCAGTAGTTAGAGAATGAATTTGACCATGGTGCCGCCAATAGCTCGCCTACTCTTCCCGAAGGACACCGTCAGATCTTTAACATCCACCAACTAATGCCAGCCGACGGGACACCCGTTTAATGTGCATCTGAGCGATGGCACACGCATTGATGAATCGCCCTGCCTGTGAAACACGAGGATAACCGTTTATAGCTGGGTCGAGATTTGAATCCAGGCTAGACAGTTGGTGGTGAGTGTGCATTACACTACCTGTTAGCCTTGTGCACAATCTATTCAAATTTCAAGTCAATCGGATGAAAATTGAGGATTTTGAAAATTCGAAAAAAGTGGTTGACCTTTTGGCCTATGTTGATCTCCAAAATAGTTGGTGGTTGAATTCAGTTCGCCGATATGTAAATCCCATTCAATTTTCAAGTCAATCGGATGAAAATTGAGGATTTTAGAAATTTGAAATGGTTGTTGACCTTTGGCCTATGTTGACCTTTTGGCCTATGCTGATCTCAAAAATAGTTGGTGCTCTTGCACAACCTCTTTGTGGTCGTCCATGAAATACTTGTAATTGTGAAATGATTACAATGCATAATATTTATATTGAATGAAAGCCATTTTCGACTGCAAATATTGTGAAGAAAATGTTGGTTAAAGTACAGTTAATACTCAGATATTCTCCCAGAATGCTCCTTGATCTTTCAAAGTGTAAATGGGAGTTTGATATTGGATAATATTGCCTGATGGCGCCATGTCACTGTGGCACCCTCACCTATCAGCTTACTTATAAGATCATAAATGGATTATGTGAGAGCTGATTGGTTGTTCCCCCCAAATTAAGGGTGAGAGACATGATTGAGTCTTGATGTTTATATGATTATTGTTATTGGCATTGCACATGGTATACACTTGGGACCCTTGGTGGTATGCGTTTGTTTACGCTGTAGCTGATGACTCGCCAACAGGTGTTGAAACCAATCCTGTGACTGAGGGGTCATTTAGCATTGGGATTCTATTGTGTGCATTACTTGTGAATGTCTGCAGATGTAGAGGAACCCAGTTAGGGTTTGAAACAGCAAGGCGCTTACCTTGTGTAGCCTTTCTTGGTTGCTATTTCGACGGTTTTTTCCATCACCCTCGTCAAAACTTCTGGTGATAAATCATTGATTTCTTGGACAATGGTGTTTTGTTTTTTTTAGCTCCAACAGAGTGGATGGACTATTTACATACACGTGTTATTTGAGGTCTTTTGGGTTCTCTGGGTCTTTAAGGGTTTTTGAGGTATTTTGGGTCTTTGGTTTTTTTTGGGGTGTTTTGAGTCTTTGTGGGTCTTACAGTTATTTTGGGTCCTCTGGGTCCTTTGAGTCTTTAAGGGTCTTCGGGGTTTTCGGGATCCTTTGGGTCTTTGTGGTCTTTCAGGGTCTTTGTGGTCTTTCAGGGTCTTTGTGGTCTTTCAGGGTATTGGTGGTTTTAAGGGTCTTGAAGGACTTAAGGGGTCTTCAAAGGTCTGAGGGGTCTCAGCAGTCTTAACGCAATTAAGAGGGTTAAATAAGAGGTTGGTAATGTTATTTGAAGAAGAAGAAGACGTTTTCGTCGCATATGAACAGGATTCTCAGGAGTCGAAAGAGTCGAAAGGTATATTCCAACAACAAGTAATTAATAGACGTATGTAGTGGTTACCTTATGCACATGTCGCGGTTACCTTATTCACTTATCATGTGACGGTTAACATTACGATGGGTTTGTTCTAACCCACGCACACGGGCGTTTGGTTGTGTCGTCGTGATGCACGTGCGGCTGTTGGAGCCACGCCCTCCGAAGAGGGTGCTTGTTTTATATAAACCGTTACGACTTCCGTTCGTGAGCAGTTGCTGGGGATTTCCGTACAATAAACTACCTTTTGTACCCAACGAAATGGCCTCTTCTTATCGTCTTCAGCAACCGCTAAACTGGTGACCCCGTTGCCCCTGAACGTATTCGGGGGCCGAATGAACACGGCAGGATTGCGACCGCAATTTCTTCCACACTGGAGGGGCGAACCAGCTCCGGGACCCTCCGAAGGACGCCGTTACGGGGCGTTGGCGGCACGGCTACTTCGTCGCCTTCGCGCACACAGGCCGAGTACTGCTACTTCATTGCCTCCGCGCTCACAGGCCGGGCACGGCTACTTTGTCGCCTTCGCGCACACAGGCCGAGCACCGCTGCTCGTCGCCTCCGCGCACACAGGCCGAGTACTGCTGCCCGTCGCCTTCGCGCACACAGGCCGAGTACTGCTACTTTGTCGCCTCCGTGCACACAGGCCGAGTACTGCTGCTCGCCACTCCTACTACTGCTCCTACGGCGGATCCCGAGGCTGATGCTGCGGCACACCTCGTGGGCACCGCCACGCCCTGCCCACCACTCCTACTACTGCTCCTACGATGGATCCCGAGGCTGATGCTGCTGCTCGCCACTCCCGCAATTCCTACTGCTGCACCTACAACTGCTACCGCTGCTCAGCACCCGCGGCCCAGCTCTGTTCCACCCGCGGCCCGGCTCTGTTCCACCCGCGGCCCGGCTCGGTTCCACCCGCGGCCCGGCTCTGTTCCACCCGCGAACTACGTACACGCCCGTGGCGTGCCTTCTGGGGGGGCGCATGTAGTGGTTACCTTATGCACATGTCGCGGTTACCTTATTCACTTATCATGTGACCATTACGATGGGTTTGTTCTAACCCACGCACACGGGCGTTGGTTGTGTCGTCGTGATGCACGCGCGCCTGTTGGAGCCACGCCCTCCAAAGAGGGTGCTTGTTTTATATAAGCCGTTACGACTTCCGTTCGTGAGCAGTTGCTGGGGATTTCCGTACAATAAACTACCTTTTGTACCCAACGAAATGGCCTCTTCTTATCGTCTTCGGCAACCGCTAAACGTACATGATTAATAGACAGGATGCAACCGGCGTTCAAACAGTACATAATGAATAGACACATAATCACAGTTTCCTGGCTATACTGGGGTATTGGGGGTATTGGGGTCTTTTGTGTCTTCCGGGTATTTTGCGTCCTTTGGGTCTTTTTAGTCTTTAAGGGTCTTCGGGGTTTTCAGGGTCTTCAAAGGTCTAAGGGATCTCAGCAGTGTAAAGGGTCGCAAGGTATATTCCAACAATACCGTAAGTAATTAACAGACGTACATAATTAATAGACAGGAAGCAACCGGCGGCGCTCAAACAGTGTGGTATTAATAGACATATAGGTAATCACAGCTTGACGGCTTCCCAACGGACGGAGGGTTCGGTACAAAATCCTCCTCTTGACATACAAAGCCCTCCATAACCTGGCCCCATCCTACCTGGCTGACCTCCTCTCCAGACACACTCCCACCCGCAACCTCCGCTCTGCTGGTACCAACCTCCTGACCCCCTCCATCCGGACCAAATTCAGATCCTGGGGGGACAGGGCCTTCTCCATCGCTGCTCCCACCCTCTGGAACTCACTACCTCACACCATCAGAGACTCCTCCTCACTTAGTCTAGTAGGAAGACTAGGTCCCTCTGCACCCCCCGGAGATATACTTCTAATCAGTGTTTCTAGATTGGAAAAAATGTGTAGAAAATGACTAGCTATGGCCCCAAGCTGAAAAAATGTCCCACATACCATTTTTATGCAAATTACTGCTGCAAATTTTATGCAAAATTATGCAAATTTTATGCAAATTTTTGATGAGGAGTAGAGTTGAGGGGTCTTTGAGGGCTTCATCGAGGTGCTCTCGGTTGCAAGACTGGGTCATTCTGAGAAGCACAGCAGGGTCAGAGATCATGATGTTCTCCTCCTCAGTGAATCTCTCCATCAACAGCCTCTCCATTGCCTCACACACTGTTTTGAGGCAAAAGAGGGACTTTGCGTAGGCCTTTCCACTGAGAACACCTTTGAGAGATCCACTTGTTACTAGTTGTGCCTCAAAGAGAATCTCTGCATATCCAGAACCACGCATCTTGTGTCCAGTGAGCATCCCGATGTAGTTCATGGATGTGTGGAAGGGTCCAATCGTTACTACATGACTAGCAAATTCATTTGGCCAGCGCCAGATGATGGGAAGGGCTTTCATGCAGACACCCAGATCAAATGTATTCAGGACCCATCTCTGACCCACCTCAGCAGTTGCTGCCTCGGAACGCTTCAGTAGCTCACGAACAACTGCGTTGTCTGTGATCGGTTGGTGGATAGGCGTGCAGTAGTCGACTGTTGATTTGCTGGGTGGGGGAGAACCAGTTGCAGAGGTGAAACCCCCTAGCCCAGGCACAGGCTGCAGGCCATTGCCATGCCATGCAGGCACCAGGCACAGACCAATCACAGACAACGCAGTTGTTCGTGAGCTACTGAAGCGTTCCGAGGCAGCAACTGCTGAGGTGGGTCAGAGATGGGTCCTGAATACATTTGATCTGGGTGTCTGCATGAAAGCCCTTCCCATCATCTGGCGCTGGCCAAATGAATTTGCTAGTCATGTAGTAACGATTGGACCCTTCCACACATCCATGAACTACATCGGGATGCTCACTGGACACAAGATGCGTGGTTCTGGATATGCAGAGATTCTCTTTGAGGCACAACTAGTAACAAGTGGATCTCTCAAAGGTGTTCTCAGTGGAAAGGCCTACGCAAAGTCCCTCTTTTGCCTCAAAACAGTGTGTGAGGCAATGGAGAGGCTGTTGATGGAGAGATTCACTGAGGAGGAGAACATCATGATCTCTGACCCTGCTGTGCTTCTCAGAATGACCCAGTCTTGCAACCGAGAGCACCTCGATGAAGCCCTCAAAGACCCCTCAACTCTACTCCTCATCAAAAATTTGCATAAAATTTGCATAATTTTGCATAAAATTTGCAGCAGTAATTTGCATAAAAATGGTATGTGGGACATTTTTTCAGCTTGGGGCCATAGCTAGTCATTTTCTACACATTTTTTCCAATCTAGAAACACTGATTAGAAGTATATCTCCGGGGGGTGCAGGGGGACCTAGTCTTCCTACTAGACTAACTCACCACATTCAAAACATCACTAAAGACCCACCTGTTCAACGCTGCATTCAACATTCAACCCACAGCATTTAACCCCTGACTATCTCTTCTCCTTCTCCCTCCTTTTGCTTTAAATATTTCCCTATTGATTCTTGTCTTGTCTTTTTGATTCTTGTCTTATATATATGCCGTATATCGCTGCTGTTTGTTTTCTTGATTCTTGTCTTTTTGCAATTGTTGTTTTCATGTATTGTTATGCATTATGTTTTCCACTCTGTCAAAGCGCCTTTGGGCTTCTGGAAAAGCGCTATACAAAATAAATGAATTATTATTATTATTATTATATATATATATATATATATATATATATATATATATACAATATATATATATATATATATACAATATATATACAGTATATATATATATATATGCATATATATATATATATATATATATATATATATATATATATATATATATATATATATATATATATATATATATATATATATATATATATATATATATATATATACAGTGGTACCTCGGCTTACGAGTTTAATCCGTTCCGTGACGGAGCTCGTAAGCCAAATCGCTCGTAAGTCAAAGCAAATTTTCCCATTCAAATGCATTGAAATGCTATTAATCCGTTCCAGCCTCAAAAAAAAAACACCAATTTTTTTTGTTAGGTGCTTTTAAATAACAAAAATGTACTTTATAAATAACAAATAATGTATAAACAAGCACGACCTCGTATATACTGTACATAATACAAGAGAATGTAAAGAAATAAACTGGTTTTATTAAGCAGAGGAGAAGAGCATGCCAGGTGAGGTGTGCGTGTTGTCGACTTGGCGAGGCAGTACGATCGTACTCCTTCTACGATATGTACGATTTTGAAGCAGAAGGAGTCCATAAAGGCTATAACGCCAGCCAAGGGCGTTACGATTATTTCAAAGCTCCGGACCTCTATCCATGAAGATATGGAGAAGTTGTTGTTTGTGTGGTTGAAGGAGAAGCAGCTCGCAGGAGATACCGTGACCGAGAGCATCATGTGTTTGAAAAGATTGAAACTCGGATATCGAGCACGGACCACGAGGTGTTTTTTCTTTTTTCTTAATCTCGGTTTCAGTGAACTTTTGCTCTGTGCTCACGTGTACTGTACCTGTACCTGTAATGGTACGTCAGAGGATGGCACCTGTTGTCATCATATTAAGTGCAAGATGTTCTGCATCGTAAGTTGGTACACCGTGGTCTTTCGGCGGTGTTTAAGCCGGCCGTCTTGGCTTCTGTCACCATTGGCATTGAGTCTTTCGATGTAGGTAGGTCGTTGTGTGCCGGTGCCTTGGCCGAATTCCTTCATTGCTGCATTGTTAGCTCACCTGGTTTTTTATACCACATCTTTGGTTATCGGACCAGCGAATGACGTCATCTCCTCCAAAGTATGGCTTATTCTCACTTGTCTTGGACGATCTTCTACTTCTAGCCTTCCACCGTGCATTTGGTGTCCACTGTACTTACTGTACAGTGCCTGGTAAAATTGATGTAATGGGTTTTTGACCGTCAACGCCATGAACCGTCATGAACCGTCATGAACCGTCATGAACCGTCATGAACCGTCATGAACCGTCATGAACCGTCATGAACCGTCATGAACCGTCATGAACCGTCATGAACCGTCAACCGCCATGAACCGCCATGAACCGTCAACGCCATGAACCGCTAACACTCAAAAGCCCATTTATCGCGCCTTATAAAGCAAAACGCAAACCGAAAGCCATGCCTCTCAAGCGAGGCGTGCTTCCGTGGTCACGTGATCCACAGGTGTAGCTCATTATACCCGCACGCGCGACACGCTTTGGCGGTCACGTGACCAGCCACTCTGGAGGCGGGGATCCCCGCCGATGACGTCACCGGCTGGAGCAAGGAGATTCCTCGCTCATGTATTTCGACGATTGCGTGTTTTATATCCAAGCAGAGATGCTTTCACGGCAAGATAACCGCGTGACCGGAACCGGAAGCCACAACCGGAAAATTCAAAAAAATAAATTTTTTGAGCTCGTACATCGGATCTCGGCTCGTATCCCAAAGCAACAAACCGCCCGAGCGACGGCTCGTATCCCGAAAAACTCGTACGTTGGGGCACTCGTAAGCCGAGGTACCACTGTATATATATATATATATATATATATATATATATATATGTTGATCAAGGCACCTCCTAGCTTTAATGGTGACCACCAGCCACGGATTATGTCTCACACGGTAAAAACCGCATAACCCACAAGGAACCAACAGCCTGTCTTCCACACAGACCATCGTTCCCGCCAGTGCAAACCAAAACCAGGGGGTGCGGCGTCCACACACATATATATATATATATATATATATATATATATATATATATATATATATATATATATATATATATATATATATATACATATATATATATATATATATATATATATATATATATATATATATATATATATATATATATATACATACATATATATATATATATATATATCAGTATCTGTAATTTAGCGCTCCAACCTAATTTGCGAACGTCATCGCCACGTATGTCCGCATTGCCTGCCAAACTCCGGAGGAGGCATCTAGCAGTGCATCATTATGGATGTTGAATTCAGATACTTGTCCCAAGTGTGTGCAAAACTCACAGTTACCGACCTGGTTTCGCTCTTGTTGGGGCTTCATCAGGGCAACGCAGTGAGCCCACCTTACACTTGTGACTCTGAAAACCTTTCGGTTATATATCAGTCATTATGCGACTTCATAATGACGCACTGCTAGATTTATTAGGCCTGCCAGACAGGTAGCTGTCTGTATACAGCTGAATGCCACCCTCTGTGATGATGGGTAATATTTTGTGTCTGCCTTGATGTCCTCTCATCATCTGTTTGCTGATTAACAAATCTCTGCTGAGCTTCTCTGTTTTATGCTCCTCTGTCTGCTCCAAATACATTTACATCAGTCACAGAGAAACTTGCTCTTCTCCTTGCCTTGTTCTCTCGCTTTCTTCTCGTCGTGCTTCTTCTTACTCCTCTCAATAAGTCACCCTTTCACATTTGAAATGCAGCTTCTGAGTAATTTTGTCTTTTCCGTGGATACATGGCCTGATGACAGAAGAGATCCATTTTTATATGAAAAATACTTTAAAAAAATATAATTTTGGTCAATGAAGCAATGCCGAGGTGTATTCAAGATTGAGATTGTATGTCACATTTGCCAATGATGGAGCGAACAGTGCTTAATATCGTAATGGTGCGGCTTAACGTCCATGTCAATGGCATAATAAAAAGTAGTGCAATGGTGCCGCAGCAATTTGCATAACATTTGCATAACTGAAGTTGTGAGCAGGGATTTCCATCATTGGTAAATGTACAAAATTCACATTGTTTATTACTAATTACTAATATTTATTAGTTTAAGTATGTATTAATGATTTCTGGTTATTGCAGTTAATATATTTCTTATGTCACTGGAGGTAGCGCGTCTACCCCAAAATTAGTGAGCGCCATAAAGTGCATGTCAATGGCATGATAAACTTGAATGGCACACACTAGATCCTCCTCCTCCACCAGACTGAACAATTTACGTTTTGTGTCCCACTGAAAGGTCAGATCTGGATCTGCCATGAACCAAAATTGAATCGGCTTGTTCTTCTCACTTACCCAACTCATCCACCTTGTTTTGTTATAAGTCGTCCACAAGATTTTGAAATATCATGCCATATAGCGTTTTTTGGCCCCATCACTCGTTGGTGAAGAATCACTGAGAAATTAAACGAGAACGACACCTGTCTGTCTTTATTAATACGGCACTTTCTGAAGGGCTCAGAGAGCTCTTTTGATCTAGGCATGGTGACGCCGCACACATCAACAACAAAGAGCAAACCAAACTAAATGTCTGAGGTTTAAACAAGACAGGTTCCTCCAAGATCCTCTCTAACGATGTTCTAATCATTTGCACCTGAGCTGGTGCACCTGATTCTCATTTTAGGTATTTGAAGTATAGTCAGGGCCCTTAGGGATATTTTGGGGCCGTTTGGTTCAAATTCTTCCAAAAGCACCAAATTTGGCCCAGATGTTGCCCATGCCATACTTTCGATTTTTGACGGACGCCAAGACGGGCGCCCCCCCCCCCCCCGGGGGCCCCATATTGGCGAAATACGAAATGGCCGCCACCCGGATTAGAGGAAAATCAGTTAAATAACCAAAAGGGTTGGAATCATGTATGATACCACTTTTCAGGGGGTTTTCGAGGTCGAGGAATCCAATTATGATGTTATTTTGATGATTCGAGGTCAAGGTCAACCCTCAAGGTCATCTTAAAGGTCATTTTTGAGTCAAACATGTCGGTTTTTGAGATTTTGTCAAGATTTACGCGAGGTTCACCATTTTATGTTTCTGGGTTGGGTAATCGAACTCTGACCTTATTTTTGACAATTAGAGGAAATATTTACATGTCTATTTCCTAATTTTCAGGCATATGCAGTTCATCAGTCTAATTACAAAGGTACGGATTTTGATGTTTTATGAACTGTATGCATATCCTTGTGTTTAATTTTTGTGCGATCATGATTGTATACATGTCATAAATATGACGTCATAGGTCATGTGACCTGGCGGCCATATTGGATTTTATGAAAACCTTAAAAATGGATCCCTGCCTTCATTTTTCGATCGATTCATTTTTAACTTTGACCACTTATAGTACGCCATGTGATTGGATGCATATCCTAATTATGACGTCATAGGTCAGGTGACATGGCGGGATGGACCGGTATGGTCCCCGGATCAAACCGCCCTTGGCGCCCGTCAAAAATCGAAAGAGTATGGCATGGGCAACATCTGCGCCAAATTTGATGCTTTTGGAAGAATTTGAACCAAAATATCCCTAAGGGCCCTGACTAGTAGTGATAAATGTGGGGGTGTACTTACTTTTTCCACATGCGAAATTTGCATTTATGTTTATTTAAATTATACAATGGACTACAAAATGTAAATGCTTCATGATATTTGTTATATTATATCACCTTTATCTATCAATATTGTTGAAATGAAGATCAAATAGCTGTATGTTGAAATATGTTGAAAAAGTCAAAACTTTACATGGGGTGTACTTACTTTTTCACGTGACTGTATAGTGTATATACACATATATATATATATATATATATATATATATATATATATATATATATATATAAATATATATATATATATATATATATATATATATATATATATATATATATATATATATATATATATATATATATATATATATATATAGACTTGGCATTTAATATGGAATATTTTTTTTTTTCTTGACTTGGGTTTACTTTCTTCACTCAGTATATCAATCTGTTGAGTTTCTTTTACACTTTGGTGATTTATTCGTTAAAATAACCATGTCACTGATTGTCTGTCGCAGCAAGAAGTCAACAACAGGATTATATCACAGGTGGCGTGGCAAAATGTACGGACAGGTGCATTTGATGATTGGCTTCACAGTCGGTTATACAAGGGTTGTTGCATTCTGTAGTAGTGGAAAACAACAGCTGCACGTCTCCAAAAGTTATTGCCGCTTCCTCTGGAGATGGTCCGTCAACTCGACAATGCTGTTTGTCATGGAGTGGTGGCTTTACGAAATTAAGGCATGAAACAGCGTGCTATCGCTCGGCAGTATGGCATCACTCAAGGTCAGGTGTCAAAGATCCTGAAACGAAATGCTCAGAGGGGTGTCCCTACTCCAATACCGAGGCCAGGACGTCCCCGCAGAACCACAAGGAGGGATGATCGCCAGCTGCACTGGTTAGTCCACAATGGCCGTACCAAGTCAGCTAATCGGCTTAGGGCTGAGTGGCAGCAACTCACAAATGTGCCTGTATCCAGAAGGCTCGTCAACCAACAACTGGTTCAAGCAGGCTATCGTGCCAGGCGTCCCCTGAGAAAGCCACGCCTGACCAGACAACACCGCCAGCACCGATTGCAGTGGGCCAGAGAGCACCGTCAATGGCAGCCAGGACACTGGAATCACGTGATCTTCAGTGACGAGTCTAGATTTCTGGTCTATCGTCAAGATGGCCGCGTCCGAGTGCGCAGACAAGTGCATGAAGCCTACAACAAAGATTGTATAGTGCCAAGAGTCCAAGCTGGAGGTGGTGGGGTGACCGTTTGGGTTGCTTTTCATGCAGGGGGCAAAACTGACCTGGTTGTTCTGAATGGAAACCTGAACCAGTTCAAGTACAGGGCCATTCTGGAAGAAACATTGCTTCCATTTGCTCGTGCAGCCTTTCGAGGAAACTTTGTCTTCCAAGATGACAATGCACGGCCTCATCATGCTCGCATGATCCAACACTTTCTTGCTGACCGTGGTGTCGTGCATATGGAGTGGCCTGCCATTTCCCCAGATATGAATCCGATGGAGAACTTGTGGGCAGAATTAACGCGTCAAATCGACCACTTGGACCAGCAGCCGACCTCTGTGCGTGAACTGCAGCAGGCTATTGTCACTGCATGGCCAGCCATTCCTGTCCAAACCTTGGCAAATCTCGTGAACAGCATGCCTCAACGTGTACGTGCTCTCCTGAATGCTCGTGGGGGTTACACGAAGTACTGAACTGTAATTTTACTGTCCGTAATCCCAGTCGTAATTTAACTTTTGTTTTTGTTAAAAAAAATTTTGGCTAATGTGCAAAATAAAGAGATATTTCTGGAAAACGTAAAGAAGTTTAACACAGTACTGTCCATGAATTGAGTTCGATATCAGTTTACATCACTTTCAAGGATCAATTTATTTGTTTCGAAATGTCAAATGTGGTTTTTGTTTCTTTTAAAGGTCACATTAACAAAATCTAGAATAATTTCAACATAATTCCAATGAACTTTTGGTTCTAAGACATCTTGAAAAGTAAGTGAACCCCCACAAAAAAATATTCCATATTAAATGCCAAGTCTGTATATACATATACATATACGTATATATATATATATATATATATATATATATAGATATATATATATATATATATATATATATATATATATATATATATATATATATATATATCTATCTATCTATCTATAATTCCAGTAATCTCTGTGTGTATGTTTGTATGTTTGTATGTTTGTATGTATGTTTGTCTGTGACCGCTGTTTCTCGACAACCACGGGTCCGATATACTTGAAACTTGCCAGGTATATTGCTGGGGACCCGAGGATGTGCCTTTTCAAGGTTTCATATTAATCGGAGAAGTAGTTACGGAGCTATGTCCAAAAAACGATTCAACCAATCAGAGAGCAGCGAGCTATCACGTGTGCCGAACGTGGCGAACAGACTCTGCCTCGGACAGCACATTTGAGAGCGTATTCATTTATTTCACGTTGGCAAACTATGTTGCTGCTATGTTGGCGTTAAACGATGTTTTAAAACTAATTAAAACTAATTTGCGATTCTTTCGCTTTCCTGCGCGTTTGTGCATGCTATGGCGATTTCTTTACCAAACTCCGCAAGCCGTTCGCTTTGGACCAAACCATTTCATGTAAATAGAGGGGGGGGATTGTCACCGTACTCGCAAGCCGTTCGCTTTGGACCAAACCATTTCATGTAAATAGAGGGGGGGGATATAATTTTAGATATAGATATAGTACGGGCATGCCCTAGTATATATAACTGTGAGAAATAGTAGAAACTCCACAGTACGAGCAGGGCGTCTCATTTGCATTGAATAAATAATCGGGAGATTAAATCAGACGCGGACGTAGTTTCAGGACTTCGATCTTTAATTTTTGACAAGCTTTCGACCAACAAAGGTCTTCTTCTGAGTCGGCCCCAAGTTGAACACTTGAACCCAAGTTAACACTTCCGTTGAACTTGGGGCCGACTCAGAAGAAGAGCTTTGTTGGTCGAAAGCTTGTCAGAAAGTAAAGATCGAAGTCCTGAAGCTACGTCTGCGTCTGATTTAATCTCCCGATTATATATATATATATATATATATATATATATATGCATATATGTTGTCGTGTGGTGAAGGGTGACACGGAGGACCAAACGAGCTTAACACTCCGAGGCGTTCACTTCAATGGCGACCTTCGTTATACGCTCGGGGAGCAAGTGGGGGGGGGGGGGGAGAGGGGGGGGGAGAAGCGAGGAGTGCTTACGTGCACGGTCCACCCAGTCGTCTTCAGGCCTTCAATAAATTAACTCGAACCAAGAAGAGTTTAAAATGTACAAGAAAATGCCAGCTTTATTAAGAAATGCCGGTAACAATAAAACACGGTCAAATAACAATAAATTCCTAAATTGGAGCACCCACACACAGACTCAGTAAACAGACAAACGATAAAATAATGATAGCAAAAATAAAAGGTGTGGTTGGCACTTATCTGCGAGCGGCTCCCGAATCTTGTCAGGATTTGTCCCAGGCCCGCGTCTCTGCACGGGAAACCGCAGATTAGTTGGTGCGAACTAGGCATCATGCGCCTTCGTTCCCTCGATGTGCGCTTGTCCTCCTGATCGTCCAACCTGCGCAGGAGCACTCCGAACTCTGACCACTCGGTGTTGCCGAGAGAGGAACTATTCCGCGATGGTCCACGCACGTTCACCACAAAAGCCACGATCGTCGATCTAATTCAAGAACGAATACAAATTCATGATTCAAGCCACGAACCATGAACAGGAACAGCACGAGAGCAGACCAGCAGAGAGAGAGTGTGTTCGCTATGAATGCCAGCCTTGAGAGAGCAAAAATGTCAGCACATGACTGTTTGCTAACAAAGTTCAGAACGAGAGTAAAAATGTCCGCCGTTCTAAGTCTTTTGTACGCCTGGCTCTGGCGTCATTCCCGCGCCATCCTTGCCTGATCCAACCAGTGCGTGCCACCTCTTAGTAGTCCATCTCTGCTCGACGAACCTAACCAATCTCATGCTCTGCGGGGCGTGGCTCTTGGCCTGCCTGTCCCTATGGTGATGTCGTGGCTGCTGCATCAGCGGTAGTGCTTGCTGCCCGGTTTCCGGTTAGTTTTTATATTTAGTGCCATTAAATGCGCGATTCTGGCTCTATGTGTGGGTGCTGTGTCAAAAGGAACAGAGGAATAAAATACAGAGGCAATTACAAACAGGGAATTAATTTACCCATAATTCCTCGCTAATTAACAAGCCCCACCCCTCTGATGGGGACTAAGATAGGCACTTCCACTACACACGGTCTACCGGATCCCTACTTATGGTACATCGAGGTTTCTTCATCTTCACAACAGTTGGAGCACACTAATCTATACACTCTACCTGGATTAAGGTATCCCTAACCCATACAAACGTAACAATATATACATACATCATATGTACATGATTGGGGCAGTTGGGATTATACATTTTGTTAAAAGAGGAAAAAGGCACATCCAACTAAAAAGGTAGCCCAGATCTACTCTGCTAATTTAAGTAATGGGCTAAGTAATACTTGCTAATTGAAGTAACACTTGCTTGCCTAATACTTACATTAACAAAGTAGATCTAGTTACCTTGCACGATTTGTGACAAAAAGTATCGTTTGCCACAAAAACACATTGTTTGTTGCCTGACAAAAGCCCTGTTAGGAAGACAGTTTTGCAGTAATTTTGCCAGGTATTAATCACAGTTTTTGCAGACACAGTTTACCTTCATGGCCATTGAAGGTTTCTTCAAGATGGGAACTGTCAAGGCTTGTTTGAATGGTTACGAATCTGTTAATGATGCATTGAAGTAATTGATTATTTTCCTCTTAATTGGAGGGAGAATTGAAAGTTATGGAGCAAGGAATGTTGCCAGAACTGGATCCAATTAAGAAGGTGTTTTGTTTGAGTAACTGATTATTATTGACTGGGCTCAGTCTTTATTGACAGGTATAAAGTGATTCAAAAAATGGAGTATTAGCTGATGAGGAGGAAAGTGTAGGATCCAGGGCATGGGTGCTATGTTTGCAATACTTAAGGAGCAATTAACTTTTGCTGATTGGGCAGTCTTCTTAATTTGCAGAGTGGTTCTGGTAGTGTCCTTTAGCATTGCAAAATTAAACACACTCTGTTACATCCTATTCCAGAATACCTTTTCAAACGATCAGTCGTCTTTCCTGGGAAGTGAACTTTTGTGCAATCGCTCTTAGCAACAACAATGTCTGAAATATAAAAATCAAATGCTGCAATAACATTGTGCCATTCTTGCCCTTACTGGATGGATTTTGTTTGAAAGTGACCAATATGTTTTGGTGGAAGCTTGACATTCTAAACACCACAGTACTATAGGTTTTCAATGTTTCGTTGAAATACTTTAAAGATTTTTGTTTCCTGTCTTGCAATTCTTCACTTAAGAGATATTCATCAGTCTTTCGCTTTGCCCTTTGCAAATAAAGTATACGAGGATGTTTGTAGCGTCACATACAATGTGAAAAATACTTTTTCAAAATGCAACTTTCAATTGTCAGATTGAAACCACCACGGTAGGTGTTTTGAGAATGCTTCACCAAAATATGGAGAAATAAACCATGGAAGAAGAGGTTTTATTGGGCCAAATTATATTGTCCATTTTTTAAATGAGCTTCATGGAAACAGCATAGCAGAGATTGTTATGTAAACATGGAGTGCTAAAGAAATGCAATATCATTTTTTCTTAGCAAAAAACTAAGAAACATGTGTAGGTCTATCAAATGCGTTCCTGAAGTGGACATATATATTGGCATTTGTGCATTAATTATGAATAATCCAATTCCTTGGACAGAACACATGCAATTAATACGCTTTTGTAATCCAAATGATATTAAAATGGTGAACCTCGCGTAAATCTTGACAAAATCTCAAAAACCGACATGTTTGACTCAAAACTCAACTCAAAAACCGGCAAGAGTTTCTACAAATTCTTCCAAAAGCACCAAATTTGGCCCAGATGTTGCCCATGCCATACTTTCGATTTTTGACGGACGCCAAGACGGGCGCCCCCCCCCCCCGGGGGCCCCATATTGGCGAAATACTAAATGGCCGCCACCCGGATTAGAGGAAAATCAGTTAAATAACCAAAAGGGTTGGAATCATGTATGATACCACTTTTCAGGGGTTTTCGAGGTCGAGGAATCCAATTATGATGTTATTTTGATGATTCGAGGTCAAGGTCAACCCTCAAGGTCATCTTAAAGGTCATTTTTGAGTCAAACATGTCGGTTTTTGAGATTTTGTCAAGATTTACGCGAGGTTCACCATTTTATGTTTCTGGGTTGGGTAATCGAACTCTGACCTTATTTTTGACAATTAGAGGAAATATTTACATGTCTATTTCCTAATTTTCAGGCATATGCAGTTCATCAGTCTAATTACAAAGGTACGGATTTTGATGTTTTATGAACTGTATGCATATCCTTGTGTTTAATTTTTGTGCGATCATGATCTGGGTTCATGTATACATGATTGTATACATGTCATAAATATGACGTCATAGGTCATGTGACCTGGCGGCCATAT